>NC_081189.1:114749970-115117470 GCF_902713425.1 Acipenser ruthenus | reverse complement strand
AAAATCTTTATATCCAAGACCGTAAGTGGTTTTATTTATATAAAAAAAATAAAAAAATGTACCTTATTTTCTCTCTGAATATGCTATGACATGTTTCAACACAATATATACACATATTGGGTTCTATTCTCAAATGTTTGAGAGGAACATCAATGGAGAATTCATACAAATGTTGAATGTATTCTCCTATTAGCGATTCTGAAGAATGCCAATACGCCTATTTTTTAATTCCCACGTATGATTGTCACAATTTCTGTTTTTACTTCTAATTTTAGTGTTCAATTCATTCTCCTGATTTATATAAAAAAATGTGTCTTTTGGACTTGTCTGTCTGCTTAAGAACAGTGCAGTTTTATTGTTCTATAATTTTCTATAATTTGGAGTTTTCTCTAAGACCTCGATCAAATCAAAACTTTTATCCCACCCACTAATCGCGAATAACAACCAAGTAGAAGCCTCAGACAAAAAAAGAAATCACCACTGGGGTTGGTTTGGTTTGTAGTTTGCAATTAGCAGGTGGGTCAAAGTTTTGATTTGGTCTAGGCCAAGGTTTAAAATGTTTCTGCTTCTTTCTCTTTGAGACATTCTTACTATGTAGTGAAGTCTGGAATAATTACCAAGTCAAAGTGAGAGCTCTGTGCCGTCTGAGATGTTTTCCAGGAGACACTACGCGGAAGTGACTCTCATCATCACCCAGTAATGATAAAAGAACTATATACAAAATAATACATGTCAGTAACTTGTGCCGTCAAAAAAAAAAAATGTTACAGACCATGGAAATAAAAAACAAAACTATATGAAAAATGCTAGTTATTACCATGTTTCGGAAAGAATACTGTCTATCCATTATGTTCTGCACATTCAAACTATTTTCATTGATATGATTTTTTTTATAAAGTTTAACTTGAAAATTATGAATCTAGAATAGCCCATTTTCACCCCAATTTGTAAATTATTCAACTCGGTACACCGCTATGTCCATAGATCAGAGGTCAAACCAATCGAGGAGTTAATGCACCTGGATCTCCCAACACCCTGAACTTGCAGGTGCCTGAGAGGTCACAGGTGTCACCAATTTGAATCCCCAGCCGACTTACCAGACCCCGGTGGATCTCAGCCCATTTTTGCCCCACCCACTGAAATCTTGGCCAAAGCTGGCAATGGCATAGACGGGATTCAAGACCAGCTCGATCCCATCTATAGGATGCATCCTGCACTCTGGGAAGAGGCTTTTTTCCAGATGCACCACTCAGGAACCCAGCCTGAAATACTTTAACGTACTTTTACTGTAACAAGAACAAGCAGTACTGTACGTGTCAATAAATAATATTGGGACTACACCCATGCAGTAATTAATATTACCTGGTGAAAATGTACTGATTGACAGGGAACTTAAAACACCAGAAGTAGGCCTATCATTGGATAAACAATGTGATTTACATAAGAACATAAGAACATAAGAACATAAGAAAGTTTACAAACGAGAGGAGGCCATTCAGCCCATCTTGCTCGTTTGGTTGTTAGTAGCTTATTGATCCCAGAAGCTTCTTGAAGGATCCCAGGGTGTCAGCTTCAATAACATTACTGGGGAGTTGGTTCCAGACCCTCACAATTCTCTGTGTAAAAAAGTGCCTCCTATTTTCTGTTCTGAATGCCCCTTTATCTAATCTCCATTTGTGACCCCTGGTCCTTGTTTCTTTTTTCAGGTCAAAGAAGTCCCCTGGGTCGACATTGTCTATACCTTTTAGAATTTTGAATGCTTGAATCAGATCACCGCGTAGTCTTCTTTGTTCAAGACTGAACAGATTAAATTATTTGAGTCTGCATACGACATGCCTTTTAAACCCGGGATAATTCTGGTTGCTCTTCTTTGCACTCTTTCTAGAGCAGCAATATCCTTTTTGTAACGAGGTGACCAGAACTGAACACAATATTCTAGGTGAGGTCTTACTAATGCATTGTAAAGTTTTAACATTACTTCCCTTGATTTAAATTCAATACTTCTCACAATATATCCGAGCATCTTGTTGGCCTTTTTATAGCTTCCCCACATTGTCTAGATGAAGACATTTCTGAGTCAACATAAACTCCTAGGTCTTTTTCATAGTTCCCTTCTTCAATTTCAATTATCTCCCATATGATATTTATAATGCACATTTTTATTTCATGCAGGCAATACTTTACACTTTTCTCTATTAAATTTCATTTGCCATGTGTCTGCCCAGTTCTGAATGCTGTCTAGATCATTTTGAATGACCTTTGCTGCTGCAACAGTGTTTGCCACTCCTCCTATTTTTGTGTCGTGTGCAAATTTAACGAGTTTGCTTACTATACCAGAATCTAAATTATTAATGTAGATTAGGAATAGCAGAGGACCTAATACTGATCCCTGTGGTACACCACTGGTTACCTCACTCCATTTTGAGGTTTCTCCTCTAATCAGTATAGGAAACCTTGTAGTAATGATGCTACAATTTTCTACTTTTTATGACCCCCTTAACAACACAGAATCTGTCTTTAAGTGATCTATAAGCCCCCTCTCCTAGGTAAACGTGCATGAACACGTTCACCAACAGAATAAATTGATGGAGGGTGGCTTTTCATGTATCTGTTTACCATTCTATCAGTACAACGTTTGGTTGCTGCAGCAGCTCTCATTCTGACATTTTTCACATGATCTGTTCTTTTGCTCCTGTTCCGAGACGTTGGTTGGAAGTTGTTATTTTGCCGAAACTCTTCAATTCTTTCACCACTACTTCTAATAAAAAGATAATTTGATGTTCTTCAGAAATATATTTCAAAAGGGGATTTGTAGCCCAGGACTTTTTTGGGGTCTTCATTATTATTTATTATTATTATTTATTTCTTAGCTGACGCCCTTATCCAGGGCGACTTATAATTGTTACAAGATATCACATTATTTTTACATACAATTACCCATTTATACAGTTGGGTTTTTACTGGAGCAATCTAGGTAAAGTACCTTGCTCAAGGGTACAACAGCAGTGTCCCCACCGGGGATTGAACCCACGACCCTCCGGTCAAGAGTCCAGAGCCGTAACCACTACTCCACACTGCTGCCCACGTTGTTGATATTCAGCTAATTCAGTCACCCAATTTACACCCATTCTCATTAAATCATAATGAATTTTATCCCTCAAATTACGATTACTTCTTTCAACTTTACCCTGGGACTGAGGGTGATATGGTCTACTGGTAATCACTTTTATCCTGATTGTTTTGCACATGGTCCGGACAGCACCTTTAAATTCACAACCCTGATCAAATTGAAGGACTTTAGGCGGGCCATGTTCGATGTGACGCATGGCCAACAGTAGAACTAGACTTGTTTGATAGTGCTCTCCACCATAGAAAATGGCTAAATATACCCATGACAGATAAAACATATCTGTAATTTTCACCATCTATAAGAGAACACCTCCTTTACCCATATCCACTAAATCAACCACCTGTTCATAATCGGCAGCCACTTTGCCACAGGCCGTCATAACGGGTCCTGTTGGTGCATTGGGCAACATTGCGATACCGACCCTCTCGATTAGAGCCGTGTACATCTCCTCTCTCCTTGGCCTCCCGTCTGCTATCCAGCGCCTCCAACAGCACCGACAGTGTAGCGTGATCCATCCAGTGTTCTGACAGACACCACGTGTGGCAAAATGGTTTGCAGTGCACAGGTGTAATGGTGATGTAATTACGCAACAGAAGACAGACAACAAAGTTCACGGTCCAAACAATATGTTTATTTATAATCCCGGTCTAGTGACCGCAAAGAATAATCCTAGGCAATACACAGCAATGTGTATTGCACTGTTGCAAACAAAGGGTTTACAGTCCCAAATAATAAACACAGTTCGAAAGAATAAACACAGTAGAACACACACAGACACATACACGATCACAAGTCCAGAGTGAGTGCTAAAGTGCTTGTGGTGAAATACAATTTATTCGTGTACAGTTGTGAAGTGTTGTCCGGGTTTAGTGCTGGCCTGTAGCAACAGCTGCGGATCATGTTAGCCGTCTAATAATAACAAACAGTACAATTAGACTCGATAAACAAACAAAACACTCATGGTAAAATCACAGTTCTCCTTTCTCGGTTTCAGCTTAACCATAACAAAAGAAACAGATCGCTTAGCTACGTCCCCTTTTGTACCGTCAGTCACACCCCCTTGGTTAGCGAGTGGAACCGTTTCTCCTCCAATCCGCGGTTGCCACATCGCTTCCCTTGGTGTACCGTAGTTCTGCCCCCTTTCTAGATGGCCAACTTCCACCTAACCCTTGGAATGAATTGTCCGACCAACCAGTCCGGGGCACTCTGTTCCCTTTACACAGCGCCCTCACAGGTTGGAAGGGAGATTTATAACCAAGATTCATTCTTTCTGTCACATTCTTCCTTCAGTCCCTCCAGCTAAAACACTCTTTGAACTCAGGTCTCTCTTCTCAGCAATCAGCATCCCCCTCTCAGAGGAGAAAACCATCGGTCCAGTTGACTCTCTTGAGTTCCTAGGAATAACTTTGGATACTATTCGATTTGAAGCCTGACTGCCTCCCGATAAACTGGAACACATTCGCGCTCTCATTTAATCCTTTGAGATCAACCATTCCATCTCTAAACTGAACCATCTTTCACTCCTGGGACATTTCAATTTTGCAATTTGCATAATTCCTCAAGGTAAGACATTTATTTCTCGTCTTCTTGATTTCTCTGCAACAGCTAAAGACCTCAACTCTAACATTAGTATTCCAGCTGAAGCCCGGAAAGACATTAGGATGTGGTTCTCTCCCCTACAGCGCTGGAATGGCCTTTCTCTGTTTTACGATGACTTCATTTCTGCCCCCCATGACCTCTCACTACATAAGGACGCTTCTTCAGTCGGTTTTGGTGGAATATTTCTTAATCAAGGTTCTCCGATGTCTGGCTTCCAGAAATCAAAAATCTTCCTCCTCAGCTTAAATCCACAGCCTTACTTGAGGTATTCCCTACTGTCATTGCAGCCTATCTTTGGGGCCCATTTTGACAAAAAAAATAAAATAAACTATCTTAATCTTTTGTGATAATCAATCTACTGTTCATATTATTAATACAGGCTATTCCTCTTCCCCTCTAATTATGCAACTTCTTTGCTGGCTAGTCTGGATTTCAGTTATCAATAACTTTATTTTGAAAGCCCAACACCTTCCAGGTATACCTAATAACACTGCTGATGCTCATTCTCATTTACAGATCAACCTTTCCCTCTACCCATTCCTCCATTCAGCTAACTGGTTTTCAACTAAATTCATACATTTGCAATCTTCTGTTTTCAGCTCATTCAAATCTGTCCTTCCTTTCCAATCGTATTCTCCCATTCATTCCGTATAGGTGCAGCAACATCAGCAGCCAAAGTTAAAATCAACCAGTCCTTCCTCAGCAATGGAATCTTAAATTCGCTTTTCTCTCCCTGATATTATTTCCACTCAACAAAGTATTGCTAGCATGCCCAGAGTAGGGGCCATCTCTCCGCCAGGACCACCAAAGGTTTCCTCCCACAATACGGAGGGCGGGGGGTCCTCTCCACCGAGTGGTTAGATTAGTTAAAATATAAATAAAATAATAATAAATAAATAAATAAATAAATAAATAAATAAATAATTGTAATTAATTGCTAACTATCATTTCTAACTAACAATTTTCTCTTCTTTGCGGGGAGCTAGGGGCAAGTGAATTTCACTTCCCAACCTTAGAGGCTGACAACATCGTCTCACCCTCCAAGAGGAAGGTTCCCGCTGGTCAAAGGGGACCTCCAGCCGAAAATCTTTAACAACATTTTGTTTTCCATTCTCCTGCTTAAATCTATTCCTTTTCACCTGTCCCAGTCTCCCCTTCAGAGAGCAATGCTTCTCCCAACACTGACTTATGGAAGGTGGCTCTTACAGATCTCCATGCAGCTTCAGAGCATCAGCAAAGTCTGACCTCTCTCGATTAGATGTCTCAGTAAGCCAGGGAGACCTTGGTTTGTCCTCTATCCTTTCTTAGTTTCCCCTTGGGGGAAGTTCCTCACTTCCCAGCTTTCAACTATTCTGTTGTTAAAGTCACAAGCACTTTGTCTTCATTCTACTAGCCCTTTACGCAGGCCTGGCTGCTGCCTCGTGAAGTAGAACCTTTGTGTATTTCGGGGGGTTGGAGCCGGGACTCCTCCCTTGTGTCATCCCGCTAAAATATCTGTCAGTCAACCTTTAATTACCTGTCAGTCACCCTATTTAAACTGTAGCCAGCTTCCTAATTTTTGTCTTTCGTTTAAGTTTCCTCCATCCTCCCTTCGTCCTCCACTTTGCTGCGTCACCTCTGTAGTGGTGAAGCTCACTTCCCAACCTTAGAGGCCGACAACATCGTCTCACCCTCTGAGAGGAAGGTTCCTGCTGGTCAGAGTGGACCCCCAGCCAAATTTAGTTTTCCATTCTCCTGCTTAATCTATTCTTTTGCACCCGTGCCAGTCTCCCCCTTCGGAGAGCAAAGCTTTCTCCCAGCTTTCGAGCTAGTCACTGCCTCAACTTGTCAAAGGTGGCTCTTACAGCTGGGAGAGGGGAACCCCTTACCCTCTATATGTGTTTATTTCTTTATTCTCTTTTCCAGCGCTTTTGTTCTCCCTGCATAGATCGTGAGGCTCTCCATGCGGCCTCAGAGTGTCAGCCAAGTCTGACCTCTCTTGATTAGAAGTCTCAGTAAGCTAGGGAAACCTTGGTTCCTCCTCTATCCTTCCTTAGTTTCCCCTTGGGGGAAGTTCCTGCGGTTTCGGGCATTATAGCCCCCTGTCGGTAACAATAGTCTTCCCTTGGGTCAATAATTTTCTACTATAGCCCCCCTCTCCAGTCCATATTTACTATATATATTGTAAACGATCCAGTAGACACGTGCTGCTGAACTGTTTCTTTCCCGTTCCACCAACTAGCACAGACTCAATACGTTTGCAGGCAAGTAATTTTTATTTACAATATTTACATAAAATAAACAGTTTCTGTCACGGTTCTCGCCCTGTACGGGCCACTGACTAACTCACTTCTTCAACCCTCTCTAGCTATATCAGGATAGGGAGATAGCGAAAGTCCAAGGATCCTCCGACCGAAGTGGGTTAGCCCGCGGGCAAGAACAGGGCCAGCTCTCCTCCCTAGAGCTGGCCTGAGTCACCGGCTGGTGTAGGTTGAGCTCCCTCTGCTGGAGTATATCTGCCACACAGGTCACTATCCACCAGACTCCCTCTGCTGGAGTAGTCCCGTAACACAGGTAAGAACAAGACAGGCTCCCTCTGCTGGAGTCGTCCTGTAACACAGGTAAGTATTAGATCGGCTCCCTCTGCTGGAGTAGTCCTGTAGCACAGGTAAGAACAAGACAGGCTCCCTCTGCTGGAGTCGTCCTGTAACACAGGTAAGTATTAGATCGGCTCCCTCTGCTGGAGTAGTCCTGGGGCACAGGTAAGAACAAGACAGGCTCCCTCTGCTGGAGTCGTCCTGTAACACAGGTAAGTATTAGATCGGCTCCCTCTGCTGGAGTAATCCTGGGACACAGGTAAGTGGAAGAATGAATCAGTTTTTAATGAAGACTTCCAGAAAAACAACAGCGATGGCCCCAGACGTCCAGAGAGATGAACAAGGATAAAACAAGTTATATCCGGGCTGTGGAGAAAGAACCCCTGCAGCCAACTCCCGGTCATCCACAAAAGCAAATGGTGTCTCTTTAAAAGACAGTGTCCATTTTTTTTGTATTTATTATATGCAACGTGTCTTGTGTCTGTGTTATGAATAAACAATGTCTTGCACTTCCAGTCTCGCAAGCCCGTTCTTTCTGGTTATTATTTACTGTCTCAGCAACACGTAAACAACCAATACCTCTCTGGGTTATAAAGCATATAGCACAACACGCTATGGTTGTGGCGGCGCACAACCGCATAGCACAGAATACCGCGGGTCTCTTTTAAATTGCTACGGAGTATACTATCTTCAAGTCTCACCCCGACAACAGAAAATAAAAAATAAAAATGAATTTTAACAAACAAAAGGCTACCTCAACAAGAGGAAAAACCGCACTTTAAACAAAACTAAACGCCGACTATATTTTAACACAAATGATAGTTTTACCTTGTGCTCTCTTTCTTTTTAGTTGTTTTCCCAACACACTGGAGCTTGCACGCTATTTCCTTTCAGGACAACCGGGCCGTTTTCCCCACACTCCCCCCTATGGCTCTGCCCTGTTCCTTTTTAAACCCAGAAACCCCACCCCATTAATTGACACTCGGATTTCTGGGTTGTGTAGTTTCTTCCTTAGCGCCGCCATTTCTTAAAGGCGACGCTATCCTTTCCTCACAATATATATACTTTTTATTATATGCAATGAAACTTTACATGTTTCAAAAGGTATTTTGTAATTTAATAAGAAATGTAATACAATAATATAGTATACACAGCAACTGAATATAACAAAAACATGCGTGGACTTACTTGATTGATGAATTCTGAGTGATGTCATTTGTAGAAAAAATATTTGGAAGACGAAGAGCCTGTTTCAAAAACCAAACTGCGAATACTCAGCCATTTCATTGTAAACATTGTTACAATGTAAAACATGGTCTGGTCTCATCTTTATAGCGTAACAAAGTAGTTAATTCCATGTTTACTTTAATTCATAAACCTTACATAACTCCCACTTGGTTCCTCAATTTATGTTCTCCAATCTCTGTGCCCTAATGATTAATTATGCAAGTCCAACAAACTCTGGAGGGAAGTAACCTGTATATTATGATTAATTTAGGATCTGAAGAAATGTATTTGTACTTGTTAGCTTCAACATCGACCTACCGTATGTCACAAATTTGAAAACTATACTGGGGCAAGTACCAAAGGAGCACAGTGTATACATCTTGCTTGTTAATAAACTATGGGTACAGTTGGTTTGCCACACAGAGATAAGTGCAACTACAGTACAGCATAGAGAACTAACTTGTGATTCCTGCTATTGCCTAAAATACTGAAGCTGCCCAGGGTGATACACAAACACAACCTATATTAGCTGATATCTGCCTGAACAGAGAGTTTCCTGTCTTTATATGGATAATAAAGAAAGTCTTATGTCTTATTATGTTTGTAATTAAAACATTTATGTTTGGGATTTAGAAATCATCAAAAGCAACAAAGCCATCTTGTGCTAGTAAAACGAAAGTGCATGTTAAAATGCTCCTGGTGTAATCTCACATTTGTTGATAGATTTTTAAATTAAACTTTGAATTGCATTCTAAATTACCTCCAACAATTCAAGATGCCTGTAATGAACTCCCACCATTGTTGCTGTCAAACCGCAGTGATATACTGTAAATAGTGACTGCTCAAGGATTGTACTCAATAGTGTTTTAGTGTTACCGCAGTGTTCAAGTTCAAAGTCCAATATGCAAAACAGAGACAGTATAACCACACAGAGAATAAATGCACATGCAATTTTGATTTAGATTTAGTTTTTTTAAATGGGTCAGTTAAGCCAGCCTGGGCCCTATTTGTAGTACTAAAAATGTATTTCAGTTTTAACTAAATGGTTGTTTTATGTTGGACATGCAAGACCTGTGTAAAGGTATAGAGATCTGGAAATTACAGTACTGCTCTGCTGCTGTGAGAACTGTAATAGGCTACTGTAAGAAACTGTATGGCATGAAAATGTGTTCATGTGTAGGACAACACTTGCAGTGTTACTGAATGTTCTTAATGCAGCCAACAATAGATATTTACCAACGTGGTACATAGTGCAGCTTTATATAATTGACTGTTGGGCCTTGAGGCCCTCAGTTCTGGCTCGGACTTCCTACAAAACACACATGCTTAACTGACACTGTTCATCCAATGTTGATCAACAAGAAGGCAGAGGTTGACACATTTGTAAAGAGGTAGGTTATTTTACCTGGCTTTAATGTTACTGCTGGCTACTGAAGGACTGAGGGTTGACAGATACTGCGAAGTTATTTTATTTTACTTGCATTGACAGGTTTGTGTGGGAGTCACCTTGTAAAAGGGAGTTTTATTATTACTATTTTGTTCATTACTAGTGTGTGTAGATATATTCTCACTTCCTCTGGGATATTTGTGTTCTTTATGTTCTTGGTAAAAGTGTGTGAGTGAATGTGATATGAAAGGTGAATGAAACAGTTACTTACCTTTGCTTCTTTTCTTAAATTGCTGCAGCATCTTTGTGTATTGAAAAAAACGTGACGTTTTGTTTTGTGTTTGGTTTGTCTCCAGCCCTTCAAAATGGCTACTATAAGTGGGGCTGGCAGACCAAGAAAGGCTTTAAAGGGTCTTGTCAGGGGATAACAAATTCAACAAGGGATCATCCCTTTAAGACATAATGCATTATGGGAATGATTGCTCTCTATAAGAGGAGAGGACATTAAAAATATTGTGGTGTATGTGTGGAGACAGGTTGGTTTCTGAGGGGAACCTCTGGACAAAATGTCTTCCTGTTATACTGGGTATTTCCAGTTTATGTTGTGTTGTTGTTTGTTTTGTTTTATTCTGTAAAAATAATTAATTGTTTATTTGCATTCTAAAGATACTGCTGTGTTTGGTCATCCTTTGTGCAAGCCTAACCCAGTCACGGCCGGTGACACACCTGTATGTTGTTTTTGTTAGCATACGTTGACAATTTCAGAGCATTACCTCCATCTCAGTTTCCCTCCATTTGCAATGAGGTTTGATAAGATGAGTGTTTAAAATAAACACCATGAGGAGCTGCTTTATGTTATTGTATTAAAAGCTATATTTCAGTAACAATACCCAAAGTAGCAGACATTAGCAGGCAGCAGTGTGGAGTAGTGGTTAGGGCTCTGGACTTTTGACCGGAGGGTCGTGGGTTCAATCCCAGGTGGGGGACACTGCTGCTGTACCCTTGAGCAAGGTACTTTACCTAGATTGCTCCAGTAAAAACCCAACTGTATAAATGGGTAATTGTATGTAAAAAAGAATGTGATATCTGTATAATGTATAATGTGATATCTTGTAACAATTGTAAGTCGCCCTGGATAAGGGCGTCTGCTAAGAAATAAATAATAATAATAATTGACAGAGTTGACCGTTTAGCATCTGGAGCTCAAGCTGTTAAAATAGGTCTGTTGTCTAAGACCCCATTCACACTTGTGATTTAAGATGGCCCAGGGGCACCTCAGGACTGCCTTTTCTTAAATGTGAGCGCTCCAAAAAAGAAAAGGCCGGCCTAGATTTAGGCCGCCGTTTCGATGTGGCCCAGGGCCTGCAATCCAGGACCAGAGCCGGCCTTTACATATATATGAACGCAAAGCAGACTTAGGCCTCCTTTTCATATCACATTACCAATTTGATTTTCTATGATAACATGGAAAAAACACAGATTTTCTATGATGTTGGACATTTTTTTGTTTTACAGTTGGGGAGGGGCAAAAAACATGCAAGGCTTTTTTTTGTTTGTTTGATAATAACCAAATTAATACTCATACCATATATAAACATTAACACAGGCAACTTTGTTGTAAATTTACATAAATATACCTGTCTAATAAAACTGCTTCCGGTATTCAAGTTCAGTATTGAATGAGGCTTCAGTTTACTTCAGTCAGTATCCAAAGCTGTTCAAAGATACTGAAAACAATAACAATCACTCCTATTTTACAATAGCCATCCGGATGACGAAGACTAACTCTGAGTTGAACTAACATGAATATATATTTTTTTTACAACAGGGAACTATTTGTAATTTTTGAAGTAAAATAAAAAAAAAAAAATTTATTGCTTAATGGCACGGTAAGCTTGTAACTTAGAATTTGAAAGTGTAAAAAAATATATTTTCACTGTAATATTTGAATCAGGGGTGAAGTGCTGGGGGGGTGGGGGGGTTGGGGGGTTGGGGGGTTGGGGGGGAACGCCGCCCTCCACTTCTCTTGGGCAGGGAGAGCACCGCTTCAGTACTTCACTTGTAGAATATTGAACTGTTTTGCTCATGTTGTTAATATATGGAGATATACATGTGTATAACTGTGGCAAAGTGGTTAGTAGTGCACAGGTGTAGAGGTGATGCAGTGCTTACTAACAATAAGCCAACAACAGTTCCAAGGGCAAATAACAAAGCTTTATTAAGGCTTTTAAATAATAACACTGACTATACACAACGATGTGTATAGACAGAAAAACCACAGGGTTCAGTCCTGAAATAATATTAACAAACACACACTTTAAGACAGCTATACGTTCACCAGTCCAACAGTGAGTGCTCCGGGTGCAAGTGGTGTTGAGAATGTGAAACGAGTGCTTTACAGTGGTACAGTGCAGCCCGGGTTTAATGCTGGCTTGACAGCCACAGCTCCCGGATCTTTAGCCGTCTACAATGACAAACAAAACACAGTTAAATAGACAGGTAGTACAACACTAAACAATCATGGTTTCTCTTTATTCCTCACGGTCAGTCCGTAACCATAATGGAGGAACAGATGACTGGAGCCACTTCCCCTAAACACCCTTCACCACTAACCTCCGGTAGTTAATAGTGACCCCTCACTTCTAAATATAGCACTACACCACTGATTTCAATGCCTGATATTGTGATTATTATTATTATTATATCTTTATTTTTATATTATTATTATTATTATTTTTTTTATTTTTATTTTTATTTTTATTTATTTCTTAGCAGACGCCCTTATCCAGGGCGACTTACAGTCGTAAACAATATGTATAGCGCCTTTCATAGTGGACCACCATCACAAAGTGTTTTATAGAGGTAGGCTGTGCATTATATGCAGAGTCACTTACAATAGGACATTGATTTAACATCTCTTCTGCAGGATGGCGCACAAGGAGGTTAAGTGACTTACTCAGGGTCACACACAGTGAGTCAGTCAGTAGCAGAGGTGAGATTTGAACCGGTGACCTTCTGGTAAGCTCGGACCATCACCCCGTTACACACCATAACATTAAGTCAAAATAGTCAATAATCTATGTTTTTTATTAAATATATACCGTAAAATTACTACTGTGCTGCAAAGAAAAAATATATATTAATAAGAAACATCTGCTACAAATCAAGGATGAATGTATTATCCCGGTAGGTCTTCCATTCTGAGTGCAGGCTATAGTTCCATAAAAATAAAAAAAAGCAATTTGCCACATTTTAAGCCTGCTTTTCAGTCACATATGTGAACATGTAAAGGTGCCTTAAACCGCAAATGTAAACGGGTTGCAGACCTAAATATGCAGCAGCCCCTGAGGCGCCCAGGTCCAGCACAGTGATCTGGATCTAACATGCATTGCCTCCTCTGAAAAATAATTCAACCTATTATTTTATTTTAAGCACAGGTGTGTGTGTGTATATATATATATATATATATATATATATACAGACTTGCTCAAATTTGTTGGTACCCTTACAACTCATTGAAATAATGCTTCATTCCTCCTGAAAACTGATGAAATTGAAAGCTATTTTATCATGTATACAGTGCCTTGCGAAAGTATTCGGCCCCCTTGAACTTTGCGACCTTTTGCCACATTTCAGGCTTCAAACATAAAGATATGAAACTGTAATTTTTTGTGAAGAATCAACAACAAGTGGGACACAATCATGAAGTGGAACGAAATTTATTGGATATTTCAAACTTTTTTAACAAATAAAAAACTGAAAAATTGGGCGTGCAAAATTATTCAGCCCCTTTACTTTCAGTGCAGCAAACTCTCTCCAGAAGTTCAGTGAGGATCTCTGAATGATCCAATGTTGACCTAAATGACTAATGATGATAAATAGAATCCACCTGTGTGTAATCAAGTCTCCGTATAAATGCACCTGCACTGTGATAGTCTCAGAGGTCCGTTTAAAGCGCAGAGAGCATCATGAAGAACAAGGAACACACCAGGCAGGTCCGAGATACTGTTGTGGAGAAGTTTAAAGCCGGATTTGGATACAAAAAGATTTCCCAAGCTTTAAACATCCCAAGGAGCACTGTGCAAGCGATAATATTGAAATGGAAGGAGTATCAGACCACTGCAAATCTACCAAGACCTGGCCGTCCCTCTAAACTTTCAGCTCATACAAGGAGAAGACTGATCAGAGATGCAGCCAAGAGGCCCATGATCACTCTGGATGAACTGCAGAGATCTACAGCTGAGGTGGGAGACTCTGTCCATAGGACAACAATCAGTCGTATACTGCACAAATCTGGCCTTTATGGAAGAGTGGCAAGAAGAAAGCCATTTCTTAAAGATATCCATAAAAAGTGTTGTTTACAGTTTGCCACAAGCCACCTGGGAGACACACCAAACATGTGGAAGAAGGTGCTCTGGTCAGATGAAACCAAAATCGAACTTTTTGGCAACAATGCAAAACGTTATGTTTGGCGTAAAAGCAACACAGCTCATCACCCTGAACACACCATCCCCACTGTCAAACATGGTGGTGGCAGCATCATGGTTTGGGCCTGCTTTTCTTCAGCAGGGACAGGGAAGATGGTTAAAATTGATGGGAAGATGGATGGAGCCAAATACAGTACCATTCTGGATGAAAACCTGATGGAGTCTGCAAAAGACCTGAGACTGGGACGGAGATTTGTCTTCCAACAAGACAATGATCCAAAACATAAAGCAAAATCTACAATGGAATGGTTCACAAATAAACATATCCAGGTGTTAGAATGGCCAAGTCAAAGTCCAGACCTGAATCCAATCGAGAATCTGTGGAAAGAACTGAAAACTACTGTTCACAAATGCTCTCCATCCAACCTCACTGAGCTTGAGCTGCTTTGCAAGGAGGAATGGGCAAAAATTTCAGTCTCTCGATGTGCAAAACTGATAGAGACATACCCCAAGCGACTTACAGCTGTAATCGCAGCAAAAGGTGGCGCTACAAAGTATTAACTTAAGGGGGCTGAATAATTTTGCACGCCCAATTTTTCAGTTTTTTATTTGTTAAAAAAGTTTGAAATATCCAATAAATTTCGTTCCACTTCATGATTGTGTCCCACTTGTTGTTGATTCTTCACAAAAAATTACAGTTTCATATCTTTATGTTTGAAGCCTGAAATGTGGCAAAAGGTCGCAAAGTTCAAGGGGGCCGAATACTTTCGCAAGGCACTGTACTTGCATGCCTTTGGTATGTCATAGAATAAAGCAAAGAAGCTGTGAAAATAGATGAATTATTGCTTATTCTACAAAGATATTCTAAAATGGTCTGGACACATTTGTTGGTACCCGTTAGAAAAGATAATAAATAATTGGATTATAGTGATATTTCAAACTAATTAGTTTCTTTAATTAGTATCACACATGTCTCCAATCTTGTAATCAGTCATTCAGCCTATTTAAATGGAGAAAAGTAGTCACTGTGCTGTTTGGTATCATTGTGTGCACCACACTGAACATGGACCAGAGAAAGCAAAGGAGAGAGTTGTCTGAGGAGATCAGAAAGAAAATAATAAACAAGCATGGTAAAGGTAAAGGCTACAAGACCATCTCCAAGCAGCTTGATGTTCCTGTGACAACAGTTGCAAATATTATTAAGAAGTTTAAGGTCCATGGAACTGTAGCCAAACTCCCTGGGCATGGCCGCAAGAGGAAAATCGACCCCAGATTGAACAGAAGGATAGTGTGAATGGTAGAAAAAGAACCAAGGATAACTGCCAAAGAGATACAAGCTGAACTCCAAGGTGAAGGTACGTCAGTTTCTGATCGCACCATCCGTCGCTTTTTGGGCGAAAGTGGGCTCCATGGAAGAAGACCCAGGAGGACTCCACTTTTGACAGAAAAACATAAAAAAGCCAGACTGGAATTTGCTAAAATGCATATTGACAAGCCACAATCCTTCTGGGAGAACGTCCTTTGGACAGATGAGTCAAAACTGGAGCTTTTTGGCAAGTCACATCAGCTCTATGTTCACAGACGAAAAAATGAAGCTTTCAAAGAAAAGAACACCATACCTACATTGAAACATGGAGGAGGCTCGGTTATGTTTTGGGGCTGCTTTGCTGCGCCTGGCACAGGGTGCCTTGAATCTGTGCAGGGCACAATGAAATCTCAAGACTATCAAGGCATTCTGGAGCGAAACGTACTGCCCATTGTCAGAAAGCTCTGTCTCAGTCGCAGGTCATGGGTCCTCCAACAGGATAATGACCCAAAACACACAGCTAAAAGCACCCAAGAATGGATAAGAACAAAACATTGGACTATTCTGAAGTGGCCTTCTATGAGTCCTGATCTGAATCCTATCGAACATCTATGGAAAGAGCTGAAACTTGCAGTCTGGAGAAGGCACCCATCAAACCTGAGACAGCTGGAGCAGTTTGCTCAGGAAGAGTGGGCCAAACTACCTGTTAACAGGTGCAGAAGTCTCATTGAGAGCTACAGAAAACGTTTGATTGCAGTGATTGCCTCTAAAGGTTGTGCAACAAAATATTAGGTTAGGGGTCCCATCATTTTTGTCCATGCCATTTTCATTTGTTTTATTATTTACAATATTATGTTGAATAAAAAATCAAAAGCAAAGTCTGATTAAATATGGAATAAACAATGGTGGATGCAAATTACTTTTGTCAGTTTCAAGTTATTTCAGAGAAAATTGTGCATTCTTCATTTTTTGTGGAGGGGTACCAACAAATTTGAGCACGTCTGTATATATATATATATATATATATATATATATATATATATATATATATATATATATAGAGAGAGAGAGAGAGAGAGAAAGAGAGCAAAAAATGCAGATTTTTTTACATTCATTAAGTGTATTATTAAATATTTTTAAGTAAACGCTTACTTACTGCTATTGTACTGTGATTTGTTACACAGGTTTAAATATTCTATTATGAATCAATCAATCAATCTTTATTTTATATAGCGCCTTTCATAGTGGACCACCATCACAAAGCGCTTATAAAATATAATGTAACCAACTGAGTAATTTCTTAATTATCTCATTTGCTAATAAGTTAATTGACCCAGGTTTCCCTCACCAGGCCACGTGACGAAACCCAGCTGTCTATAAATCAAACCCTTTTAGGTCAATCAGGAAGACGTTACAAGACAGACATGCCTTGGTGCATGTTTGCTCTTTTATCCAACAAAATTAAAGTTGCTGAACTCTTTATCTGCTAAGTTCTACCAAAGCTTGTCTTAGATTCTGATTCAATGGAGAGGACTTTGTTTCTTTTTGTTTATGTTGTATAGTTTTTTTCTTAGAATATCTGGTTAGTTGCAAATGCATTTTATTTTTCAGCACTATAAATTTGGTTATATATATATATTGTGACAGAAATACAATGAGTTCTGGTGATAAATCTTCCTCCCGACCTGTGAGGGCGCTAAAGAACGGGAGGAGAAGTATCTGGAAGGGCTGGCCTGACAGTTCGTTTCCGGGACCGGGAAGTGGGCCAGCCTGGAAAGAAGCGAGACTCTGTTGTAAGACCGTATTGATTTGACAGGTAAACGAGGGGCAGCTGCAAGTAATAAGGCAGCTGCAACCGTTTACCTAGATATCATGCGGGATTACATATAGGGG
Source organism: Acipenser ruthenus (assembly GCF_902713425.1). Classification (NCBI taxonomy): domain Eukaryota; kingdom Metazoa; phylum Chordata; class Actinopteri; order Acipenseriformes; family Acipenseridae; genus Acipenser; species Acipenser ruthenus. The sequence continues at coordinate 115,099,925 of NC_081189.1, read as the reverse complement.
CCAGGGTAACGCTGTTCTTTTCCTTCGTTTGGGTTAACGTTAGGAGAGAGGACTGAGAGAGGAGCTCTCAGAAATATAAGAGAGAAATAAGTGTTACGTGTTGTGTGTTATTTCTGTCTGTCTGTAATTGTCTGTCTTTATCACACCACTAGACAGTTAAAGCACACCTCCGGAGCTGTCGCCACGAAAGCACTATCCGGAGCACCACTGCACAGAGCACCTGCACGTTTGAATTCACCCAGGACTGGTGACCGTGCCTTTGTTTTCTGTTCAGGACTGTGTGGTATTATTTACGCTCCCCGCGCTTTACACATTGTTGTGTACTGCCGGGGATTTATTATTTGACGGTTGCCAGACCTGGAAACGGCACAATAAACATTTATTCACAAAATTACCGTTGTCTGCCTGTCACTCCTGCATCACATCACCGCTACACCTGTTCCCCTTACCAGCCACTTTGCCACAATATATATATATATATATATATATATATATATATATATATATATATATATATATATATATATATCATGTTTTCTGGGTGACTCACACCTTTAAAGTGAGGCTCCATCTAGAATACTAGCAAAACAACAAAAAATAAGTCACACAGTCCGTTTACTTCTAATTGCACAAATTAAAAAGGGTGATTTAAACAGACAACATACAAAACAAACGTTGAATTAAATCAATTCATAACAACAGGTAGACGTCTGTTACAGATATATATGAACACATTAGCAGATTATTTATTTATTTATTTATTTATTTATTTATTTTAACAGTCTATTAGAATCGTCATTGCTGTTTATGAGCCTGAAGCTTGATGTATAGCTGTGGTTCAGCCCTGGATATTTTGTTTTCCATTTCAAATTAAACTGTGCTCAGGGGAAACATCTAATCCAGAGATTATGTTATCATCCATATCGATAGCCTTTGATTCTGCTTGTCTTCAAGTAGATGCTTTGTTTCAAATCCTTTCATGGGTTTTAAATATTTTTTTTTTCTGTACAAGAAAACTGGATTTTATAAGTGTCCATCAGTGCAAAGCCAGGCTAGCCTTTCTCCATTACAGTAATGGAGTTTGTCCTTGCATGTCATCAGACCGCAGCGCCTATTCAGGCCAGTAGCAGTGTGAGTGCTGGAACTCTGTAGCAATCCCAGTGTGTTAATCTCACATGTCACTCTGAGGCATCATGTGGTGCCACAGTGAGCGACCCAGCCTCATGAAGTTGCACCGCTCTTTTTTTCTCTTTTTTTTATTATTATTATTATTTGTTTATTTAGCAGACGCCTTTATCCAAGGAGACTTACAGAGACTAGGGTGTGTGAACTATGCATCAGCTGCAGAGTCACTTACAATTACATCTCACCCGAAAGACGGAGCACAAGGAGGTTAAGTGACTTGCCCAGGGTCACACAATGAGTCAGTGGCTGAGGTGGGATTTGAACCGGGGACCTCCTGGTTACAAGCCCTTTTCTTTAACCACTGGACCACACAGCCTCCTTTTTAAGCATAGGATAGCGGTACATTTAGATTAGAGATGCACGGATAGAGAAATGCCACCCTATCTGAACTATAATAAAAGAGAACCTGTTTGAAGTACTCTGATACGCTTTGAACCCGCGTTAATCTGGATGGGACGACAGTGTTAGGGAGTAGGAACAATAAAATGTTGCATGTTTCAAAAGGTACTTTAATATTTTTCTTTTGATCCTCCCTGTTGAAGGTCCAATTCAGGCTTTGGGCGAATTTTTTTATTCTTATTTTTTCCTCAATTGAAAGCGAGGAAAATGGCATATGAATTAAAAAATCTACAACGTTTTCAACGGCAGCCATCGTTCATACGTACTGCCTATGGGTTTCGAAAGGGATTAGCCATGTATGACCCATACTCTGCCTGGCAACAGACACGTCAAGATTAAGTCTATCAGTGGTGGAGGGAGACGCAAAACTTGTATCATGTAGCCAATACAAATACAGTAAAATTTGACAGAAAGAGGGTGATTGAAGGTGAAATACACACAGAATCCCACCCATTTTGAGGCTACAGAAAACTCAAAATGTGTTTAATTCAGTAATTTCAGCCAATAGCAATGCAGTAGACCTTAGAAAGCATGATGTAAGGTTAAAAAATGTATGGAACAGGCGCGAAACGAAACCCACCCGCGATACACGGCGATCACAGATCAGTATGGTTAGTGCACTGCAATTATTTTTTACAAAATCACACGTAGGCTTAGCCTAGTAGCTTCTTATGACAAACCACCACTGGGATCAATATCTACAAAACCAAGGAAGTAACAGTAATTAAAATGTAAAAAAAAATACACTGATTTGTATTGCTTTAACCTCAGTACTAGAAACTGAGCAAAATGCTACCAGGTTTAGAACTATTGCCAATAGAAGGAGCTGACAACAGTGGCACAATCTTTTGTATATAACACATACCTTTTTCAGCATTTGATTGGCTTTTTCATCTCTTCCTGGTGGGATATTTTAGCTTTTCATACAAATAGTTTATTACATGAATAACAAGATTGCAAAGAATTATCATCCATTTTTAATATTAAAATAATAGCATTTAAGAACATCTGTTGTACATTAACTTTAGAGAAAAAGATCAATTTTAAATGTGACAAAAATAAGCAATTTTTACCCTGAAGCAAATACTACCCTATCCATAATTGAACAGTGTTTACACCACCTCCTCTTCCTCCAAATTCAGAAACATCTGACAGATTCTATGCTCCTTTTGTGTTGCCAGTGACAAGGCGTACAATCAAGTGTTAACTTACATTGTACATAAAGGCTTTATGTACAGTGGCTTTGTCAAATCCTTTATACTGCAGTTTACTTATAGGTTGTGCTTCTGTCTGTAACAAGCAGTTGTGTTTCTGTCGTAACAACACAGTACATGGTTTCAAAAAACTAAATTTGGTTGATGGCTCTTATCTGCAGAAAACATTCACCTCCTCAATGCTGTTTAGAACTACAGTGCCAATAAGCATAAGTTCTGGTAAAGTTTTTAAAAAAAAAAAAAATTTACAAAATAAATACATGCAATATTATGATATGGCTTCATTTTGGAATCTGGCTATTTATTTTACATTACCATATTTCATGAATTATTCTATTCAATACATTACAAATCACAGTCTGTTCAAACAAAGTAATGTTACAGGTACAATCCCTCTTTATCCTGAAGTCCTTTTGTATGTTCAACAGGGCACTGCAGCAGCAGGTTTCTAATTGATGTGTTTCCTCATTGCTGTGGATAATGCTTACAAAGGTGGCTGCACAAAGCACCAATTCCACTAAATAAGCAAGGGAATGAAGGTAGTGTGGTGGCAGCTTTGCCACTGATGAAAAGTGTAAATCATTAGCATATCCCTCTCTGGCTGACTCCCCCCTCTGCTGGCGCTCTGAGGGATGAAGGCATTCTGTTTTCCACTTCAGTGGCTGGCTTTCTGGCTGGCTTCCATCACTGCAGCCCCCAAACATTACAATATGATTTGCATGGTATGTTTGTCTTTTTGCTAATCAAGCTGCGTTGCTCTGACAAGGCCCGCGACATTGGACATGCCTGTTCCTCTAATTAAGGTGCTAATTGAATTAAATAGCTGTGGTAATGAGCAGATGAGCAGCATAAAAAGTAAAGAGTCAGATAGGCCAATTAACAAAGAGCCCAACTTAATTATAACATTTAAAATACATGCAGCGCTGCACTCTAATAGTGTTAATTGTTACAAGGGGAATTTATGATAATTGCTTCAACAAAAGGAGCGCAGAGGCGCCAACCCTGGGCAGAGCTAGTAATTAAAAAAATAACGTTGTGCCTGGGTTAATTAACACTCGATTTACATACAGGGTGTGTGTGCGTGTGTGTTTTTTCTTCATGGTTTTTTGTTTATGTATTATTACTGACTCATTTACATGTCGCTTTTCTAAATTGTGACTTGTGCTTAAACAGCAGGCATGCTTTGATATCTCCCACAGAGCAACACGATTTAACCCTTTAACTGCTTAGTAATTGATGCAAAAAAAAAAAAAAAAAAAAAAAATCTGCCAGTGCAGAAACAGCAAAGTCCATCTAAATGAATTGCTCTGTAACACAATGAGATGTATAACTTAACCTAAATGTATTGTTTATGTGTTTATTTACTGATTTTAAATGGTACATTCATCTACCTGAACGCTGCTGTTAGGATTTGGGGGTTGTTTCAAATGTAACACTTATTATCTTGGTGTCAGCTCAATCATGCCTTTATAATCTTTATTTATGATGGGTAATGCAAAACAAAAGGGTGTGTTTATAATAGAATTCAGATTTCTGGATTTGGATTCTTGGGTGGGGGGGTCCTCAATCTGGATGAAGTTTGTGAACCCCTTGCTCTGTAGCATTCTATTGGGTCTGCTGCTAACCGTGTACAAGGTTTGCTTTATGTTGTCTCATCTCAGGAATGTCAGGATTGTTTCTATCCAGGTTCATAGAGTAGATTTACCGTAATGCTGCTGGAATAAAGGTCCAAGGTTCATTTACTAATGCAATTTGAATAAAGGATAGTTTTCCAATCTTCTTACATTTGGCTCTCAATTTAACTTCTTTTTTCTCCTCTCTCTCATCCCCCCCCCCCCCCCCCAATGGAATGAAAAGAGGTTGTGAGAGCTGTTGGAGATTAGTCAAGCACAGAGACCGTAAATTGGGAAGGATGTTTTATCAGAGCACGTCACAATATATGAAAGCAGATGTGCATGTGCTCTGAGCTGTACCGTCAAATTACTGTTATAGAATAATTTAGGCCTTTTTGATTCTCGCAGATTACTGCTTCCACTGATCATGCTGTCAAATCAAAGTGAGCACTTCATTCCGCTTTTATTCATGCCAGATCTGTTTTGCTTTCATAATGGGCAGATATTACCGCTGCACAAAGAGGATAAAGACATTGCCGTGATAGATAGCCAAAAGATTAAATGGGATCTTTATGATTTCTTTGGCCATCAGTTTTGACTGCGTGAAAAGACGAGTCAAGTTGGGCGCTGATTTGTTCTTTATTGGAAGCAAACATTAGCCTGGGCCCACTAGAGCTCATAGTTATAACATTCATTTAAGGTGGAACTTTCCATCACAGCAACTGTACAATTTCCCTTACTGTACTGCGGAGGTTCTCAAACTTTGTTTTGTTTGGGGGACTTCCTTTTAACAATTGTTTTGAATAGATACCCCCCAAATGAAAGCTGAGGAAAAGGCAAACAAGAAAACTAAAAAAAATAATTTGTAGTAAAAGTAGATGTATATGATCTGTAAGTATGACAAGGCCTGCGTCTCACCACAACAGCAAAATATTTTTTTTTTCTGTGAATTAAATAGATATGTTGTTTTACAAAAGATAAGTTTCTAGAATTTCCTGGGGACCCCCTGGGCAACCTTTGACCCCAGCTTGAGAACTACTGCTGTGCTGAAAATGGCGAGATCTTCTCTTTTTATATAATTAATTGATAACAGATGTTAATATTATATATATATATATATATATATATATATATATATAATTGTATTTATTTTTTTTACAGAACATGCAAACTGTCTGCCTCACAAAACTTGATGACTACAGTAGCTCATATAAAGTGTCTTGAAATGATTGCCATGAAAGACACTTTTTTAAAACTGTAAACTACCCTCCCAATGAGTATTAGCAGCCCAAATGCTTTTATGAGGGTAGCGGATAACACTTTCCATGAAGTGTCTCTAATTACTGTGTATTTACATACTAGTTACTTAGTAAATACAAGTGTTCTTACACACAATTACAATGTTATTATGCACAGTTATAATGTACTTAATGTGCAAATCTTTTTGCACGATATATATAAGTGCACAATTGTATAAGAAAATGGTTACTGTTAGGGTTAGGGTGAGAGTTAAGAGTTAGAGTTAGGGTTAGGGTTATGGTTAGGGTTAGGGTTAGGGTTAGGGGGGTTAGGGTTAGGGTTCATGTTAGGAGGGTTAGGGTTAGTGTTAAGAAGGTTAGTGTTAGGGTTAGAGTTAGGGTTAGTGTTACGATGGATAGGGTTAGAGTTAGGGTTAGTGTCACGATGGTTAGGGTTACAGTTAGATTTAGGGTTAGAGTTAGGGTTAGTGTTACGATGGTTAGGGTTGCAGTTAGAGTTAAGGTTAGAGTTAGGGTTAGTGTTACGATGGTTAGGGTTACAGTTAGAGTTAGGGTTAGAGTTAGGGTTAGTGTTACGATGGATAGGGTTACAGTTAGAGTTAGGGTTAGTGTTACGATGGTTAGGGTTACAGTTAGATTTAGGGTTAGAGTTAGGGTTAGTGTTACGATGGATAGGGTTGCAGTTAGAGTTAGGGTTAGAGTTAGGGTTAGTGTTACGATGGTTAGGGTTACAGTTAGAGTTAGGGTTAGAGTTAGGGTTAGTGTTACGATGGATAGGGTTACAGTTAGAGTTAGGGTTAGTGTTACGATGGTTAGGGTTACAGTTAGATTTAGGGTTAGAGTTAGGGTTAGTGTTACGATGGATAGGGTTATAGTTAGGGTTAGTGTTACGATGGTTAGGGTTACAGTTAGAGTTAGGGTTAGAGTTAGGGTTAGTGTTACGATGGTTAGGGTTGCAGTTAGAGTTAGGGTTAGAGTTAGGGTTAGTGTTACGATGGTTAGGGTTGCAGTTAGAGTTAGGGTTAGAGTTAGGGTTAGTGTTACGATGATTAGGGTTACAGTTAGAGTTAGGGTTAGAGTTAGGGTTAGTGTTACGATGGTTAGGGTTACAGTTAGAGTTAGGGTTAGAGTTAGGGTTAGTGTTACGATGATTAGGGTTACAGTTAGAGTTAGGGTTAGGGTTAGTGTTATGATGGTAAGGGTTAGAGTTAGAGTTAGGGTTAGGGTTAGAGGTAGAGTTAGAGTTAGGGTTAGTGTTAGGAGGGTTAGGGTTAGGAGGGTTAGGGTTAGTGTTAGGAGGGTTAGAGTTAGAGTTAGGGTTAGGGTTAGGAGGGTTAGGGTTAGTGTTAGGAGGGTTAGAGTTAGAGTTAGGGTTAGGGTTAGGAGGGTTAGGGTTAGTGTTAGGAGGGTTAGAGTTAGGGTAGAGTTAGGGTTTGTGTTACGGTGGTTAGGGTTAGTGTTAGGAGGGTTAGAGTTAGAGTTAGGGTTAGAGTTAGAGTTAGATTTAGGGTTAGTGTTAGGAGGTTTAGGGTTAGGGTTAGATTATATGGTGCAAAAAGATTTACACATGAAGTACTTTGTAACTATGCATATTGATATGGTAATTACATTATGTGTATGATGGTGTTATCACAGGCATGTTCCTGAGATATGTCTTTTTCCTTACCCTTGCCAATCAGCATATTCTGTGGGGGAGCACTTTGAACACTTTCATGCATGCTTTGAAAGCCTTTTTTACGGACAATAGGATTTATGTCCTTCATTTAGATGTACCTAATTGCTCGGTAGTTAGCATAGATGCCTTTGAATTGAGAGAGGTTGTAGGTCAATTGACCAAGACTACTGTAGATGTGTGTCTAAAATGAGTGATCCAGAAAAGGCTTGCTATTTTTCTAACTCTCTTATCAAAGTAGCAGCATTAGGACCACAGTTTTCTGGACTAAAAACAATCTAAATGATCAGATTAAAAAAAAAAAAAAATCTATATAACTCAAGTGTCTTTTATGCAAATAAATCCTGTTTTTCAGTACAGGTACCAGAATATAATTCATGAAACATGCCATCTGTGATCACATTGAACTTTTAACTAACATAAACAGTTTTCTTTAGAAGTGGGCATTTTTCTGCATTCGTTTAATTAACTACTACAGCATCTTTAATTAACTCATGTTATAACGTACTGTTTCACTGCAGGTTTGACACCGGCTCACATCACTGGTTATACTCCCCATATATTACCACAATAAAAATGTGATGCACTATAATGAAAAATAGACGAATAACTGTTACAGTATCCTTTTGCTAATTTAAAACATTTAGCAAATGCATTTGCATGTATATCATTTACTGATTTATTCTATAGTGGCTAATACATTTCTATATACCTAAACTTTCTTAATGATTCTCTGATGTTTTAAATAATTGCGAGTGATTCAATGTTTGGTGTATTTTACATACAGTGCTTTAAACAGTATATAGTTCAAAACAATAATAATAATAATAATAATAATAATACAAAAGTTGTAAATACTGAACCAATTTTTTTTTTTTTTACAAATTCCATGGTGCAGAAATTCCCTTTTTGTACATGGAAAGGTTCATTGTAAAAATGTGTACATCTCCCGGGTAATATGAGGTCTACTTAAAATTTAAAATACTATAATTTATGACTATTTAAATTTACAGGGTTTCAATTTGTTGTTTTACTGCTAAAACGCTAACACAGTGCCTGTATTAGCCATTGCAAGAACAAAGAATATAAACCTATTTGATGATTCATTATTCAGCAAGCTACAAAATAAACAGCAATATGTGGCAGTACCCAAAGCTATATGCAGATGAAAATTGCAGTAAACAGTCAATTATCTTATTGTTAGCTTTTCTTATTCATACTGGCATTTTGTCAATAGATCTGGTACTTGCTCATTCCAATTTAAAGATAATAGGTGGCACATTATCAACTGTATTGACATTGTGATTGCCTTTGCTAAAACCAGCCAGCAGGCTTTTGAAGTAGTCAAATTAGGAAGGCTGAAACATCACAGTATCATTGTATTGACATAATGCATAAATATTATGTTTCATAAGTCAAGTATTACACAGATGTTCTCACAGATAATAAATTAATTAGCATTCACCAAGTTTTAAAGTTTGTGACTGGCAACTGAAGATTGGCTAACCTTAAATATTTGTGCAGTTTTGAACTAACCACTTGTATTGATAAGAACGGAAGGACATACTGTATTGCTGTAGTGCAACCATCTTTTCAAAACCATGTTAAATTGCATGTTATAGTACGCCTTCTTATTCCATAAGTGCTGGACACCAAGTTCCACCTTAAAAGGGAAGATTGAAAAAGAAAGCACTGTAAGCAGATGAAGGCATTGGCACTTCTGGTGACAGGTACTAATGTATAAATCAGCGGTCCAATCCAGGCCTGGACTGCTGATCATGTTCTTTGCAGAAATGTCACCTGTTCCCATCTAACGATTTGCATAATGCGAAGCTTCTCACTCGTAAAATTCAGATTAAGAAGGGATGCAAAGAACCATTCTGGAGCCACAGAGCCATTTCAAACCCGCAGCCTTTGCTATTAACTCAGTCAGTGCCACCCAGTATGTACCCTGAATCTAAACAGAATTCTATTAATTATGGCCACACTGATAAAATTATTAAATGCTTCTCATTTGTCTGTAAATGTACGAGTTCATGTATCTAAATTGACTGAAAACCTACAGTGTGATATCCAGTAAAAAAAAAGAAAAGAAAAACGGTATTTACAGTTTTGCTTGTCACTTGTTCGAGTGCAGTGTAAAAAGGGCTCAGCAATGCTGCTGCATTCTTTTAAAAAACTTGGACATGTAAAATACTTGTACTAATCAATAATTAGATCATTATATAATACATATTCATGTTAGAGTAGTTACAGCAATAGGAAACATTCTAAAATGTACCTCAACAATAATAACACTGCTCATCTTGGAAATGTTTGAGTATAGTTTAACCCTTCAAAAAGACACCAGGGGCAGGATTTTTAAAAGGTCGTAAATGATAACTCTACAAATCGTGTTTATCAACAAACTGGTATGTAGCATTGATTTGGACATTTTCAAGCTGTCGTTATGCCTATTTCGTTATTAAATAATCGTCCTAATGTGATTTCCGAAATAATGTTAATATCTTAACGAGCACTGCTTCTTGCGACTATTTCTATTGTTTGCTTGGGAATTTAAAAGCAAATCCATGTCATCCTTTATCAGGAGTTAATTTGCACTTGGAAAAGGAGAGTTCTGATTAACTGAAAAAGTATATAACTCGCTTTGAAACAGTATTTAAGTTCTTTGGTGTTAAAAGAAATAAAACAAACAAACTACAGTATGGATTTGCTGGGAGTCGCAGCAAATGTCATTTTAGAGCTTGAGTGCGAGCCTGCGATTGACAGACCCCAGCTGCGTCGGCGACGATACAGAGAGAGGGTGTACAGGACGGGGGTTCATTCAAAACCCATAGGGCATTTTGTCGACCTCTGTCAGACTCTGCGGGAGGACCTTGAATTGCCTACGAAAAGGGCCTATGCTGTACCCCTGCATATGAAGGTGTTGGCTTGGCAGCATTGTCCTTCTATGTCTGGGTCATTTCAAAGGGTCACGGGTGACTTGATAAAGATGGTTAACGATTATATCAGTATCCCACTTAATCAGGAGCAGCTGTAAAAAATTAAAAGGGAGTTTTATGACACTGCTGGATTTCCCAGACTAATGGGAGCCATCGATTGCACACACGTTGCACTCAAATCCCTGCAGCACCATGCATATACATATGTGAACAGGAAGGGGTTCCATTCACTAAGGCCCTGTCCACACTACATAACCGATCTCGAGAACCGTACTCAAAACTGTTCTAATTAATCCAGCTCAAAGTGTCCACATTAAAGTACCGTTTCATGTTCAGTGGATCTTAATGCATACAAACACTATTAAAATAGTTTGGTTACAGTTCCTAGCAGCGCAATGGACAGTGGAAATGGATACGATACTATCCCACCATGCACTGTATTTTATTTTAAAATAATGTGTCATGCACCATATTAATAGAGGTCCATATTGCTAAAAAGAAATAAAACAAGTATTTTGGAAAAAGTAAATGCGAACAGACACAAGTAGGGCTTGAAGTTTTCAGGTTTTATTTTTAATCGGGTGACGTCCCTTTAAACAAATTGAGATGTTTCTATTTCATAATTAAACTCAGAAAAAAAGCTGTTAATTACAAAACAATCTTTGTTTTTACCTTCATATCTTGCCTGAGCCTAATTCTGGTCCCCTTAATTTTATTTCAAACAGAGCTGCCAAATTACATGAAGTGTTCATTCCCGATCATCCTACTTTTAACTCGCATTTCATTATTTCTGTCGCCTAATTTAACGTTGTGCTTTTGTTTATTTTCCCCACTAGTTTAACAGAGATGTCGTGACAGGTTATTATTTTTATTTTTTTTTGGCATAAAAATTAATACCCAGTGCGGAGTGTACACTGAGAGCAAGTCCTTCATGCTCTGCGTATTTCGCCAAACATATCACAAAGTATTTGGGGATATTGGAGGATACATATACAATGTAGTTCAGTATTACAGCATCCACACTTCTGATAAACAGCACTACCTGATGCGATCTAATGTAGAACCGGACTCCAGACTACCCGCTAAGGTGGTCTCGAGTCCAGTTCTCGAGTACGGTATTAAACGCTACACAGTGTAGACGCTAACTGTATTTAGCACTTTTAGGCCAGGTTAAAGGCCTAAAAGTGCTAAACTAATACGGTTTAAAGGCATAGTGTGGACAGGGCCTAAACATGCAGGTGATTTGTGATGCATTCTATAACATCTGGAACGTATGTGCAAATTTCCCTGGCTCCTGCCATGACTCTTACATTTTGACACAATCCGCTGCATTTAATCATTTCAGAGACCCAATACACCAGATGGCATATTAGTAGGTCAGTATTGTAAGACTACCTAGATAATTCAATATCTGTAGTTATGAAAATACTTTTTCTTTTTTATATTTGTGGTTATGAATGAGATTTGTTCACTTATTTGAACCATATTTAACCTAACATAACGTTTGTTGTATTGCTAAAATGATACACCGTTATTTGCACACAGTGTAATGTTACTACCAAGAAATTATCGATGCAACTGAACGATCTGAATTCTGAATACGTACATTATATGGCAACTGACCTGTACTGTAGATTTGATTTGAATTATACAAATAAAAACCTAAGAGTAAATAATGAAACCTTGGTATAGAAAACGGCATACTATTACAATAAAGTTCCCTTACAGGTGATTGCGGATTTGCAATGTGTCCTTGTTAGGGAGTTCTATTGTAATTTTAAAAGCTAATAAATATATAATGACGTGTTACCTACATGGTATACTACAACAACAAACACAAATGGCATTTCAAATGCATTTATTTATAGTCTACAATCATACATACTAAAATACATACAAAAGTAAATTCCAACCAAGACTACATAGCCTACACTTGACAAGCTGACCACACCCACCGCACCATCCAAAAAAAAGGGGAAAAAATGATTTTTTTGACCAAAAAAAGATTGCAAAATGCACATTAAAAGAGTTGTATATAATAAGCTGTGGCAAAATATCCCCCGAATGAGGGGCAATGACTAGTGGTATTTAATTATTTATTGTTTTTTATTTTTAAATCTGTCCTTTCGATTTATACCCACACGCCAGTTAATCCGTATTTTATATGTCAAGTGTTCTAAATAAATGTACATTCTGCATGACAAAATGCACAATTTTAAATGAAGTTAACAAATTATACACAACATAGATATTCCCATTATTTTTTATTTCCACTTGGCTGCTGCTCGCTGGTGGGAGAGCCGTCTCCCTGTACGCTAGTAGTAGTAACATAACAGTGAATTCTGCTTCCATTCATTGTTCTTGATCTCGTTAACATGCATTTTGATTAACGAGTCCCCCTTATCTAGTCGTTGAGACAGGAAGTGATGTATGTGACCTGCGACAATTAAGCTTTTTAACGAGAAATGCGTCCATTATCAACCTCATCGACTCCATTTTAAAGCATTAATGGATTAATTTTATTAACAAATTTCGTTCGAAAATCACTTGCTACGAAACCATAAGTTCGATACAATAACACTGGGTTTTGAAAATCCTGCCCCAGTTAATTTTTCTTTAATTTATAAATCTGACTATGCTAGTGCAGTGGTTATAGTACATGAAATACTATTCATAAAATAGTTTTGACAACAAGCACCAAAACACATCTTTAAATGTCTGCAGAAGTAATTTGAAAAACTTGACCATTTCACACAATATAACCGTGTAAACACCGTCAAAGCAGATAAGTGGCAACGTCATGTAAATTCAGTAATTTAGTCTCAAAATGAGTTAATTTGAAAATCTACAGAACAAACAGGATTCTTTACATACATGGTTTACTGTGCCATGGAGAAACAGTACTTATACACTTTTCCAAAACCCTATAGACAATAGCCCTTACTAAATAACATCGTAATACTATAGGGAATTTGGCGTGTTCTGCAGTATAATATCATAACAGTCCACAGCCATAAATGTGATACTGTGTTTGGACCCATCTGTACAGCCACATTACTGCATGCTGTGACAGTAGCTGGCAGTGAATGAGTTAACAAGCGTGGCTCTACTTGACCAACTTGCAGGGAAGTGACATCTGACACAGAAGTTCTGAAGTAGTTCACTTATTAAAGCTGCGGGACCCCTCTCAACCCCGCGACTGCACGCTAGGATTGCTGTGTGCTCCTTGATAACTCACAGCTGCTGATAAAGTCCACTGGTAATGGCTTTTTGCTAATGAGAAAAGTGCCGCTGATTATGACAAATAGCCTTGGACCAACAGGCTAAGTTGCTACACAGGCTTCCAATTGTTAGTCTAGGTGATTTTTGCATTTCATTATTCCTTCACTGATGTACAGCCCCCTTAGTTTCCCGGCATTCATTTGAAATCGTACTGTATGTCACAATTTTAATAACACTTCTTTATCTCAATTTTTTTTTTATAAGAGATTGAACAAAGGCCAATTACAAAAATAGTGTTTTAACCTCTGTGTTAACGAACAGACTAGAAGCAATGTATTTAACCTGCATTATCCCACCCCAAAAGTCTCTGGCTCACTGTTAAAAAACAAAACAAAACAATAAGACAAAAAAGAAGCTACACAATGTTACTCTTTACCAGGGAAATAACATAATTAATAATAATAAAATAAATACACAGACAGACAGGCAGACAGGTCATCTGCTGGTAATCTATAGCTAAATGTGCCAGACAGAGGAACCACAAATTAAATATGATATTACAGTATTTTAGGTTGTTTTTACTTATTTTTTTTTATCATTTAACCTTTAAAAATCCTTACAAGCATTAGCACCATTATAACTGGTCCGTCTTTTCTTGCGTTGAAGATGTTTTGGTTCTTTGCTCGTTTAATACAGTAGTAAATAACAATAATATACTATAAGTAGCAATAACAGAATACTTTGATAATGTCTGCAGTTTTTATATATTATAGATTTAGTTTTTCTTAATTTTTTTTGTCCGATCTAAAGTTAATATTATTATTATTATTTATTTCTTAGCAGACGCCCTTATCCAGGGCGACTTACAATCGCAAGCAAATACAAATACATTCAAGTGTTACAATATAAGTCATACAATAAGAACAAGAAATACAATAATTCTCAAGTGTGACAAACCACAATTCAATAATACAGCAGATAATAGTGAAAGTTACATCAGGATATGATTAAGTAGTGATAGTTACATCAGGATATGATTAAGTACAAAATACTACAGATTAAACACTTGGCAGATTACAATATTCTGAGGTACAGGATTAAATGCAGTAAAATAGGGGGCAGATAAGAGCAAAATAAAGCATATTTAAATGAAGGGTGATAGTGTCCCAGGATACAACAGAGGAGTTCTACAGGTGCTGTTTGAAGAGGTGAGTCTTAAGGAGGCGCCGGAATGTGGTCAGGGACTGGGCAGTCCTGACATCTGTAGGAAAAATATAAACTATCAGACCATATGTAAAGCATTAGTGTGCTGGTAAAAGCATTGCAGTACTATGAATTCACCGATGTGCTCATGCTTTTACGAATACACATGTTCATGTACAGTAAGCATATAAACTATCAGACCATATGTAAAGCATTAGTGTGCTGGTAAAAGCATTGCAGTACTATGAATTCACCGATGTGCTCATGCTTTTACGAATACACATGTTCATGTACAGTAAGCATGCTTGTGAGTGTGTAATCACCAGTATGCAGCACTGCACCTAAACACGAAACCTGCTTAGGAATACTGTAACCTAGCTATACTTCATCTAACAGTATCTGAGCACAGTGGGAGAAGGGCAGTCAGATGTACCTTGTTTGGGATGAAAGGGAAAATCTAAATACTCTACTTGGAATAATAGTATAATCATATTCCATATTGCCATAAATAGAATAATCCAGGGCAAGCAATGAGATGTCTGCATTATTAATATTTTGACAATGGCTGTATGCATAGACTGAGAGTCACATTTAAATGACATAAGTAACTTTCAAATTGGTCCTATAATAGCATTTTTTCCAGTGGCACTAATAAGTCTTGACACAACAATCCAAAGATTCACTTTAATTCATAATTGCTCTGTAAGGTAAATACATCCCCATGGTCTGGTCAATTTGAATGTTTCTCATGAAGGCTTTGTGACTCCTCTGCTAAACACACAAAATAAAATGTGATATTTTATCCATTTAATGTAGGCACTCTTCCAAAAACACACACGCACACACACACACACACACATATGGAAGACCATCTGGGTCAAAAATGCGTTATTTAGTACGCGTTTCAAATATGTAGCACACGTATTGATTTGAAACAATCAGAATACATAAAATACTATGTGTTCTAAATAAATGTAAATGAACTACGCGTTTTCTACGTAGGGGCTGGTCATTTTACAGTCATGCAGCAGAATTACAAGAGTAGCCAATCACCTTCAGGATAACTTTTTAAATTTCATACATGAAAAATTGCAAATCATGGCAGCGAGAGATTTTCTTCTATGGTGTAAATATAGATTTGCTGAGTGCTGACGACTTCTTGAGACAGGCAGTGTTGACTGTGACACGGTTCAGTTTGTAGTAACAATGTACACAATCAGTTTTTATTTTTATTTTCGGAGGGTCCGTGTTCATCCATCTTTCACTACACTTTACCCAATGAGAAGTCCATATACCACCACGAACTGGACAGGAATGGCAGATGTAAGGCGACTTTTAATTGGATAATTTATTCCACATAATATTTTCATTGGTTCTCATTTAATTTTCAGTGATCTGATCAGCCAAATTAGTATGTGTAATAATTAGAATTATAACACGTACTAAAGTCAAATTAGCTACATGTACTAAATATTTGAAACGTGTATTAAATAACGCGTTTTTGACCCGGATGGCCTTCCATACACACGCGTGCACACACCGCATACACCGCACACACACACACACACACACACACACACACACACACCAGACATTAATTTACAAATGTGATCATTATGCTTGCATTTGCATTTTTCTTCAATTTGCCGTTCACACCGGTGTTTAAGTGTGTGTCTGTGTGCGCCAGTGAATGAGTGCTGCGCGTGTGGGGAGAGGAGGTTAAAGCAAAGGGTAAAGCTCATAAACGGCAGAGAAAAAGCTCATAATGAGATTCTTGATGTGGAACAGTCATTGAAAAGCTTACTTATCTAAATAAGACTGAAATGTAATCCATTATAACTAATTACCATAAGAGGGTTCAAATAGTTTATCTCCCAATTCCCCCACACTCCCCCATATTCCAGACATTGATGAGGAAAATAATATTTGTCATTATTGTCCCTTTAAGTGTATTTTCAAGGTGCTGACATAAGTGAGCGGGCCCCTCAGATCTCCCTATCATCGGAAAGCAGAAGCTAAACAATATTAGCCAATCATTTTTGATAGATGAAGCATGGAAATTAGTTCCAGAGTTTAACTGATAACTGAAACCACACAGTAACATTCCATTATGGCAGCCTTAATTGATGAGCTCATTAAGCCCATTATTAGAGAAATTGATTTCGAATAGGCACTTAAAACTACCTGCCAAAAAAAAATAATAATAATAAAATAAAAGGAGAGGATATACCACACAATGCAAAGAAAGTAACCGAAATACATAATGAAGCAAGTAATTTTATAGGTTTGTTTAATGAAATTAGTTGCTGTGCAGAGTTTTTAACATTCATTTTATGTACTAAAACTCCTCCGTACATATCAGTTTCATTAATGGCTGCTTTGACTGTGTCCTAATGTGCGGCTATGCTAGTAATTAATTAATTAACCCTACCTAAAGCAATCAATTAGTTAGTCATGTGTAACAGGCAATTTAAAGGTCTACAAAGTATTCTTTCATCACTGCCATAAAGGAGGGGTATACCTCAGTATGTAGAGGATGATCAGGTTTAGGCTGTTTTGTACATGGAATAAAGTGTGAAGGACAAAAATAAAGAAATTAATTAATACATGTAAAAACAAGACACTTTTAACTGCCATTTTGACTTGGTAGCGTTTTGTTTTTGTTTTTTTTTTGCATTTAAAAACAGCTTCTTAACAGTAGGTGGCAGTTTATATTTGTTGTGTATTATTTTACCTGTATAAACATTATACTACCTGTATATTTAAAATGTGTTTTAATTTGAAAAAAGAAGCTTTGTAGATACCGTAATTTAAAGATGCAGTTTGTACATATTTCAGATGGACGTTTAGCTTTTGGGTTAATAGTGAACATATCTTTTTTTTTTTTTTTTTTAAACTTTCCTGAAATATAACAGAGCGTTTTGAGTTGATAACATTTCACCTTCACCAGTGCTGTAGTATCATGTGTTTCTGGAATGCCCAAGTGGTAAGCACCGCCCTCTAGTACCTAAAGTATAAAGATGATCATACATGCATGAAGGACACTTGGGAGGCAGCATGTTATGAAACTGGCCGGTGTGGGTAATAGTAGACCTAGCTTGAATCGTTTTAATATTGTAATGCATTCCAAATTTGAGGGGACAAAAATGCCTGCTGTTACACTGGTTAGTGTGTCCTACTATCGTACTGGACATTTTAATTATGGCACAGGTATCAGTGATGCAGCTTTTAAAAAGTGCCAGATGAAGAAAAACGAAATACAATTAACATTACTGTACAGTGTTAAGATGCTAAAAAAAAAAATAACCATGAACATCAGTTTATCATAGTTTGTGATCTAATTTTACATCTGGTACTGTACTTCTTTAGATCCACTATTACCATTTTATTTCAGATAGGTTTTCACTTGTACCAGTGAGAGTAAAAATAGGATGGCTGTACTAGATTGGAAAGCAGAAGATACTGTACTAGACTGCTTTTGTAGTGCCTAACATAGGGGTAGCTTTCCTATTAATGTGGAGTTGGTGCTATTGTTACATGTAACTAAGCTTTCTGTAAAAAAAAAAAAAAAAAAATTCAATGTTAATACCAATAATTGCTGTCTTTTAATCCATAGGTAGTTGACCCCCACTTTTATATTACAGTTTATTTTATGTTTTTAAATTGGTTCTACCATACATTTATAGAAATGTTGTACACATTGTATCCTGAGCCAGGATTATGCATTTAGTGGAAGTAGACATTCCTTAAACATAATGGTTTCTCCAGCTCTGTATGGCCCTTATCTAGCAGGAGGAGAGTCCTGCTGTATTGAAACCACTAAAATCCTGCTTAATTGAATTTCTTTTTAGATGTACAAGCGTAGTGGCTTTTGGCATTCAGTTTGGTATTCCTGGGTGTTTAAATTTTAAAAAATATATATAAAAGACTCTCACAAAAAGAAATTGGCAATGCAATGCATTTTATGTAAAATACTTACTTAGTAGTATAAGTTAATTCAAGGTAAATATACTTTGCAGGGAACAGGGCAACCCATGTGATCTTGCACAACTGATATATTTATTGCATTAACAACAACCTTTTGGAAGTGTCTTGGCCAATATGTGACTTTAACAGATGTTAACAGATTGAGTTGGGCCCAACAAGGCCAAGATCTTGTCTGAATATGAGGTTCATTCATCCCTGAAAATGCAAGTCATATGGAGGAACAATAAGCTCACCCAGGTGTGAATATCATTTCTACATAGATAGATAACAGGTATAAAGAGCAGTTTCAATTGCTCATCAGCAAAACACTTTATCTGCAAGTCTGACCCTCTTAAAAGTGTTGTGATCCAATGTCATACGGTATGTAAAATAGTTAGTGCTTCATAAATATTATTTGAATAACTTTTGAAAAGAAATATGGCAGTCATCTCCTTTAAATCCTGTATCGCTTCCTTAACAGCATGACTTTCAAATTCTTCTTTCTGCTAAATTCAAAAAGAATGTGGTAAACACAAACGCACACTAACTAAATAATGTCTCCCCGCTATCAATATGCTGACGATTTGGTAGCAGCTCATTAATGTTACTGTGCTTGTGACAAGTCGGGTTGAGCTTGTCACATGCAGGACCATCTCCACTTGTCTTTGTGTAAAAAGGAACAGCACTCCAACAGCACAGGTAGGTTTTTAAACAGGGCAGGCCTGTATGTTTATTTTAAACACAACACAAACAAAACAAAAACCTAACTCCTTCCAGGAGTGCTAACTAAATGTTTTTAAACTAATAAACTGGACGGCTAAGACATTTACCAGTATCAAACATAACTATATTCTTAAAGTATACACGCAATACCTTTTCTTTGTTCCAGCTCCCTGGGAGTCTGTCCCTAATGCAGCCCTGGGCTCTCCTTTTATATGATGTGGCTGCTCCCAATTATCACCAATGATTCCATTTGGGAGCAGTCACATTCTCACATGTTTTTGGCAGGGACAGGAATTAACCCCATCCCTGCCAAATACTATCAAAGCACACACATACCAACACTATTTACAGGCAGATCTCTTGCTGTGCCACAGTCCTACATCAGGATTAGCCTGTGTTCACAGTGCTAAGAGATTAAAACTGAACTTGATAATCAGGTACTGCTTCTTTAAACTACAGCCACAAAGCTTTCTTTACTAGAATGCAATGCGCCCAATGCACTTTACAGAAATAAAACATATTCATGAAATAAGAAAGCTTAAGAATTTTTATTAATTAACAGTTAACATTGTAAAGATGCCCATAGCTCATGTAACAGGGCAGAGGCTGGGAGCAAACCGGTGACCCCACACACTGCAAGCGAGCATCTTAACCACTATACAAAAGAGCCAGGCTTGTCTGCATTTGTGATTTTAGAGCTTTTAACCTTATTTCATCTCACCAACAGAGGACAGAACCCGTAGTGGCAGTGTATCACAAAGCACTGGCCGTTACACTCTTCTCCCCTTTATCCCTGGTGATCGGCTGCAGCCAATCTATGACATTAATAGAGCTAGGGAAATGTTACATGGAACCTGACTGGCAGGAAGGTTTAAGAACACTATAAAGAGTGAATTAGAGTTCCAGAGTGGAGACTGTGAAGCGAAGTGGAAATATCGTTACACAGGCTACCTCTGGTGCTTGCTTCAAATCTAAGTAACAAATAAAGATATTTATTATAATTTGTACAAATCGGTCAATGGGTGTACAGTGTATCATTGATGCAGCTCGTGTTTGTATTCCTGCAGTCTTTACTTTTCATGAATTTCACTAGCTCTATCTAACATTTTGAGATATTACGATGGCAAAAATGTGATTACATTTGGATTAAAAAATGTGAGAAAAAATAAAACCATGTTTCGTTAGCACGTAATTTCAAACCAGAATTAGACTTATTTGCATACAAACATGATCTTCTGCTGCCTTTTTTATTTTATTATAATGTTTTTGTGAGTTGTTTGTGTTAAAGGGGGTCTCTAAGCCAGTAACCCACATATGTAGCTCTGCTGTATCCCACATAACTATTACATCATCAGCTTTGCAACCTTCTTATACTAATAATGACCTCTGTGTAAAAGAGAAATATCTGTCTGGCGAGACTGGAATCCTGCAGGAAGGGCACATGTTTACTCTCCATTTTGAAAGTGTTTCTCCAGCTGACTGACTTCCTCTTTAATGAAACACTTGGCTGCTTTAGTGGTGACTGTGATTTAAGTACAGTGGAGACAGCTATGAATCACAAATTCTGTTCTGCTCCAGCACTGACTGCGATCTGATGCCTCTTCATGCACAGTTGCCCAAATGGCAGTTTAATGGTTTGCTGTAAAGGCTAGTTATTTTGTATCTCTATCCACTAGAAAAGGGCTAATGATAAGAGAAAGAAAAAACAAAGCAATTGCTTTGATCTTCAGAGTCCGCCAAACTACTTAGCACACACCAAGAGCCTTCAATTAATTATTTCACCAGCCCAGTGAAGCACTCCGAATGAATCTTGTTAAAGTTTGCAACAACAGTCAGATGGGTTTGTTTAAAATGTAGTTACCATGTATGAACAACTGTGCAGAGCAGCCCTGTAATCTCACAGAGGATATGCAAGAAGGTTACATTTTTATGATCTCGTAACAGGACAAATGTATTGACCCTATATACTGTATATATATATATATATATATATATATATATATATATATATATATATATATATATCTCCCAGCAGCCTATGGAAATCCCATTTTGTATCACAACCATGCATGCCAAGTTGAGTTTAATTTACATTTTAAAGTAACTGTAGGTGCTTGTTTTTATGACCATAACATACAGGGTTTAAAATAACCTAAAATATAGAATTTGTTTCTCTGGTGAGAGGGGGGTTACATAGATGATTCCCAAAGATCTGTCTCTTTAGGTTACCAGTTCTATATTTTATAGATATAATCCTATAGGGATAGCTTGTAGTAGTTTGGGGTGCAGGCTGCTAGATAGGTGACAGCTGAGAAGGTTTTGACATTAGAGTTACAATTAAAAAGCTTTTTACTGCAAATTTAGGTCTCTAAAACCCAATACTGTTCACGAAAGCTTGATTTAGCTCAGTGATAATCTATGCATATTCCAGAAATCTCCAACCTTTTTAAAGGAGCGCTTTTGTAAAATATTCTGGGGAAGAACACACAACAGTATCAAAAAGAACCAGATTAATACCTTTACCCACATATCCATCTGTCAGTCATTGTTTATTTCATCCTGATTTATTAAAGTTATTATTGAATCATCACATTTTACTGTTTTGTTTTTTCAAATGGCAAGATGTGATGGTTAGCTATGGCTGCCTATCTGGAATTTGTGTATGTATGTATGTATGTATGTATGTATGTATGTATGTATGTATGTATGTATGTATGTGTGTATGTACGTAAGTATTTAGTTATTCATTTAGTCAGGATACAAGGCTGAGGCAGTAATGTCTCATTTTTAGGTGAATACTATAGGCAGCAACTGTAGCCCTAGTATAAGTTACAAATCTCTGAAGCAATCATCAGTTCCCATAGACGTCACATCAAATGAAATTTAGTGTTGTGGATATTGATCAGTTTATTCGGCTTCTCTCACAATGGGGATGAGTGTTTGTGGTTTAACAAAACATAACCCTTGTGAGATGTTTGGGGGAGAGTCTATATGCAGATCAATAACTCCCTGCTTTTCATTAGGTGCCATGGGATCTGAGCTCATCATTGCAAAGGGGTTCAGGTTAAAGTTCACAAAGCTTATAAAAGAATTCCATAAATCGCCCTTACAGTGCAATACCATTGCAGGTTACACATTAGGGTGGATTTATTTATTTATCTTTTCCAAAAAATGCAAAACAGTGTTGGGAAGCAGCATGAGCTCTTTCTTACTTTGCAATAAGATCCTATTGGAAAACTCTTATGCTTCCTTGGGTCGTTCAACTGTACTCTAACTTTGGGACTTTGCAGTTTTGTTAGTGATCACTTATGTGTCTGGATTGTATTCACCAGTTCATAACCTACCAAAAAGTCAATGGCACGATGCCGTTGGACGTCAGTCTTTAGTGATTGCTTCCACCTGGTTCTACACAAACCACAATAAAGCCACAATGAAAGCCTCCAAATGATGTGATGTTGGTGTTGGCTTACCTTAGTTTTTATCACAAACATCTGATTCAATAAAGTGGTATTTTTTGCCTGGGTTGAATGCAGGGAAAGGGTTTTTGATTACAACCAGTAATTCTAAGCGGTTTCCTTGTTTTCTAATCCTGTAAAGTCATCAGGTGAAGAAGTGTGTGAACTGGCTTCAGAAATACACTTTGCAGTTTATTTTGATGATCTAAACCATTGCAGATTTCAATTAATATTACTACTTACAATGAGTCTGCAAAATTAGGTCAGCAAATAGTACACTGTTCAGCATATCAGTGACCAGTATAAGCTGCCACCCAAATATACAGGACATAAAACACGAATGCTTCACAGTGTAGCCATTCATTGGAGAGGTGTGTGTGTGGCGGGAGAGAGGGGGGGGGGGGGGGGGGGGGGGGGGGAGGTAACGCAGTTCTTCAAATCTGGAGAGTGAAACTAAAAGGTCTATGAATTATTACAAATCCACTCAATCTCTCTGGGCCTGGCAGTGGGCCCTGAACTGTAAAGGCTTTTGTCTGTTGTTTAACTTACCATGGAAGATGAAATAGTCACACAGTCGCACCGGCCAACAGAGGCTGTTATCGCCTGCTTTATATCTTATATCTTCAAATAATGTTTTGTCTTTTTATTTGCAATCACCGCTTCATAGAAAGAAAAAAAAAATGAAACCTCAGGGTTTTTTTGTATTTTCCCACAAAATACAGAATCCCATTTCATCAACCAGTGCTATCAAGTTTTTGTGGTTTGCTCAATGTATCCTTAATTGTAACCAGAGCTGGAGTCGAGTCACTGGTTTTCGAGTCCAAGTCAAACCCATAAGTCTTGAGTCAAGTACATTCACAACACAAAGTTGGAGGCATTAGAACCCTGGGGTTGAGGATTATGTACTCCATCTTGGTGAAGGAACTGGTGGAACCAACAGCCGTATTGCTAAAGGCCTTACAAAATGGGTTAATGGCTTAATTGATTGGGTAATGAAGGGCACCTGTGAGACATAGATAAAACAAGCACATGGAAGAACCATGGGGGGGGGGGGGGGGGAGAGGAGAACAAAGAGAAGAGATAAAACACTGAAGTAACAAAACTGAATGGATAGTTTGTTTCAGGATAAGCAGAATTAGCCTGGCCCCTGTTTAGTTTGGAGGAAAATAAGTGTTTAATTTAGGACCCAAGAAAAGGTTAGGTTTTGTTTGTTTATTTGATTTTTGTTCAAAAATAAATACAACCCATGGAGGGTAACTATACTACTGTTGTCGGTGTTTGTTATTTAAACATACCTGGTAGTGCTGGAAGACTATACAATACAGTCATAGAGTGCAACCAGAAGCAAGAATTCATCACTATATATATATATATATATATATATATATATATATATATATATATATATAAATTCCCCCATGACTAAAAACTCTGTAATGATAAACTCACTGATAGCCACCTGTCTTGGATAGTCACTTGTATATCTTCCAACTTCTTTAAAATATGAAGTTATTTCTTTAGTATTTTCCTCACTATTTCCTTTATAGCCTGAAATGTACACTTGATATCTGAAGAAAACAAAAATATAAAAAGAAGATAGTACAAATTATAACTATGGTTTCTGATGTTTATTATTATAACTGAATTTTAGGGTTTCTTTTTTTATTACTCTACCTGCCAAATTCTGTTTTTTAATAAAATATAGAAACGTGCTACTTGTCAAAATATTTTAAACTGGTAGGAAAAGTTTTTTATACTTTTGTTATTTTGGTCATTCAGAAACTTTTATAGGATATCATAGTCCCTAACTTTTTTCAAGAATACCGCTGGGTGGAATGTGAGAAACACATTTTTTTACCTGGTAAAGTTTCCAAGCACAAATTTACAAATTGTCACACCCACAATTTCTCAGTGTTTTAATAAATAAACACAGCAGTTATTGCAACTTACCAGGCACAGCATTAAACATTAAAAAAAAAACAACAACAACTCAGAACCGATATAAATAACAGATTTATTAAATAGTATTATTATCATTGTTATTGCAGTACAGTAAACTGTATGAAGATCAATACACAGTATTGTTGCTGGGACAGATGGAGAAATACAAGTGAGGCAACACATTATTTAAAATCTGTTTTTAAATCACTGTTAAGAATATATAAAATGTGCATATTGACTGATGCATCAAACTGCAGTATCGTAAGCAACAAAGATCACAATGCAAAGCTGTAGGTCTACTGCTACAGAGACATGACTGTAAAGCAATATTTGTTCATAATTTATGATATTCATAACCCACGCACTGGGCTTGGCAACAACACGCCTGTTGTATCCAATTGCCTCCAACTTATATAGTCTATATAACTTATAGAATAAGACTTAATAATAAAGATGTAAGTATGCAGTTCATAAGCATCCAGATATAATCGATATATCTTATTAATACATTAATATTAGTAATTCCTTAATAAAATAGTGATCGTTTAAGTTAAAACCTACTTACCGCTCTGGGTGCATACGACTGAGGTGTCTTAAAGTTAGATGTCGTCCCGAGCATGTCATTGATATTTAATAAAATATATAATTTGTTGGAAAGTGATCGTTTAAGCGAGCATGTCATTGATACATGTATCAAAATGTGCAATTTGTTAAATGTTTACCTTTGCTGACATTGTACAGCACAGCATACTGTACCTTATATCCTCTCGTTATATACATGGTTTAGTTTGTAAATACTAAGGCTACAGTACTTGAGATTTTTTTTTCCCCCAAGTCATATAAAGTATGGATTAATAGAAACATGATTGCATAAAAAGTCACAAAGTCACGAGTCAAGTTCTAGTCCAAGTCTTGAGTTCTGCTTCATGAGTCCGAGTCATGAACATTGTGACTCGAGTCCGAGTCCTCCACCTCTGATTGTAATATTTGGACAGTATTACCTTAGTCTACTGAGTGAGGACATTATAGTTCAGAACCATTATATAATTGAATTATTATATTATCTCATAATGGTCAGTTTTCCTTTGCATATGAAGCTGTTGTGTTTTCTGTGTTTCCTTTTCTCAGCTTACAGTAGCACCTTAGCAATTTCTGTTTGTCCCAGGACTTAATGGCTGGTTAAGATTGAGGTGCGTTCACAATGAGGCTTGGTTTGAATAAAGCTCAGCTGTTCCAGTACCAATGGCACTGCTACATCTCAGGGTAACACTTGACATGCAAATACACAGTAATTAGAGACACTTCATGTCAAGTGTTACCCATAGGTGTAATTTACACAGAGGATGCGGGGTCCTTACTTACTTACTTGTCCACCTCACTTTTTCAATGATGGGGAAATATTGCAAGAGTATGAAAACTTTTATTTCACAATCATTTATTGGTATAATCACTAGTCAGTATAGAAGTCAATGGGGAAACAAATGGGATCAGATCCGGGATCACTGGAGCCGGATCATGAGATAGTGTTTTACTGCGAGGATCTGATCTGTAATGTTGATCCGATCCTGGAGCTGCACACACCTTAACCAGGGAAACTGACCAATGAGAAGTGAACATACATGGCACATAGTTTAAAGACCCCGGCTGACATATTTGTATACAGCACAGTAGTGTTGGGAAAATGTCAAACGGATGGACAAGACAGAGTAAGATGCACTACGTGGCTGTATCCAAAACACAGGAAAATGGGTTAAGTTTGTAATTCACCATAGCTTGTGTTATTTACTAATGTTATCACCCTGAGGTTTCTGTCTACTTACAGTTTTACTTTTCAATTTAAACTAAAACTGTAAACTTAAAACAGCAAAATGACCTTTGTGCAAATAAATATAGACATCAATAAAAACTGAATACATTACTAAGAACTTTTTAGACGATTATTATACCAAATGAATCACAATGTATTACTGATTCTAAAATATTTTGCGTGTTTAAATACATTGCACACTTTCACATCTCTATTTATCAATATTCCAAAACCCACTCTTGGTCACATTTTACTAAACATTTTAAAACTAATAAATAAACAATTACCATAAAGAAGATTATTGTATTCATCATAGTAAAGTTTAGTTCTTACCTGTAAACGGGAACCCATTTGAAGTTTGCAAATAATTATATGGAGTTGGGTGTTATTTACATTATCGTCGATACACTGCGGTCTGAGGTTCGAGCTACACCTGCATATTTTAAGGGATGGAAGATGAAAATACTTTCTAAAAACACCCTTTTCTTATACCAGTACAGTACTAGCATCATTATAATAGCACAACTGTATTTATCAAATATTTCAATTGTGGGGAAACCTCAATGTCTAGAAATATATTTCAAGGGCAATTCTCATCCCTCTCATTAAATCTGCATGATGCCACACTCGCTGTAGCGCTCAACGCTGCCTCAAGGGCCGGTTGTACTAAAGGGATCCAGGCTCCAATCTGAGCGGAGCTTCAGTGCTCTTTGAAGACTAAAGTCATGGCTTAATAATTCCATGACTCAGAAGCGGATAATATAGCTATTTGCCACACGCATCACTCATGACAACATTGTGCCAACAATGTATTGTTTTGAATGATTGCCGCAGGAATGTCTTTGGATCTTTTAATTAGACATACAAGGGATGCAATGTTTTGTTATACTTGTTTGTAACTGTGACAGGATGGACCGAGGTTTGAGACTCAGAGACAGTTTTAAAGTTCAAAATAAAGTTTTTAATAAACAAAAATACAAAATAAATAGGCACAAGGGCCAAACAAAAAGGTTTCAAACACAAAATACAACCACAAAACAAAAACTTACAAAATAAAGCTTCCAGGCTGGGCGTTGCCTTCACTGGAACAGAAAAACACAGCACAAACAAAACACTCTTCTTCTCCTTCCAGAACTCTCCTTCAACTCTCTCTCCTAGCCAGGGCCTCTCCCCTGGCTTTTATCCCCTGTGGCTGGAGCCCAATTATTCAATAATTACTGATTAGTCAATTAGGGCTCCAGCCACATTCTCACATGTTTTTCTGGCAGGGAGGAGTTTTAACCCCCTCCCTGCCAGTCCCAACATTGATCATAAAGACGGGGCAGTACCCCGTCACATATCCCCCCCCTTGTGCCAAGCACAACATGGCCTAAATGGCCACCTCCCCCCTCAGTCTCAGTCCCAGAAGAGGGGGAAGCACAGTGTCCATGGGGGTGGCCATGGTGGGACGTCCGGCACCACCCAATTCTTCGTGGCCAGCAGCTCCCTCTTCCGGGGCTCCGGCCACACACCATCTTGCCGCGAAAGTGCAGCTGGGGGAGCTGGTCTCCTGACCTCCCTCCCCCTCTTCATGGTCAGCAACTCCCCTCCGTGGGGCTCCGGCCACAGTGTAGCGACCCCAGGCGAAGCAGGATCCCCGAAGACCCCAAGCGACGGCAGCAGCAGCGGACCCTCGGGAGGCGACGGCAGCAGCAGCGGACCCTCGGGAGGCGACGGCAGCAGCAGCGGACCCTCGGGAGGCGGAGACGGGAACGGCGGCCCGGCTCCCTCTGCTGGCGGAGGCGGGAACGGCAGCTCGTCTCCCTCTGCTGGCGGAGGCGGGAACGGCAGCTCGTCTCCCTCTGCTGGCGGAGGCGGGAACGGCGGCCCGTCTCCCTCTAGTGGCGGAGGCGGAAACGGCAACTCGTCTCCCTCTGCTGGCGGAGGCGGGAACGGCAACTCGTCTTCCTCTGCTGGCGGAGGCGGGAACGGCAGCTCGTCTCCCTCTGCTGGCGGAGGCGGGAACGGCAGCTCGTCTCCCTCTGCTGGCGGAGGCGGGAACAGCAGCTCGTTTCCCTCTGCTAGCGGAGGCGGGAACAGCAACTCGTCTCCCTCTACAGGTCCCTTCAGCCCTAGGCCTGTGGGCTTCCCCTTCTCGGGCCGTGGACGCACCGACTCCTCCCTCTCGGGCCGTGGACGCACCGACTCCTCCCTCTCGGGCCGTGGACGCACCGACTCCTCCCGCTCGGGCTCCTCCCCCTCGGGCTGTGGACGTTCGGGCTCCTCCCTCTCGGGCTGTGGACGTTCGGGCTCCTCCCTCTCGGGCTGTGGATGTTCGGGCTCCTCCCTCTCGGGCTGTGGACATTCGGGCTCCTCCCTCTCGGGCTGTGGACATTCGGGCTCCCCCTCTCTGGGCGAAGGCAGCGGCTCCCCCTCTCTGGGCGACGGCAGCGGCCCCCATTCTGGCTCTCGGGACGGCAGCTCCTCCCCTTCTGGCTCTCGGGACGGCGGCTCCTCCCCTTCTGGCTCTCGGGACGACGGCTCACCCCTCTCTGGCTCTCGGGACGGCAGCTCCTCCCCTTCTGGCTCTCGGGACGGCAGCTCCTCCCCTTCTGGCTCTTGGGACGGCAGCTCCTCCCCTTCTGGCTCTCGGGACGGCGGCTCACCCCTCTCTGGCTCTCGGGACGACGGCTCCATCCCTTCTGGCTCTCGGGACAGCGGCTCCATCCCTTCTGGCTCTCGGGACAGCGGCTCCTCCCCTTCTGGCTCTCGGGACAGCGGCTCCTCCCCTTCTGGCTCTCGGGACAGCGGCTCCTCCCCTTCTGGCTCTCGGGACAGCGGCTCCTCCCCTTCTGGCTCTCGGGACAGCGGCTCCTCCCCTTCTGGCTCTCGGGACAAAGGCTCACCCCTCTCTGGCTCTCGGGACAAAGGCTCACCCCTCTCTGGCTCTCGGGACGATGGCTCACCCCTCTCTGGCTCTCGGGACGATGGCTCACCCCTCTCTGGCTCTCGGGACGATGGCTCACCCCTCTCTGGCTCTCGGGACGACAGCTCCACCTTCTTTATTGGAATGATTGGGGCGTCTCCCATATCTACCGCCAGGTAATTAATGACCATCAGGGCCAGCTCTGCGAAGGATGCCGGGTGATGCTGTTCCTCCCACTTTTCCCACCTCCCCCCATCTCGACGCCACAGTGTGTTGACAACTATGGGGAGGTCGTGGGAGAGGTCTGCCTCAGGGTGCATCAACCAGTCCCATATTTCCTGGGATGGTGGTGAAGGCGGTGATGTAGGAAGTGGTGGGATGGCTGCCGAGGACGGGGTTTGCAGCTGCTCCTGGTCCCGATTGTGGGGGCATCCTGCCCAGTTGTGGCCATCCACCTCACAGTACCCACACCAGTCAGCTGGTAGCCCATCTGGACAGGACCTCCATTGATGATCCTCCTTCCCGCACCAGGAGCACCAGGGGAAAAGACTGGCTGGGTCCTCCAGCTGGGGTGGCTGTTGTTGCAGCAGCCTACATTTCTTCGGCTGCTGCTTCTCCTGCCTTTGCCGCTGTCTGCTCTTCTTCCCCATTTATCAAAAAAAAAAATAAATAAATAACTCCCAAAATTCAAGAAAGAAAAAAAAAATTACTGCTCTGAGCCTCCAGGTGGCGCTATCCCACTTCTGACACCAAATGTGACAGGATGGACCGAGGTTTGAGACTCAGAGACAGTTTTAAAGTTCAAAATAAAGTTTTTAATAAACAAAAATACAAAATAAATAGGCACAAGGGCCAAACAAAAAGGTTTCAAACACAAAATACAACCACAAAACAAAAACTTACAAAATAAAGCTTCCAGGCTGGGCGTTGCCTTCACTGGAACAGAAAAACACAGCACAAACAAAACACTCTTCTTCTCCTTCCAGAACTCTCCTTCAACTCTCTCTCCTAGCCAGGGCCTCTCCCCTGGCTTTTATCCCCTGTGGCTGGAGCCCAATTATTCAATAATTACTGATTAGTCAATTAGGGCTCCAGCCACATTCTCACATGTTTTTCTGGCAGGGAGGAGTTTTAACCCCCTCCCTGCCAGTCCCAACATTGATCATAAAGACGGGGCAGTACCCCGTCACAGTAACATATTTTATTATTTCAGATAGAATAATGCGTACGGCAGGAAGGATAAATGAATATGTAAATCTTCAAATGCTACAAAACAAAATATTAAAAAAATCGATGAAGTGGATTTAGAACCTGGATCAAGGTTTGCTTGATATAACATGTCATCCAGGACCTTGCCTTGGTTCTACCATGTATGACGCAGAATCACAAATCCACTTCCTGGTTATTATTTTGCAGCTGGTCACTTCCACAAGCTATAAAATCTGACCAAGTATCATCTAAGGACTAAGTCCCATATTTGGGTCTGTCACAATCACAAAGAAGGTTGTATGCTCTGTGCTACAGTAACAAAATGTGCACACTCAATTCTCTAGGAAGATTTTGGCCCATAACGTACAAGAGTTGTGCCTTTCTAAAACTGGTGTAACAGCGATGAAGTTTGGTAGGTTACACAGTCGCTTGTCTTTTGAAATATCACCAGTCTTATCCTTATTTTATTTATAAATATGCGATCCGGTAATAAAACAATTTTGTATACTTCCTTAGCAATGTATGCATTTGTTTAAATGTACAACACCTTACAGTCTACATCTATGTCTTTCATCTTGCGCCTATGAAAATAAATACACAAAACTACTATTACAACAAATGAGTGATGCTTTGCTGTTCATTTGTTCTTTTTATATTGGTTTCATTGTGTTTTCCTCCACAGACAGGCACAACAGGAGGCAAGATTCCTTAGTTTAGCTTGGTGCTTGGCTGAGCCACCTGTTGCCTGAGCTGCTTCTCAAGCAGAGAGAGAGAGAGAGGCGCTGGGCTGGGGTTGAGTAACCTCTCTGAACCTTAAAGTTCCAAGTCCATGGTGTCTGCTCCTGAGCATCGTCTTTCTCTTTCGATAAATAAACATCAACACCTTCTGACACCAGTTCCCTGTGGATGTCCACAATCCAGCCTGACGTATGCTGGGTGAAAGGTACTAAGCCCTTTTTTTTCTCCCCTTTATATATTTCACATTGGATTTGGTCTGTGAATTTTCGAATTATCTGAGGCAGTGTGAGCATTTTGATGAAAAGTACTATTTTGAGTTATGAACCAGAAATAATAGCCTATCAGGCTGCCAAAGGTGTCCCAAACCATCTATATTTAATCTTCTTCTGTAAGCGTTTTGAGGCATTGTAATTTCCAATAACAATAATGGAATAAATACCTCATTAACCCCTTTAGACCACCAACTAGCTTGGAAATAACTAGATGAACTGTCTGCCAGTGACAGGCAATGTTCTGTGCTGTACTGTAAGTCTTGAGATCACAAACTTAGCACCAGCATGCTTCTTGTTGGTTGTATTATGGTCAATCTGTCCAACCTGCTGTGTCGTCAAAAGTACATTGCAGTCTATATCAGTCTGATATCAACATTTGCATTCATAAAACTGGTGAACTAACTTTTCAACCAATTATAACTGTGTAAATAAAGGCTTTGTGTTTTAGAAAAAAAAAAACATGCAAATGTGGTTTACTGGTACATGTTTACTGTACATTGTACATATAGCATGTGTGCACATATCGTACATATTCTATATGGGCCATTCACTAATTCACTGTTAATATGTCATGTTTTTTATGTGCAAGGAAGATAGCGGAATAACAAGGGGACAATTTATTGTGAAACGTTTTCAGAGTTTTCAACATTTGTTGTGAGTATGTTAGAGTAGACAACGTGTTTGAGCCCACATTAAATGTTCAGCAGAAACACTGGTGATATGTGTCCTGTAGTGAAAAATGATATGTGTAATGCAGTGCACTACAATTCCAATCTACCTTTAAAACACATCCCAGTATCAGTGAGCTGTATTGGAAATGATGCTTTGAAAACAGTAATGACTTCTCAAATGGATAAAACAAGCACCTGTGTTGTTCACCATTGATATTTCATTAACAGCTATACATGTCACTGTTAAGTGATTCATTACCATTCATGGCACCTTTCAATACAGCTCTTTTCAATTAATTACCATCAGCAACTATTGACATGTCTTTAATTATCACTTTGTGAAACTTCACCTTACTTTGCACCTTTGCTGTGCTTTTGTATAGATTTCAATTCAGAATTAAGCTTTAAAATCCTGACCTTTACCTAAATATAATCTCTTCTCATCGTATTAATCCTCAACAGAGAATAAGAGCCATTCCTTCAGTGTCCTGATGTACTGTGCGTGGGACTCTGAAGTGAGACACTTCAGAGGAGGGGTGAAATTCTGCCCGTACTCCCCGGTACTCAGTACCAGGAGTTATTTTAAAGCCGGAACTGGGTGCCAGGGCTTATTTTAAAGCCGGAACTGGGTGCCAGGGCTTATTTTATCTGCTTTTCATTTAATGCGCATGCATTCCATCCACTCTTACATAGTCCACTAGCGTTGCGTTGGAAAGCAGTCTCGTCAGCAACTAAACACATTAAAAAATTCTCGAAAAAAACCAATGGATGACCTATTGACCTGAGTAAGATCATGACAAGTTATTTGGCAGCTTTGGTGCCAATCATTATTAAACCAATCGGGCAGTTTCATTTTGGTGTGCGTCACAAATCTCCCCCCATTTCACTTTGTGTCAGGGCTCATTGGTTGATCCACGAGAAAAGCGATGTGAAAACAGCGGTACTGAGCAGTATTTTCTTTAGTGTGAAGAAACTAACAGAATATGTGAACAAACATTGCTGCACATTATTAATTTGCCTCACCATAACTACTTGATAGATATTAGAAATACGTATCACAATGTGTTTTGCTTTGCACCAATTTACCACCTTCGAAAATGGATGCCTGTGATACATAAACGCAGGATTTGGCACAGAATCGGGATACAGATGCAGGTGTGCTTCACGCTTTCCAAACACTGGCCCAACTTGCAAGGTAAATGTTATAAGAACATAAGAACATAAAAGCCCATCTTGCTAGTTTGTGTGAACAATCTGTTCTGTATTTTTGTGTGGTAGCCAACTGGCAGCATGAGAGGTGACACCGAGGCACTTGGTAGGGTTGAAGAATAGGCATTTTTATTATTTTCTTAAACAAAAGTTCAAAGTCTCAACAGAACGTTTATGAAAATAAACAAAACAAAAGAAACCCTGCCCACTAATCTCACTTCTTCAACCCTCTCTACTGCTTGCACGAGCTGTCCTCGTTGCAAGGAAAAACATGTTGCTTTAGCATAGAGACCAGTCCAAGTTCCATCCCGACGCTGCTGGTAACAGTAAACCTGGTCTCGGAACAAAAGTCTCGCCAGGCAAGTGTCAATGGTTCACTTTCTTTATAATCCACAAGGGCTGTTGGGAAATGTAGTTTGTAATCCTTTTCCAGGGGAACAGGTAAGTCTTCCAAGTAATCGGACCCTTGGTCGCCCTCTGCTGGTGAACACTGACATTGACAGCCTGCTGCTTGGCTGGATCCTGACGAACTAAAACAAACAAATAAAACACCACTACCACCGTCCGTGTGGTTTGTTTCCTTCCTGGGATTAAGCAACCAGCCTCACTCAAATAAAACACAGTCCATGAAAAGAATGTAGTTGCTTAAAAGAACACGTAAACTAACAGTCCACAAAGCACAGGCTTTTATTAATTCAGCGCGTGCACACTATAGCGCTGGTATAAAACTTTGCCTGTTTAAACTTATTCAGTTTGGCAACAATCAATACAGCTGTAGAAAACGGGTTGAACGCTGTATACAGCAGGCACGTAAGCAGGTGAGTAACAGTCCATTTCATATGGTGACTTTCTTTTAAAACAGGTACACACAGAACGCTGTCTTTCTTTTCAAAGAAACCAAGCACAAATGGATCCCG
The DNA here is from genome assembly GCF_902713425.1 of Acipenser ruthenus. NCBI lineage: Eukaryota > Metazoa > Chordata > Actinopteri > Acipenseriformes > Acipenseridae > Acipenser > Acipenser ruthenus. The sequence continues at coordinate 115,065,403 of NC_081189.1, read as the reverse complement.
CAAGTCTGCGGTCTCGGTTACTCACTGGAGAGATCTGTTTGGCGAGTGCACCAGCTCCACTTCATTCCAGGCTGCAGACGCGTTGCAGCTTCCTCCGGCCAGACCACAATATAAGCCCTACTCGCTTTTTATTTTGCAGTCACTCCACACAGGTACCTTCGGTTCTGGAATAAAGTAATCCTTTCTGGTCACCAACACTGTCGCCCTTTTTAATCTCTGTTCTCGTACTTCTGCACAACGAAGCACGCTGCTCTTGTCTCTGTTCCACACCACTTAAACAGTTGCTGTACAATCTGTACCCAGCTAATGAAACGGACCGACAACACCACTCGGTCTTTCAAAGTTGCTGCTATACAAAAAGTACCTTTCACAATTACCTCCCCCCCTTTCTAATTGCTGACCTGCCTTTTAAACCCCCTGGATTCCCGCGGACATGTCACCTGACTACTGATCTTCGGAATCCTGGGAGTTGAAGTTTCTTTATTTATTATTCCGTTCTGCCAACGTAACGCCCGTCTCTCTAGTTTTGAGCTTTGGGGAAAAGATATCAGCATCCCCACGTTCCTGATACCTTCCTCGTGTGCTCAACACTGACGGTCTGTTACATTTGGTTGTCAGTAGCTTATTGATCCCAGAATCTCATCAAGCAGCTTCTTGAAGGATCCCAGGGTGTCAGCTTCAACAACATTACTGGGGAGTTGGTTCCATACCCTCACAATTCGCAGGGTAAAAAAGTGCCTCCTATTTTCTGTTCTGAATGCCCCTTTATCTAATCTCCATTTGTGACCCCTGGTCCTTGTTTCTTTTTTCAGGTCAAAAAAGTCCCCTGGGTCGACATTGACAATACCTTTAAGAATTCTGAATGCTTGAATCAGATCACTGCGTAGTCTTCTTTGTTCAAGACTGATTAGATTCAATTCTTTTAGCCTGTCTACATACGACATGCCTTTTAAACCCGGGATAATTCTGGTTTGCACCTTTTCTAGAGCAGCAATATCCTTTTTGTAACAAGGTGACCAGAACTGAACACAGTATTCGAGAGGAGTCCTTACTAATGCATTGTAAAGTTTTAACATTACATCCCTTGACTTAAATTCAACACTTTTCACAATACAGTGGCTCTCAAAAGTATTCACCCCCCTTGGACTTTTCCACATTTTATTGTTTTACAACATGGAATCAAAATGGATTTAATTAGGAGTTGTTGCCACTGATCAACACAAAAAAAGTCCATAATGTCAAAGTGAAAATTAAAATCTACAGATTGTTCTAAATTAATTACAAATATAAAACAGAAAATAATTGATAAATACATATAATAGATGTCAGGCTTATTGGTCTGTAGTTACCTGGTTCGGTTCTGTCTCCCTTTTTGTGGATCGGTATTACATTTGCAATTCTCCTGTCTGTCGGCACTTTACACACACTTGGTTTAGCTCTGCTGGGTTTTCTCGGATTTCCCACATCATGCAGGTGTCACAGTTTACTGGCTTGAAGACCATGTCAATTTTTTTTTTGGAAGTTTAGTTTAGCTTCTGCAGCTGTCAATCTGCTTTCAAACTCTTTCTAACTGCTCTGTACTTTTCCACGACTGTACTTCTCCCACGCTATCGCTTCCACACGCTGTCGCTGGGAAGACTGATAGGATCACAACGAAACGTTACATTTCCAAGTATCAAAATCAATCTCTAACGCAACCCGTTATCTCCCATCAGCCACACTCCTTCAGGATTGGCGCAGCCTCTTCAGCAGCCATAGCCTGCATCAGCCATCACCTGATTTAGACCATGGGTATTGGTCCTCTTCAGCAGTTAACTCCTACATCCGATTGCTGCCATCCGATATCACTGCATCTCCATACCTGTCAACACTGAGTTTTCAAAATACGGGAGCTTTTGTAAACTGAAATCTCATACCTGTCAACTTTTGAAAATACAAAATCGAGAGCGGGGGGGGGGGAGGCTTGCAGGTGCGTGGCTAAGTATGTGAACTTGCCTCACGCACTGAATGCATGCCTGCCGGGAGAGTTGACAGGTCTGGCAGCTCACCAGTCTATAGCTAGTATGCCCGGAGTAGGGGCACCCTCTCTGCCAGGACCACCAGAGGTTTTTTCCCCTAATAGAAGGGGATTTTTCCTCTGTGCAGAGCGGATGGCCAACACATAGCTTGTTCCACTAACTATCTCTTTTTAGTTATTTTGTTTGTTATTGTTTGTCTCTTCTTGCTTTTATGTTATACATTGGCACGCGGTCCTTGCTTGTCTTCACAGGTGCAGGTTCAGAGGGGAGCCAGTGGTCAATCTTTTGGAGGGATAGTGAGTCTAACTTCCCTGACTTAGAGTTCCAGTAACTCTGCAGGTTCTTCGTGTGGTCAGAGGGGACCACCGGCAACAATATTCTTTTGCAGCTTGTGCGCTATATCTTGCCTCAAGAAAGAAGGCTCTGTCTTACTTCCTTCTTTATCCTCCTGGGACGTGGCCCTCATATTCTTAGTGCTCGAGTCCCATAACTAACAATTATTTGTGTTCTTTCAGATTCTCTTTTCTTCCTTACGTCAAGGCTTCGTATGAGCCGTTCCGTCCTCTGAGGGTCGAACCCGGTCGGTAACTAGGACCCAGTTGCCAGGCAACGCCTATAACGACTCTCCGAGAAATCTGAGGACTCTGTGTTATCAGGGCCCCGCAGGCCAGTAGGGCTAGCCTCGACTCCAAAGGGAAGGCTCTCTCGGCTGGAGTCCGGCCCATCCTTTTCTCTCTCCCTTGTCTAAAGGCCGAGCCTCCAATCCGAAGTTGCAAAAAACTCTCCCTCTCGCAGCCCTGGCTCCCACCCTGTGAACTGCCTGAAATACACAAAAGAAAAAATGTATAATTAACTACTGTTTGACATCCTCTGCTTTATAGTTAATCCAGTGGGGCAAAGTAAAGCGTTCACAGTTTTACATAAAATATTATGATACAGTATAACAGCATTGCAAATCATTATACTTTTGTTAGATTGAGCTGGGAGTTGTGTAGCGAAAGTAGTTTTTGTATGTATTTAACTTCAATATGTTAGTAATATACTTTAGCTTAGTTATGTATTAATTTATATCAATTTAATATGATTGATCAACCTATTAAGTTTGACCTCTTGTCAGAGCAATAATAAAATAAATAATAAAAAAAATAGTTTTAAAAATGTTTTCCTCAAAATAATTCTCAAAGCTGATTGCCAGAAAGTGCGTGGGGGAAGAAAATCACGATATATGATGAAAAATCAGTTTAAGAAGGTGCACTACAGTATGCATATTTGTTTTAACTGTCTGTTTTTACTGATTAGAGATTCTTGCTCCACAATGCATTTTAAAATATGTTTACATAAGCTAAAACAGGCATACAAAGTTAATAAGGTATTTTTCAGAAAGGGGGAAAAAAAATTATTCTTACAAAATTAGAAATTAACAACATAAGAATACCAAAGCAAGCCCTTGACTTGAATTTCTCAGTTGTTTGTTTTTGTTTCCTTTTCTAGTGTTGAGTAATCTTAGTGAAATGTTTCCCCTTTACTGCCCTGTGTATGTGCCCATTTATGTGTAATGCCTATTTTCTCAATGTCAGATATATTGGACACTGGGTAGCCAAGGGTTAACAGAGTGCATGTACATTTGCATTTGTTCGAGCATAACTTACGTTTAATTTTAATATGGGTTTATATTCTGTGGATGATGATTTTTGGTATAATTACAATTCTTGAATAACAAGTTTACTGCACTGTGTTTACTTTTCGTTTTAAACAGCTGAAGAAGGGCTTTTGCCCGAAACGTCCTGAAAATAAAAGATTTTTTAATCTTTAAAAAAAAAAAAAATGTGTGCCTTCAATATTGTACACTGCAGTTTTATATATATGTATTTTATATATATAAATGGTTTGTAGGGAGATATGCAAATAAAGCATTACAAGAGCCAATCAAATCGCGTGAAAGTTGCCTAACGAAATGAACGTTGAGCTTTTCTGAAGTCAAAATACAGTTGCGCTGTACTGATGAGCCCCAAAAAGGGCGAAACATGGGTCTACCGAGTGGCGCATCCAGTAAAAGCACTCGCTAGAGTGCAGGATGCGTTCTATAGCCTGGACGTCGCCGGTTCGAGTCCAGGCTATTCCACAGCCGACCGTGGACGGGAGCTCCCAGGGGGCGGCGCTCAATTGGCCGAGCGTCGTCCGGGGGGAGGGAGGGTTAGGTCGGCCAGGGTGTCCTCGGCTCACCGCGCACCAGCGACCCCTGTAGTCTGGCCAGGCGCCTGCGGGCTTGCCTGTAAGCTGCCCAGAGCTGTGTTGTCCTCCGACGCTGTAGCTCTGAGGTGGCTGCACGGTGAGTTTGCAGAGTGTAAAGAAGCGGGCGGTTGACGGCACACGCTTCGGAGGACAGCGTGTGTTCATCTTCGCCCCTCCCGAGTCAGCGCAGGGGTGGTAGCGGTGAGCTGAGCCTAAAAATAATTGGGCATTTCAAATTGGGGAGAAAATAATAAAAAAACTGAATGGCAACAACTAAATTTATATAAAAAAAGGGCGAAACATGTATGCAGCTACTGTATTTTTACTTAAAACGCTGTGAATGTAGAAGCCGTTTGGCAACTTTCACGCAATTTGATTGGCTCTTGTAATGCTTTATTTGCATATCTCCCTACAACCCATTTGTTTTTTAATTTATTGCTTTCACTCACCTTAACTTGAAAGCTACTTGTTATATATATATATATATATATATATATATATATATATATATATATATATATATATATATATATATATTCCTCATTTTCTCCTTTAACAGGACCTCAGTACAGATTACATTTCTAATATCCAAACTTATTGATATTGCAGTATTTGTCTGGTAAATGTATGATATTACAGTCTCATACGGTTGTATATTGTGTCATGCTGTGAGGGGTATTTAATGAATTGTAAAACTGTTATATCTGCTTTGAACAGAATATTCACATAACATTAAGCAAGTACAGATTTATCCTGAGGGGACCATTCGCAGGCCAAAGCACTTCCCCAGAAAACAAGGAGATTTCATAAAGGTATAAAGGAGGTTAAAGATTAAAGATTTATTATATTAAATACAGTCCCTATGGGGGAGGCACGTAATTGGAAATAACTGTTAAATAGGAATATATCCAAGTTCACAATGTGCTTTATATTAGCTGTTCCTCAGTTAAGAACCTTGGAGTCACCCTGGACCCCTGCCTCTCTTATTCCCAGCACATCTCCACTCTGGCACGCACTTGCCGATTCTTCCTGAGCAACATCCGAAGAATCCGACCCTTCCTCACCAACTATGCTACCCAGCTCCTGGTCCAGGCCCTGGTACTCTCCCGCCTAGACTACTGCAACTCCCTCCTGGCTGGCCTCCCTGCGTCCGCCACCCGTCCGCTCCAGCTCATCCAGAACTCTGCTGCCCGCCTGGTGTTCTCTCTGCCTCGCTTCGCCCACGCTACTCCACTACTCCGCTCGCTCCACTGGCTCCCGATCACCGCTCGCATCCAGTTCAAGACTCTTGTACTAGCCTACAGATGCCTTGACCAGACTGCACCCAGCTACCTCCAGACCCTCATCTCTCCCTACACCCCCACTCGACCTCTCCGCTCCGCCTGCACTAGAAGACTAGCTCTACCTCCGCTACACTCCCCTGCCTCCAGAGCCCGCTCCTTCTCCACCCTTGCTCCGCAGTGGTGGAATGACCTTCCTACAGATGTCAGGACTGCCCAGTCCCTGACCACATTCCTGCGCCTCCTTAAGACTCACCTCTTCAAACAGCACCTGTAGAACTCCTCTGTTTGTATCCTGGAACACTGTCACCCTTCATGTAAATGTGCTTTATTTTGCTCTTATCTGCCCCCTATTTAACTGCATTTAATCCTGTACTTCAGAATACTGTAATCTGCCAAGTGTTTAACCTGTAGTACTTTGTATTTAATCACATCCTGATGTAACTATCACTATTTAATCATATCCTGATGTAACTATCACTATTATCTGCTGTATTATTGAATTGTACTTTGCTTGAACAAAAGTTATTGCATTTCTTGCTCTTATTGTATTACTTGTATTGTAACACTTGAAATGTATTTGCTTACGATTGTAAGTCGCCCTGGATAAGGGCGTCTGCTAAGAAATAAATAATAATAATAATGTATTTGTTTAAAATGTTCCATTCTAAAGAGAGTGCAATTTTTAAACTCTTTAAAAAAATAAATAGATAGATAGATTCTGAAGCTTGTTATTATTATTGAATCTGATTTGTGTGTTGATTCTATTTTAATTATTTTAACTTTTTTCCTACAAATCATTCCGAAAGTATGCACTATGAACGAGAAGAAAAGATTCAAAACAATGGATAAAAAACATGCAGCAAAAAAAATGTAACAATATATTCAGATAAAATAGTAATAATAAATAAAATACAAAAACAAAAAAAAACTACATACAGTACTATATACTTATTTCAATGCATTCACTATCAGCAGAAATTATATCTTCCAAAAATGCGTTAACCCAAGACAGCTTGCTATGTATTGTGTATTGTATGATGGTAAATAGAGTTATGAAAAACAAACCCAAAACAAAACAAACTTCTGTTTATCCTTTTGCAGTACGCGTTTTAAAGAAAAACATTAAAGTGCCTATGACACCCTCCGAACCATTTTTAAGAAGTCTAATGTATGACTAACAAGTATTCCCAAATGAGATTTAAAATTGTTGGCAGTGATACCGCTTTTTTAATGAAATGCGAATTTTAATGTGACGAGCGCAACTTCCTGTCTCGGTTTTGCAGCAACACAGAGGGAGAAGGTGGACAAAAGACAGATTAATAATAAAATGCCTCGTATTTGTATTGTAGCTGGTTGCTCTAATCAGGCAAACGAACAAAAGAATATTAGTATTCACCGTTTTCTGAAAGACACAAAAATGCAGCGCATATGGGAGAAAAAAGTTCAAACAACTCGAGCGAAGTGGTATGTGTCAAACTGGCAGTACATGTAGTGTGCATTTACATTTAGCACCAGATAGCTTTTAAGAAACACCGATGATGATGGCAGAGAGAATTTAGAAGTTTTTAGATTTGGCGTATTTTGTTGGTGTTTCTTTGTACCTATGTGAGTGATACAGTCGTATGACGCCCACCATTTTTCCCACAGTATTCACATAGTAGATGTGTGATTCAGACACTAGACTTTTTTTAATTAATGACCATTCTGTGGTATATATTTCTGACAATTAAGCCAACCTCTATCTTTTAGATGGTCTGATATTTGTTGTTTGATTTGTGACTCCTATTATTTAATAACTGATAAGCAACCAAGTAAATGTGCGATTGATAATAAAAGCAAGGCAACATTTGCTGAGGCACTTTCAGTTTCTAAACCGGTTACTAAGCAACCCGGCTCAGAGATTTTAGTATGTCAATGCCACAATAAACTGTCAGTGAAATACAGTATTACGAACCATTAATTCATTAAAAAAAAACCAAAACAAAAAAATACACATGGTGTAGAAATAATATTTCATGAACGTTCAGGGAGTGTCCATCATTTATTTATTAAAAATCGTAGTATTATACATACCCCTTCAACGTAGCGGCATAGCAGAACCTCCAACATGTAGTAGCTGCTACAGCCAAATCATAGCCATTGGCATCTCTGCATTATGATTAGAGGTAATATTCATAAAAAACGAAAATGTGCACATCCTTAATATACTGTACATATGTTTATAGAGAGAGAGAGATGTTAAATACATGCCAGTAGCAATCCACAGCGTTCAGTTATTCTGCTAGTATCAATAATTCATGTATCATTATTGTTAACTAAAGGACTGACATGACTATACAATTATGGGTTATATGAAATATTTTAGGTATCAATCTATGTTTAACGTAAGGGTGTTTATTAACCATTTCTTGTTGCCTTAACGCTGATTCTCTGCGGACATCTGCTGTCCCTCCGGGCCATCTATGTTGGTGTTGCCAGAGTCTCTCTCCGAGTTTGATCCATCCATCACTACATGATTCACATTCATAAGAGGTGTCTGAAACTGATTAAATTAGGCTACTCTCACTTTCACTGTCGCTGTCAGCCATACTGGCAGATGCAAGGAGCCTGCAGGTATCTCCCTCTGTGACCTCACAGTCTCCTGGCCCCAAAGCAGGAAATGGAGATCGCCCTCTGTGTATTTCTAGGTATTATTTGATTAATTGTAGCGAGATTAAACATAATTTGGTACAATTAATGTGATTATATGTTCAAGTGAGACCTGTTAATATTATTTTTTTATGTTTTTGGTAAAAGTCAAATTCCATGTCATAGGCTCTTTAAGCTTTGTACTTTGTTTCTAAATTTTAGGGAGATTCAATATTATTATTATTAAAATACTTTGTACAGTACTTGAGAACAGTATTTTCATAATGTATCTAGTACCATTGTACACTAACATCCTATATAAGAGATGTAATAGTAAATTTGCATGGTAATTTAGCAGGTTTCCAATGCTACATCATCAACAACAAAAGTGAATGTTCATTTAAAATAAATAGGTGAGTATTGTCAAATCTCCACAAGGCAAACAGACTCATAGTCATGATGTCCTTAAAGCAATCAATGGTTCAATACATTATTACTGACCAGTTGATATCCAGAGGTCAGTGTTGGCATGCAGTGTGCCTCTGTCTCAAAAACAGTGTCGTGGTCAATAAGCAATTAGTATTTTATGACACAATTTAAGTGGCATTGTTAATATAGACTTATTGGTGCCTGTACAATAGGGAACTAAGATGATTTTTATGGCACTTCGAACCCTGTCTAGAAAACGAAGTACATTTTTATGATCATGATAATTACATGCCCTCTAAACATGAATGATACAATTTTTCACATTGACTCATAAATAAAGAACATTTCACCTGTGAAAGATATTAAAACACATTTTTATTTCAATACTTTTTAAAATAAAGTTTTAGTGAAAGAAAGGCTTATGTTTTTCCTCCTGATTTAGCCTTAAATCTAAAACAAAAGAAGTTTTATAGATCAATTTAAAAAAAATCTGAGAAAAAAGGCACTTTACAGAGCATTTAAAAGGGACCAAGAACAAAGTGCACAGAAAGAGTACTTGGAACTGCAAACACAAGTCAAAAAGCAAGTTAGAATGCCAAGAGAGAAATCGAAATGAGCATTGCCAAGGGGGCTAAAACCAATTCCAAAATGTTTTTCCAATATTATAACAGCAAAAGAACATTCAAGGATGAAGTAAAATGTCTAAGAGATACAAATGGCAAAATCATAGACAAAGAGAAAAAAATAGCAAATATATTCAATGATTACTTTTCACAAGTTTTTACAAAGGAGGATACGGACAACATGCCCCACATGTTGACCTGTTCCTAACCAGTTTTAAATAACTTTAGCGTAACAGAGGCAGAAGTGTTAAAGGGACTAGGAGCTCTTAAAATAAACCAATCCCCTGGGCTGGATGAGATCCTCCCAATAGTACTCAAAGAAATGAAAGAAGTTATTTACAAACCGCTCACCAAGATCATGCAACAGTCTCTTGAGACAGGGGTTGTACCAACAGACTGGAAAATTGCAAACGTAATACCGATCCATAAAAATGGAGACAAAACCGAACCAGGTAACTACAGACCAATAAACCTGACTTCTATTATATGTAAACTTATGGAAACTATAATAAATGGAAAATTACCTATAATGTAACAATATCCTGGGAGACAGTCAGCATGGTTTTAGGAAAGGGAGACCGTGTCTAACTAACCTGCTTGATTTTTTTGAGGATGCAACATCGACAATGGATAACTGTAAAGCATGACATGGTTTATTTAGATTTCCAGAAAGCTTTTGACAAAGTTCCACATAAAAGATTAATTCTCAAACTGAACACAGTAGGGATTCAAGGAAATGCATGCACATAGATTAGGGAGTGGTTAACATATAGAAAACAGAAAGTACTGATTAGAGGAGAAGCCTCAAAATGGAGCGAGGTAACCAGTGCCAAAGGGATCAGTAATAGGCCCTCTGCTCTTCCTAATCTACATTAATGACTTAGATTGTGGTATAGTAAGCAAACTTGTTAAATTTGCAGACGACACAAAAATAGGAGGAGCGGCAAACACCGTTGCAGCAGCAAAGGTCATTCAAAATTATCTAGACAGCATTCAGAACTGGGCAGACACATGGCAAATGACATTTAATAGAGAAAAGTGTAAGGTACTGCACACAGGCAATAAAAATGTACATTATAAATTAGGGGTAGGTTAGAATAATTATAATTACTCGAGCACTCATTTATTACTTGAGTACTCGAAAAAATGTAAATGAATGTAAGCTCAATATATTGTAGCGACCTGATCAGTTCAGGTCCTGTGCATTCACGTTATCTGTATTGTTCCGGGGTGGGACCATACCACCAGTATCGGAGAGTAGTGGTCCACTCTCTTCTCTGTGTGTGAGGGGACTGACAGAGCCGGAGCCTGTGTCTGTGTGTGTGGAATAGAGTGAGTGAGAAAGTGAAGTTTTTAGGATAGAGATAGGAGGAAGGATTTATTGTTTTTGTGGTGTGGTCCTGACCCAAACACGGACCCTGTTTAATAAAGTAGTTTTGTTAGCGCCTGAATCCTGTCTCCATCTCCTGCTTTGAGCCTCAAGACCAGGGGTCGTTACAATATTTTATTCATGTATACCACCTTAACACTAGCCATGGAAGTCATTTTGACAGGTTGAGGTTTTCAAATTTAAATTACTCTGCGTGTCTGAAAGTTAGGTGGTTGTCCGTTTATGACTAACGTCCAAACGAGCAAGATGGACTGAATGGCCTCCTCTCGTTTGTAAACTTTCTTATGTTCTTATGTTCTTATAAGTTATACCAATACCTATAAGAGGTATTGGACCTTGCTGTGCTGTTTCCTATCTTCCTGTATTGCTTGAAATAACTTTCAGTACTTTTTTGGCATTATAAACTGCTTCTGCCAATATCAATCTATCCTGAAGCTTGGTGGTATGTTTACACATAGCGTCTTTATTCTTTTCAGTCAGGTAGTAGCTGGTGCATCACAAATAAAAGTCAGTAGATACCCAGTAATATTCTTACTCAGTTCCCCCAGGCTAGCTTTTACATTCAGTATCTGCTCAAGTTCCTGGATACGCTTTGCTTGGCGTCACGTGTAGCAGTGGCCTATCATTTTTAGGCATGGTTTATTTTTGTAAAATGCCTACTGCAATGGAAATGGTATACAGTGAATTAAATACTGAACAAAATCTGTATTGCAGTGTATTATTTAGGTAACAAAGGCCTGTGGCACACCAAAACCCGTAGTTTTGCCTTTTTTTGCCGTCATATACAGCAAAATGTATCAAGTAAACATGGAGGTTTTTTTAAAAATAATTTGTAACTTCATTCAGGTTTACTGCCACAAAAGACCTTGATGATTTTATAATACGATTACAACTACAATAACTATTGTTTCAAACCCTAGTAATGGTAAAACAAGACAAACATGGTGAATCATTAGGAATTATGGTAAAGTATGGTGAAACACCACGATTAACCAAGGTTACGAACAGGAGCGCAAGAAAAGCAATGTTAGAATTACTGTGTACTGTGGTAAATGTTGATAACGGTAACCATAAATGAACGCTGTAATAGCTGATTGTTTTTACGGGGAAATATTTACCATTTCATATTTTGGCATTAACCCTATCTGAGTGTGTGAATTTAGAAGAAAAGTCAATAGCAGTTCAGTAGAATTTAAGCAGGTTCTACTGATTCTGGATATCAAATTGCTCTGAAGAGGGAAGCTTTGAAAAGGATTATGGTCTGGCTCAAAGATGGATGCTTAGAATGGACTGGCCAGTTGCAGGTATCACGAATGCTAGGCTTCCATCACTCAAGTTGTGGTCCACATCATTTTCCTCCGAGTAGTAACAGGCACTGCAAACCCCAAACCCTGGCCCCTGGCTGCTTAATCGCACTGTGACAGGGCAAGAATAATTCACAAGTGGAGCTAATCAAAGGTGAAAAGGGAGAATCAGTAAACGTCGTATCCTTTTGCCTCTTTCATCAATCCGACTAACTGAATTTGAGCTAAAGCTGGGCAAATTTTCTGGGAAGGGAAATTAATATGTAACACATCTGAGGCATGGTGTGGGCCTCTGGAATTGGAAAAGTCTGCATTATATCAAAGGGAGATTATTGGGAAGACAATTGGGGCCGTCTGTGTAATCAGAAAACAGTGAGGTGTATCTATCTTATGATGGCACTATGACCTAGCGGGCCCGAGCAAAAGGAAATCTCTCTGCTTTGAATTCTATCACCAGTGCTATTCTCCGCTGCCCGATCCTGTTACCCACACAGGATGGCGTCAATTCAATTACCGCAGAAAGTGGATACATATTCAGTTCATGGAGAGGGTGAGAACAGAGCAGGAGGAAAAGAGACAAAGAATAACGCATTTACCCAATAATAAGTTTCATTTGGTGTAGGTTTGAAAACAATTCTCTCCTGCATTTGTCCCTGTCAGATCATATTACCTGCAAATGAAGTTTACAAAATATCAATTCAATTTCAATAAAGGGACCCGAATCAAAACACACAGGGGCTGAATTTACCAAATCATAACATCTGAGGGGACCCTGGTGGCTTCCAAATATTTTCCAGTCAGAGGTAATCAAGAGCGGGGCGGCCAATGCTAATTCATTCAATTTCACCCTCTTTACTTGCATCTGTTGCCCTATAACCGTGTTCTCTACACTTCCAAGTCACTGTAGATGGAAGGCCAAGGAAAGACACTACAACTGTGCAGGTTCATGTGACACTGCTGCTGTCCCAGTTATAAAAGGTCAATATATATTTTTTTCTTCAAATCAATGTCTCATCCCATGGGCATTTTCAGGTTTAAAAGTTGTGAGGGTGACGTCGTCACCAGCAAATCCAGTTAAAAATAACAAATAACATATTCATAAAACCTATATTTTTGTGTCTTAGCTTTAGGCAGGGGATACATGACACAGTTTTAGAAACTTGCTTAGTAATTAAGACAGCATATATATAAAAAATATAGCAAATTATGTTGCAAAAGTTATGTAGATTGCTGTGTCGTTTTATTTGTATTTATTTTTTTATAAATATAATAAACAGTCAGTCATACTGTGGCTCTAATCTGCAAAAGGCAATATGATAAACAAATTATAATATCATCTCAGATTACAATCCTTTTTGTTTCTCCATGAAGCAATAAATAAAGCTAACCCCATACTGATGTGAAAATGGTTTTGCAGTTTATAAAATTATACATGGACAAAACTAAAGAGCTCGGCCTAATTCTGCCTTCATGGATTGATTGTGAACAGAGAGGAATATCTGTAGAAAATAACTTTGAAAACAGTGTTTAACCAATCAATTTGAAAATGCTTACCTTGTAAAACACAGCAATTGTTGCAGTCACTCCTTGTTAGGGCCCAATGATGGTGTTTAGCTATTAAACCCTTAACAAATGGGTTTATATAATAGCAGTGTGGAAATGTGTAATTGGGAAAAAAAGAAAAAGAGAAAGAGACTCCCCACAAGGATATGTTGGTGTTAACATGGGTTTAGACTTTCTTTCTCATTTTTTTTTTTATTTTGTATTATTATTTACTATCCACTTCCCGCTATTCTTCTCCACACCTTGCTCCATATTGACCCATTGAGTGAGTCAGGGTCCCAGTAAACGTCTCCATGACTGTAAGAAAATAAGCCAAGTAGACAACAATTTGAGTCGATCCAGCTGAAGTGGACCAAATTCTGGGGATTTGTTTCCTCCATAGAGAGAAAAAAAAAAGATTTGTATCACTTAGATTTTTGGATTTCCGTTTGAAACTTGAATCAAAGCTTCTTAGCCACAGAATGGTTCACATTCCCTTAGAATGGTTCACATTTTCTTATCCCAAACTAGTTCAAGCATTGTGTAACCTAACCCCCACTCACAAACCTACAGTACACACATGCAAACAAATACCCACATGGACACATGTATACATTGGTTCCTGTATTTTATTGTTTGGAACAGGGTTTGAAGAACATGAAGCTTGGCATACTCTGTATCAGTATCAAGTGTACCTGGCTTATTAAAGACTGTGCTCTATTTGGTTCAGGCATGTTTGAACTGAACAACACTATTGAAGTGCATTGAATTTAGAGACATTTCAAGCTCTGGGTTGTGGTTAGTGTGCTCAACAGCCCAGAGCTCCGATGACATACCCATGAGATGAGTAATTAAAATGAATTTGAGCTGTATGAAATCTACATACATTAGTCACACCACAATGACTTCAAAATGACCGAATACCTCTTTTGCAGGCAACGTTAGTGGAAATGTTTAGCTACATTTACTCAGATTAAACCATCAGTTTGTTTTATTTGTGTTTAGTCTGTTTAATCTAATTTAAACACAAAGCCTCAACATTAAAATAAACTGGATCTGGAGGTGTAGTTTGAATCAAGCTGCTGTGTCTGAAAACCCTTTCCTAAGGAGCTGTATGGATCGGCACTGTGACACAAAGCCTTTTACCTCCAAGGTCACCAGTTCGAAGGCCGCCGAGCTCAGTAAGTCATGATGTCTGATAGCTGCTGGTGGGCTGATAAGCAATCGATTCCATTGTCTTACTGTATGCCTGTTCTTAGTGCACATGTCCCCATCATGGAACTGCCAATATATTTGCCATCACATGCTAGACGTGGGCACAAACCTGAATACTGAAAACAACGGTGATGTCTTTGTCAGCCAGAGAAAGACCTTCCACCGCATGGGCCACAGCCATTCTTATGCACATCCCTCCACCATATCCCTTCTTGATGAGCCAATGAAAATCAAGGCAGTTATGTACTGTAGTTCTTAACATTACTGTACACAACCCACACACACACAGACAAATCAATGAGAGTTATCCAGGGGTGAAATTCTCAACAAAACAGTGCAGGTACTCATGTGCAGCGGGGGTGTAAACATTAAAAACATTGAGACAATGTGAGTGCCAATGAATAAATACTTTAAAAATGTATACATATTTACACAATACAGGTATGAATACAAAATAAGCCTTAAAAATAACGGATACAATATAACCAATTCACCATAAACAAGGAAGCTGAAAATACTGAAAGCTGTGTATCGTCTGCATGTATCACGCAGTCATGTACTGTAATATAACACTTAAGTTAAACCTTAAATGACAAGTATTAAAAAAAATATTACACTAGCAGTAACTGTTGTAGGGAACAAGTTTTGTTTCAAGATATCCTAAAAAAGGCATGATGTTTTAAAAAATGGTATAAAAAAAACTGTGCTATGAACAAATAATACAAAAAGGTCTAAGTCAAACAATGCACAATAGGGGCTAAAATACCCTTCTATTTTTTTATGTAACAGGCACTACTCTTAAAAAAAAAATGATTTACTTGACTTGTATCCAGTGTCTGGAAAGTATGGGGATGATTTCAGAGAATACTATGGAGATTAAAAAGGCCACACCTACATCAAGACCTAGCCATGCTACAATGACAGCCTTGAATTAGAACATATATCCCTGTTTCTTTCTTTCTTTCTTTTTCATTACCGTGATCTGTTCCAGAAAAAGAGGAGTGTAATTCAGGCAGAAACAGTATAAAAGTAGACATTACATTTTATTTTATTTTTATTTTTTAATCCCTGGTATTGTGGTTTCTGCACAATAAACAAAGTGGCAAAAGACAAATGTTCATAAAGTAATATAATTACTGTGGTTTACTTATGTCTTTTTTTAGATGTACACGCAAGTGAAAAATCAAATGTAACTTAAATAAACTCTTCATATTATACAAAGAAAAAACACTTCACCATTTTGGTTTTCATTTATTACAGTCCTCATAACAGAAAATACTAGGATCACAACAAAAGATGTACCTTGTAAGTTGGGCCAGTGATTGGGAAGTGTGAAGCACACCTACATCTGTATCCCGATTCTGACTCGCTTGCCAAATCTGAAGCAGCACTTTGCTGATCCTGTCTTTTTAATGTTAATCCCTACTGTCGCACTCATCACTTGCCATTTTAGAAACTTTTGCGCAAACTCTGTCAAGGTGGCAAATCGGTGCAAGGCAAAACACGTCGTGATAATTATTTCTAATATTTATCAACTGTATTGACGTGGATTTCTGCCTTCAGATTAATGTGCAGCAATGTTCGTTCGAATATTCAAATCGTTTCTCTGCCACGCTAAAATAATAATTACTCCATGCCACTGTTTTCACGTCGTACTGCTAAAGTCTTCTCTCATTGATCAACCAATGAGCACTGACACAAAGTGAAATAGGTGGAGATTTGTGGTGCATGCCATTACAGAGGCCTATTATTTGGTACCTACCTTAAAGAATATAGAGGATAGTGGTTATTGGGGACTGTATCTTTCAAAATGCCCAAAAGACTGTTATCCTCGGTGTGGTAGCATAGAGATGTATCTGCCAGGTGAATCCTTATCCTGTGTTGTTTATCTTCCAGAAATAATTACATTCTACGTTCCCTGTACAAACAGCCACCATTGTCAGCAGCTAAGGGGCTGTAGATGCTTTAAAGACGTGGAACAAATCAGGAGCTCTGCCAAACCAGGAGGAAGAAAAATTTGACCTCAGAAACATTTGCATGTTAAGTGCAGTCAATCTGAATTGATCACAACCAAATTAACAGCAATGGGTTCCAATATCTCCCCTGTTTACACATTAGCCTGCTACCTGTAACATACAGACATATTGAATTCAGCTTAGTAACCTAAGCATGAATGCATTGGAAGACCTTTGAAGGGGAACTTATCTTTAATTAAAATCATGCATTAGTGCCAGAAGCTTTTTTTTCCTTTTGTGGAATCCAACTTTGCAAAGCTAAAGCACTCCACTATAGAGTATAATAACAGGATTGGAGACATTGAACTCCTACTGAAGTCTGCCTGGTGACTCAGAATGGTACCAATGCACAAAAGCACAAAGTACATTCTTTTGTGGTTCAAAATATGATTATCTACAAGGGAAAGTGTACAGTCAAGAATAGCACAGCGGTTTCACAGAAAGTATACTACTTGCTTTAATCCTGGATTTCACATTGTGCTGTAGTATGTTTCAGGGAAATTGCATCTCCTTAGATCAGAACAATACAGATTAAAATCCACCGAGCTCACTCTGGTATGGAGTCCACTTCTTCAGTCTGAGATTCTAATCTGGCACCATTGATCAGAATCATTTGATAATGCTTGTTGGTAACAAGATCCTGTTTTCAGAACTTCAGTTGTCTTGAAAGGGATGAAAAAGTAATTGAAAGCTGTGATAGTGGTCTGTACTGCTTCAATATGAAATGTTGCGATCACACACAGACCCATCGCTGATCTTCAACAGAACCCAGGTAAGAATACTACAAATTACTTTGGAACAAGTGGCACCTTCTTCACTTTTTAGTTTAAATTACTTTCTCTTTTAGATTTCTGGTCAAGGGCCTCATATTTACCACGCTTCCTGTCTTGATGGGTTCCAAGGCTCTGGTGCAGACAGAAAGCAGCTGATAATGTGAAGTTTTCAACAACAAGGGGATTGCTCACCATTATGAAAATGGCTCCCTGGAAGAAAATAAGTTTAATAAATGATTGGTTTCTTAATTAAAATGGCCAGAGGGAGAAATGGTGCCAAGAATAAAGATCCTGGAATCAGTTTATGAATCCAATTTATAATAGAGTGTATGGGAAATGGCAAAAGAAAAAGAGAATAGCCACCTGAAGTTTTACCAGTACTGCAATTATCAAAATTAAGAACGATTATGTTAATTAGGACCCTTCAAAATTACTGCCAGTATACATTTTATATTAAACTGTTGGTAAACAGAGCACTGCAGCCAGCTTTTATGCAGCTTCTACCATTTAACTGAGCCACGCTCCAGCCCAGTGGGTTTCCTAGTTTGACGACAAGAAATGCCAGGGATCTTGATGCAGGATAAATGTAGCATGCAGTCCCACTGATAGCTTGTGATCATGACATTTTAAGAGCGCTGTTTCCTGTCATTTGTAAAGTTGTTTTTGACTTTTGCGACAGATGTAAGCAAACGGATGTCACATTCTTTTCTCTCTTTTTTTCAGACAAGGATTTCTGTTGCATTTATAAGCCTTTTTACCAAAGCAGACCCAGATCGCTTGTGATGGCTTACATGTTTTTTTTTCTTTTCTTTCTTATGATGTTAATTAAGAACATAAGAACATAAGAAAGTTTACAAACGAGAGGAGGCCATTCAGCCCATCTTGCTCGTTTGGTTGTTAGTAGCTTATTGATCCCAGAATCTCATCAAGCAGCTTCTTGAAGGATCCCAGGGTGTCAGCTTCAACAACATTACTGGGGAGTTGGTTCCAGACCCTCACAATTCTCTGTGTAAAAAAGTGCCTCCTATTTTCTGTTCTGAATGCCCCTTTATCTAATCTCCATTTATGACCCCTGGTCCTTTTTTCTTTTTTCAAGTCAAAGAAGTCCCCCGGGTTGACATTGTCTATACCTTTTAGGATTTTGAATGTTTGAATCAGATCGCCGCGTAGTCTTCTTTGTTCAAGACTGAATAGATTCAATTCTTTTAGCCTGTCTGCATACGACATGCCTTTTAAACCCGGGATAATTCTGGTTGCTCTTCTTTGCACTCTTTCTAGAGCAGCAATATCCTTTTTGTAACGAGGTGACCAGAACTGAACACAATATTCTAGGTGAGGTCTTACTAATGCATTGTAGAGTTTTAACATTACTTCCCTTGATTTAAATTCAACACTTCTCACAATATATCCAAGCATCTTGTTAGCCTTTTTTATAGCTTCCCCACATTGTCTAGATGAAGACATTTCTGAGTCAACATAAACTCCTAGGTCTTTTTCATAGTTCCCTTCTTCAATTTCACTATCTCCCATATGATATTTATAATGAACATTTTTATTGCCCGCATGCAATACTTTACACTTTTCTCTTTCATTTGCCATGTGTCTGCCCAATTTTGAATGCGGTCTAGATCATTTTGAATGACCTTTGCTGCTTCAACAGTGTCTGCCACTCCTCCTATTTTTGTGTCGTCTGCAAATTTAACGAGTTTGCTTACTATATCAGAGTCTAAATCATTAATGTAGATTAGGAATAGCAGAGGACCTAATACTGATCCCTGTGGTACACCACTGGTTACCTCACTCCATTTCGAGGTTTCTCCTCTAATCAGTACTTTCTGTTTTCTACATGTTAACCACTCCCTAATCCATGTGCATGCATTTCCTTGAATCCCTACTGCGTTCAGTTTGAGAATTAATCTTTTATGCGGGACTTTGTCAAAAGCTTTCTGGAAATCTAAATAGACCATGTCGTATGCTTTGCAGTTGCAATTTGCTGCCAATGAACTGCATATGAACAGTGAGTAGCAGAGGCTACAGCCAGGCCTGGTGTAGGGCTGGAACTGTAAAGCCTTGACCTGACGAAAAACACTCTGTGATGTAGAGTCATGTTCAATTGTTCAACAGAGCCCAATAGTTTTGTGATGAGGGTTGTAACAGGTAGTGTTGTCACCGTCTGTCGATGAGATTAAAAGCTAAAATACCGGTTTCCATGTGCTGTATTTAGAATGTTGTCCAGCAGACATGCTATAGATAGAAATAGTGAAACCTGAACTAACTCCCTGCTAATAGCACACTACTACTTAGTTTGGGTCACTCTAAGGACAGGTAAGGAACAGTGAAGCCTGGCTTTGATTATGGGGTTACCTCTCAGCTAAACTGCTGATCTCAAAGGTTTTCATGATAAACCTTTAAAATAAAACTCATCTAGCTTACTTCTTTATAATGATGCAATATACTGTATATGTACAACATATTGAAACACTGGGCAGCTGGCTCTTTGAGCTAATATATATATATATATATATATATATATATATATATAGATATAGATATAGATATATATATATATTAGCTCAAAGAGCATAATATATATACAGTATATATTAGCATAGCATAGTCATATTTACTATCCAATGTTGCCTCACTTATTTTCTTGACTGATTTATATATTAAATATGTAGTAGACATAGTGGAAAATGAAATGCCCCTCGGGGAGACTATTGTTACCTTCAACAAAGCATTATAGCTCCCTGTCGCTAACAACAGTCTTCCCTCAGGTCAATAATTTTCTACTATAGCCCTCTCCAATCCATATTTACTGTATATATATACAGTATATATATATATATATATATATATATATATATATATATATATATACTGTATACACACACACACATATATATATACATATACACTGCATATACACACACACACATATATATATTGTAAAACGCTCACCCTCACTCGGGTTCGTTGCCCCTTTAAGAATGCGACCCAGACACGAGAAATGGATTTTTTTTAGCGCTCACGCGCTATTTTTTTAATAAACACAACAGTAAAACAAAACACACAAAAGAAACACCTAGCTCTTCCTGAGCACTAACTACACACGCAGGAACCTAACTATCACAGGACGGCTAAGCCATTTCCCTGTACCACAAAAACTTCACCACACAGGTTTGCACTGCACCTTTCTCTCGGGACTGCCGGGAAGCAGAGCACTCCTTTCTGCCTCCTTCCATTCAGCAGCCTCGAGCAGACTGCTTGCTCTCTTTTTAAACCCCGCACCTGGGCCTAATTTCCAATAACGCCCAGGTGCGGATGATAATTAACAATAAAACAATTAAACAAACAATTAAATTAAACAATAACACAATTAGCAAACAACCAAACAAAGGTACATTCTCTCGCAGGGAGGTTTTAACCCCCTCCCTGCTGTTTCTCATAACCCTCTACGTTACATATCCCCCCCCTTGTCTTTACAAGACACAGGCCACGAGACGGCCACCTCCTCCCCTAAAACATAACCACCCACCCTCAAGTCCATAAATGTCCATTCTTGCCCTCTTCCACGGGCAGGCTTGAGGGTGGATCGGTCCATATCCCGGCTCAGCCAGGTAAGGACCGCGCACCGGCGACAAGGGGACCCAACGGTTCAACAGGGGCGACCGGAGCGTAGACCGTGGCACTGGAGGATGCAGCAGTGGGCAGAGATCTTCCCCTGGGAACCGGCGCAGTGATGTCCGATCACCCAGGGGAAGCGAAGCAGCGAACAGGGGGAGCGACAGCGACGTCTGGCAGCAGCCCAGCGACGTCTGGGTGCTCGGGAAGAGCGGAGCAGGGAACCAGGGGAAAAGCTGTGGCCAATGCTGGAGACTCCTGGGCTCTAGGTCCAGCGCAGGAAGGTCCGGGAAGACCGGCCGGGTGTCCTGGAGCAAGGGTTGAGGGACTGGACGCAGCGGTGCCGGACTGGACCGTAGGGGCGGTGGTCGGGGCTGTGGTGGAGGTAAACTTTTCACCTCCCCCCTGGGCTCCGGAAGCGGCGGCTCCTCCCCTCTGGGCTCCGGAAGCGGCGGCTCCTCCCCTCTGGGCTCTGGCAGCGGCGGCTCCTCCCCTCTGGGCTCCGGAAGCGGCAGCTCCTCCTCTCTAGGCTCTGGCAGCGGCAGCTCCTCCCCTCTGGGCTCCGGAAGCGGCGGCTCCTCCCCTCTGGGCTCCGGAAGCGGCGGCTCCTCCCCTCTGGGCTCTGGCAGCGGCGGCTCCTCCCCTCTGGGCTCCGGAAGCGGCAGCTCCTCCTCTCTAGGCTCTGGCAGCGGCAGCTCCTCCCCTCTGGGCTCCGGAAGCGGCGGCTCCTCCCCTCTGGGCTCCGGAAGCGGCGGCTCCTCCCCTCTGGGCTCTGGCAGCGGCGGCTCCTCCCCTCTGGGCTCCGGAAGCGGCAGCTCCTCCTCTCTAGGCTCTGGCAGCGGCGGCTCCTCCCCCTCTGGCTCGGGAGGCTGCGGAGCTCCGCTAGCCTGCTCCCATTCTTGGAGCAGCAGCTCCAATTCTGTTGGCTCCCTTCTCTTCACTGGGGCCAACCCCATCTCTCTCTCCCATCTCTCCAGCTGCTCTCTCTGAGCAACAGCATTTCTATTGATCTGCTCGATCAAGTCCCATAAATCCATATTTCTCTGGGTCGTAGGGGCGCCCACACTCTCTGCCACCATATGTAAAACGCTCACCCTCACTCGGGTTCGTTGCCCCTTTAAGAATGCGACCCAGACACGAGAAATGGATTTTTTTTAGCGCTCACGCGCTATTTTTTTAATAAACACAACAGTAAAACAAAACACACAAAATAAACACCTAGCTCTTCCTGAGCACTAACTACACACGCAGGAACCTAACTATCACAGGACGGCTAAGCCGTTTCCCTGTACCACAAAAACTTCACCACACAGGTTTGCACTGCACCTTTCTCTCGGGACTGCCGGGAAGCAGAGCACTCCTTTCTGCCTCCTTCCATTCAGCAGCCTCGAGCAGACTGCTTGCTCTCTTTTTAAACCCCGCACCTGGGCCTAATTTCCAATAACGCCCAGGTGCGGATGATAATTAACAATAAAACAATTAAACAAACAATTAAATTAAACAATAACACAATTAGCAAACAACCAAACAAAGGTACATTCTCTCGCAGGGAGGTTTTAACCCCCTCCCTGCTGTTTCTCATAACCCTCTACGTTACAATATATATATATATATAGTGAAGTAAGTGACTAATATATATATATATATATATATATATATATATATATACACTGTATATATATGTGTTATCTTTCACCCCAAACTACATTGTTTTCAAACGTCTAATCACTACCGTCTTCACAATCAGGAGTAAAGCAATTACTGCTCCTTCTTTATAAGGTAGAAGAGAAAAAAAAGTGTTCAAACACTATTCAGCTTCTTCCCGGGTGTTCCTGGCAAACCTGTAAATAGGATCATTTCCGAAATTTGACTCTAATGAGTTCCCATTGCTTTCCTTGATTGACAAGCAGGCATCGCCTTCCTGCTTGAAATAATTGAAGCAGCAATCTAATTAGATAGCAAAACCCCCTGATCTGAAGAGAATCTTTGTGGTGAAAAGATAATAATTAATTATGAGGGGTGATGGTGCTGACACCTCCCGATGCACCGGGGGGGGGGTCACTTCAAGCGGCCTTTTAGGAAGCCATCCAAGGAGGCAGATTAAACATTAGCTGATTACCGACACGTAATTAACAATGTCAACGAAACACTGAAACTGGATTAATAATAATTATATCATCAACACGATGATGGTCTTGTAGCAAATCCTGGGGAAGAGGAGAGGTTAATTACTTGCTACCATAGAACATCACTACGCCGACCACGGCTGTGCCTCGGTATGGCGTTAAACTGCCAGCGGGATAATTAATTAACATCATAATTGCAATGCAGGCAGCATGAAATATTGAAATATTACACTCCTTTCCATTCTATTATACCTACCCCCAGCGTTTTGATATTCAAAACTCTGCTGGCACTGCTGTTCTTTGTTCAACTTGGTGTTGTTAATATTAGTCATTTTTGTAGAAGTGTAATGTTGTTGTAGTAGTGCTGCAGTCACAGTGGTACTGTTGTGGTGTACAGTAAGTCGTTGTCGTAGTGTACAGTAGTAGAAGTGCTAGTTATAGTTGTTGTTTTGCTTAAATGTATTTATTTATTAATATCTTTATTACTGATCGTTAAGGATTTCAGCATTTCTGTGTATTTTTGGTAAATACCTGTAACTTGTGCAACACGTTTCAGAAGCTTTGCCACTTAATGTGATACATTTAAACATTCTTATTTTTTTCTGAGTTGGCAGAAAAGTAGCAAGCAATCATACTGTATGTTACATCCAACCTTATGTTTGTAATCTAGTCCTGTAAAAGGTCGTTATTGGATAATTGTGAGAACATTGAACATACTGTATGACTGATATTTCTAATTATGACAATTATTAATTATTATTTTAAGTGTACAATTAATGTCATGTTTAATTAAGAACATAAGAACATCAGAAAGTTTACAAACGAGAGGAGGCCATTCAGCCCATCATGCTCGTTTGGTTGTTAGTAGCTTATTGATCCCAGAATCTCATCAAGCAGCTTCTTGAAGGATCCCAGGGTGTCAGCTTCAACAACATTACTGGGGAGTTGGTTCCAGACCCTCACATTCTCTGTGTAAAAAAGTGCCTCCTATTTTCTGTTCTGAATGCCCCTTTATCTAATCTCCATTTGTGACCCCTGGTTTCTTTTTTCAGGTCAAAAAAGTCCCCTGGGTCGACATTGTCTATACCTTTTAGGATTCTGAATGCTGGAATCAGATCAACGCGTCTTCTTTGTTCAAGACTGAATAGATTAAATTCTTTTAGCCTGTCTGCATACGACATGCCTTTTAAACACGGGATAATTCTGGTTGCTCTTCTTTGCACTCTTTCTAGAGCAGCAATATCCTTTTTGTAACGAGGTGACCAGAACTGGACACAATATTCTAGGTGAGGTCTTACTAATGCATTGTAAAGTTTTAACATTACTTCCCTTGATTTAAATTCAACACTTCTCACAATATATCCGAGTATCTTGTTGGCCTTTTTTATAGCTTCCCCACATTGTCTAGATGAAGACATTTCTGAGTCAACATAAACTCCTAGGTCTTTTTCATAGTTCCCATTTTCTATTTCAGTAACTCCCATATGATATTTATAATGCACATTTTTATTGCCTGCATGCAATACTTTACACTTTTCTCCATTAAATGTCATTTGCCATGTGTCCAGTTCTGAATGCTGTTGCCTTTGCTGCTGCAACAGTGTTTGCCACTCCTCCTATTTTTGTGTTGTCTGCTAATTTAACAAGTTTGCTTACTATACCAGAATCTAAATCATTAATGTAGATTAGGAATAGCAGAGGACCTAATACTGATCCCTGTGAGTGATATGGTCTGCTAATAAATTACTTAGTTACATATTCTGCAATAGCAGGAGTTCTCAAACTGAGGGTAGATTACATTTTATTTATTTTTTTAATTACATTTTTTTTTTTAAATGTATTTTGTATTACCTTTATGCACATTGACAAAAACAGAACGCCCTCCCTATATTACTATTAATGAGTACGTTCTACTTTCTGTGGGTCCCTTCTTTATCTTTACGTAATCAGAAGTTACTGAGGCCCTGTCCACACTATGCCTTTAAACCGTACTAGTTGCCTTTAAAATGGCTTAAAAGTGCTAAATACGGTTAGCATCTACACTATGCAGCATTTAATACTGTACTCGAGAACTGGACTCGAGACCACCTCAGGGGGTAGTCTGGAGTCCGGTTATAAATTAGATCACATCAGGTAGTGTGGTTTGTCAGAAGTATGGACTCTGTAATGCTGAACTACATTTTTGACGTATCTCCAATATCCCCAAATGCTTTCTGGTATGTTTTGGCATATGGACATTACGAATACAGTACAGGTGGCTGAAGGAGTTGAGAACGACTAACAATACTGCTGTACTGTATACAATTTCTGAGGAGTTGAGAACGACTATCAATACTGCTGTACTGTATACAATTTCTGAGGAGTTGAGAACGACTATCAATACTGCTGTACTGTATACAATTTCTGAGGAGTTGAGAACGACTATCAATACTGCTGTACTGTATACAGTTTCTGAGGAGTTGAGAACGACTATCAATACTGCTGTACTGTATACAACTTCTGAGGCTCGTGAAATGGTGGATCATGGAGCGACGTGATCAGATGCCAAAAGCAAGGCACATTTAAATCTGGAGCTATAAAATCGGTCAATTGTGATGAAATGTACCTTGTGTTTTTAAGAAACAAAGCCATAACATTCATGCTAAGAAGCACCATGTCTTCCGTCGGCACGGGCTCCATATTTGTCGGGCTGTAAAAATAAAATACAGTGCATGGTGGGATAACGTCATATTAAGCCCTACAGCCCATTGCACTGCTAGGAACTGTAACCAGACTATTTTAATAGTGTTTGTATGCATTAAGCCTGACCAAACATGAAACGGTACTTTAGTATGGACGTTTTGAGCTGGATTAATTAAAACGCTTTTGAGTATGGTTCTCAAGATCGGTTATGCAGTGTGGCCGGGCAAAGTTACAGATATACTGCCGTTTTTGGAGGTTGCGCGCTACACTGTGAAGGGTGAACGTGAGTCTCTTTAGAATTGGGTATGATAATTATGTGGTCCTTTCTTTGACATTTCTCACTGATTATTCTGGTACCCATAAAAGAGAGGAGTCAATCAATGCAGCAAAGAAGAGTTCATCTCATATAAAAATGTAATAAACTAAGTGACCATTTGTGGCAAAGTGCCCGCCCCTGTGTGTATTTTGCGTGTTATGTGTTGTATGTATGGTGCGTATGTTAATGTTGGTGTATAGATTGGTACACGGGATATAAACGGGTCTGTGTTTCACGTGTATTTAAAAAGTGTAGATTTGTATTTAGGCACGAGGAGGGCACAAATCACTTCACGTGCTGGTTAAATGTAATATGTGAGCACGGGGTTGCACAGAATTAATTCACGTGCTGGGATTCAAGTGAATAATTAATTAGTAATTGAATCCCAGCACAACAGTATAAATAGGCACATTTTTAGTCACTCGGGTTAGGTGTTCAGAGAGTGGAGAACGGGAGAGAGAGAGGAGAGTTAAATCATTAAGATCGTAAAAGTAAAGAGAAGTTTGTTTGTACTCACCGTGTTTGTTTGTCTCCGTGCACCGTTTGTGTTTAGTGCGTTTTTGTATGTCTGTTTATTTTGGCGCAAGTGCCGTGTCCTGTTTTGTGCTGTTTTCAAACCTTTTATTTGTTAATAAACGCTGAGTGCAGCCATTGCACTCAGCTCATCACAACCACCGTCTCTGTGTTTGAATTCCTTTCTGGTCTGACGCAACCCACTCTGGCCGTCTTTGTGACACGTGGTGTCATCGTGGGATAGCCGCGCCTCCAAGCGTCAGACCAGGAGGGGTTTTGTTTAAAAAAAAAAAAAAAAAAAAAAATATAAAAAAATAAATAATAATATTATGGCAGAAGACGCCATCAAACTGCGGGACTGGTTCCTGGAGAATGCTGGGCTGGAGGCCCAGTCTCTGCCCATAGTCGTCCGGGCCCTGTGGATGATGGACAGTGAGAGATGGGAGGCATATCAGGAGGAACACACCCCAAACACCTTGGAGGAAGGTGTGGAGTTTGTCCTCAGCTACCTGGAGGCAACCATAAACGGAACAGCAGCCCAGGTAGCAGGACCACCAGCAGAGGAGTACCTGCTGTCCCCATCTCCACCAGCAGAGGGTGAGTACCTGCTGTCCCCATCTCCACCAGCAGAGGGTGAATGCCTGCTGGTTTTGCCTCCACAGCCCAAATGGGAGGAGCCTGAGCGTCCACAGCCCAAATGGGAGGAGCCTGAGCGTCCACAGCCCAAATGGGAGGAGCCTGAGCGTCCACAGCCCAAATGGGAGGAGCCTGAGCGTCCACAGCCCAAACGGGAGGAGCCTGAGCGTCCACAGCCCAAGTGGAAGGAGCCTGAACGTCCTACGCCTGAGTGGAAGGAGCCCGAACATCCTACGCCTGAGTGGGAGGAGCCCGAACGTCCTACGCCTGAGTGGGAGGAGCCCGAACGTCCTACGCCTGAGTGGGAGGAGCCCGAACGTCCTACGCCTGAGTGGGGGGAGCCCGAACGTCCACAGCCCAAGAGGGGGGAGTCGGTGCGTCCACAGCCCAAAAGGGATGAGTCGGTGCGTCCACAGCCCAAAAGGGAGGAGTCGGTGCGTCCACAGCCCAAAAGGGAGGAGTCGGTGCGTCCACAGCCCAAAGGGAGGCAAGTCGGGGCTTCCACAGCCCTGGGACCCAAGCCACCAGCAGAGGGAAAATGCCTGCTGGTTCAGCCCCAAGAGCCGGAAGGGGAGGAGTTACAGGCTCAACCCCCTGAAAATTTTTTGGGGGGAGAGGGGCAGGAGGCTGGTGTCCCCCAGCAGCCTCTATTCATGCTGATGAGGGCAGCACGGCGCGCACCAGCCCAGCCGCCACAGCGGAGGGAGCCAGCGCCGCCAGGAGCAGAGGAGCTGGAGCTGCCTCTGCCTCCACCACCACCAGGAGCAGAGGAGCTGGAGCTGCCTCTGCCTCCACCACCGCCAGGAGCAGAGGAGCTGGAGCTGCCTCTGCCTCCACCACCGCCAGGAGCAGAGGAGCTGGAGCTGCCTCTGCCTCCACCACCGCCAGGAGCAGAGGAGCTGGAGCTGCCTCTGCCTCCACCACCGCCAGGAGCAGAGGAGCTGGAGCTGCCTCTGCTTCCGCCACCGCCCGGAGCAGAGGAGCAGGAGCTGCCTCTGCTGCCCGTACCTCCACAGGGAGTACGGTGGCCGGAGCCCCAGAAAGGGGAGCTGCCGGCCACGAAGAAGGGGGACGAGGTCTGGAGACCACTTTCCCCAGCAGCAGTTTCGCTGCAGGAGTTCTTGTGGCCGGAGCCCCACAGGAGGGAGCTGCCGGCTACGAAGAAGGGGGAGGTCGGGGGACCACCTGCCCCCGCAGCTTTTTCGCTGCAGGACGGGACCAGCATGCTGTCAGCCGTGCCACTACCGGCAGGGGAGCTGACAGCATTTCCAGCCATGGGCCCACTGAAGCCTCCCTTCCCAGCCCGAGACTTTGGCCTGGACTGCTGGGTATTTAAGGGGGGAGGTGGCCGTTGAGGCCATGTGTGCTTTGCACAGGGGGGGGTATATGTGGCAAAGTGCCCGCCCCTGTGTGTATTTTGCGTGTTATGTGTTGTATGTATGGTGCGTATGTTAATGTTGGTGTATAGATTGGTACACGGGATATAAACAGGTCTGTGTTTCACGTGTATTTAAAAAGTGTAGATTTGTATTTAGGCACGAGGAGGGCACAAATCACTTCACGTGCTGGTTAAATGTAATATGTGAGCACGGGGTTGCACAGAATTAATTCACGTGCTGGGATTCAAGTGAATAATTAATTAGTAATTGAATCCCAGCACAACAGTATAAATAGGCACATTTTTAGTCACTCGGGGTTAGGTGTTCAGAGAGTGGAGAACGGGAGAGAGAGAGGAGAGTTAAATCATTAAGATCGTAAAAGTAAAGAGAAGTTTGTTTGTACTCACCGTGTTTGTTTGTCTCCGTGCACCGTTTGTGTTTAGTGCGTTTTTGTATGTCTGTTTATTTTGGCGCAAGTGCCGTGTCCTGTTTTGTGCTGTTTTCAAACCTTTTATTTGTTAATAAACGCTGAGTGCAGCCATTGCACTCAGCTCATCACAACCACCGTCTCTGTGTTTGAATTCCTTTCTGGTCTGACGCAACCCACTCTGGCCGTCTTTGTGACACCATTTTACAAGCTTTTTTGTTTGTGGATGAATTACAGTATTAGTAAACTACATTGTGTAATAACGTGGATCGTTTTTTGAAAAAGCCTGCTTCCAAGATGGCCAGTGAGGAATGTGAGCATGTTTCAGAAGTGAAAAGTCGGAAATATGACAAAAAATATATTGAGCTGGGGTTTATAATGCTAGATCCGTGACTAACCCGTGACTGCAGTGTGGCCTTTGTGGTGAAATACTTGCTCATGAAAGTATGATGCCTTCAAAAATGGGACGTCATTTAGAAACCTCATCCTTTTCTGAAGGACAAACCAGTTGATTTTTTAAGAAGTTGGCGAATCTGAAAAAACAACACTTTTCAAGCAAGCAGTGTGAATACTAGAGCTCTCCGTGCATCCTACATGGTGGCTTTAAGGATAGCAAAAAGCAGTAAGCCCCTAACCATTGCTGAATCACGTATAGCACCATGTGCTGCTGACATGGCAACTATTATGCTGGGACCTGATTGCGCAAGTACATTAAAAGTTATACCCCTTTCAAACGATTTGGTTGCTCTCCACATTCATGAAACGACTGCTGACGTTCATGAACAGCTTTACATGAAAGTGAAAAACAGTGACTTTTTTGATATCCAACTCGATTAATTGACTGATGTGTCGGGGGGCTGCACAGCTCTTAGCTTTTGTAAGATACATTTGCGACGGATCCATGCAGGAGGACGCATTGTTTTGTTGTCCAATTTCAGGTCTAGCTACTGGGGAAAACGTTCATGACACTTTTTCTGAGGCAGTTAAAGATAATGGGCTGGACTGGGAGCGGTGTATTGGTGTACGTACTGATGGTGCCAGAGCTATGATGGGAAAAAAACAGTTCAATACATCATGAAGCTTTACCTGCTAAGAATATGCCTGCTGATCTTCACAAGGTGCTTGATGAGGCTGTAAAAGTGGTGAACTTCAACAAAGGTCAACCAACATGCACGTTTGTCTTCCTTTGCTTTGCGAAGAAATGGGTTCTGAACATCAGCAACGATGGCTTTCCAATGGAAAGGTTTTGACACTTTTGTTTGTTTGAGCTGAGAGGAGAAGCAGTGTTTTTTCTGGAGAAACAAAGATTTCCTTATGCTGGACTTCTCCAGGATTCACAGTGGCTTGCTTATCTCGCAGATGTGTTTGATCGGCTCAGCGAGCTCAACAAAAGTCTACAGGGACGTGATATGAACCTTATTTTTATGAATGACAAGATCAAAGCATGAATTCAAAAGCTTAATACATGTGTGCAGGATGGCACTTTTGAAACTTTCTCTCTGATGGCAGATTTCATGAGAGAAAATGAATTCTGTGAGTTGAAGATAAAGGACATCGTCCTGTCACACTTGCAAGGCCTACAAAACCAGATGCAGCATTATTTTCCTCAAGTTACAGCAACAGGTAGCCTTTGCATAAGAAACCCATTTGAAGAAGATATGCTGTAAAAATGCAGCCTTGCCCCCAGCTTGTGAATTTACCCTGAAGCTCACTTTTCCAAAACAATTACTTTGTGATTTTTGGTTATCTCTGCACATGGAATACTCAGAACTGGTATGTGAAGCCATGAAAGTGCTTGTGCCTTTTGCATCGACATGCCTTTGTGAGTCAGCATTTTCGAATCTGGTTGCAATCAAAAGCAAATAGAGTAACCGTCTCAATGTTGAAGATGATCTGCAAATGTGTATTACCAGCATAGAGCCTCGTCTGGAAGTCCTTTGTTCAGAAAAGCAGGCATACCCATCACACTGAAAAGGTAGGACATACTGTGTTTTTGCACTTGAATGCACTTGTAATTGTATTCTAACACATGGTGAATGATTATTTTCCTATAAACTTCGGTGTTTTAGAGACACCAAGACCCCTTTATAATAAGATTAAGTTTTATCTGCAGATAGGAAAACAATAAGCAACATAAATTTAGTAAAAAAATTACCTCAACCACGTGCCCTCTGTGATGTTAGGCAGTGTAGACGAGGAAATCACCCAGCTCACCCTCTTAAAAAAGCCAAGTTTTTTTCCCGCACCCCCTGCCTCAGGACACATACAGAAGACTGCACAAAAGGCAAAATAAAACAACAGTACAAAAACTACAAATAAAAGGTGCCACACAGGGCGAGCTTACTGAACGAGGTGTCCCGCTCCAGGAACCTGCTACACTATGTAACCCTCGTTATACATTACTTGGGATCAATATCCCCTAAACTAACCTACTTATGATCCGGTATTCTTACGACGACTCCTGCTTCTTCATACAGCCTTGGCTGGGCATTGCCTTCTCAAGTACCGTGTTGTAGTTTAAGGGTTGCGTAGCTGTAGTTCCTGCAGAGCTGACGTTCTCATCCTGAGTGTACACAGTTAAGATGTGGAGGATTTAAAACAGAATTGCAAACCCCAGAAGAATGTGCCCGTGACCATAGGTATTTTGTTGTGGAAAAAAGCAAAGGAAAGAAGATACAACTTAAGAGTGCAAGTACTGTCGAGTTACTACATATTTTGACAGAAAACGCCCAACTATTGTGGAAAATAACTGAAAACAATAATTTCATACAGTATATATAATGCGAAAGCCCCCCAAAAAATTATTTACATAAAACTCGAAAATAGCTAAAAATAAGCACCAAAAAATGTAATTAATAAAAAACGAAAAACAGAGGCCCTAATTATAACAAATAATATACACCAAAACTGTATGTGTGTGTGTGTGTATATATATATATATATATATATATATATATATATATATATATGTAAAGGGTGTATATATTAAAGCCTTATTATGCACAGTTGGATGTACATTATGCCTTATAATAATAATAATAATAATAATAATAATAATAATAATTATTATTATTATTATTATTATTATTATTATTATTATTATTATTACGTCGGATTCAGTGTCCAAGAGTTGCGTCGCACAGTGAAGAACTTATCTGAAGCAGCAGAGAGGAGCAGCAACTGGCTGTGGTTGAGACGGAAAGATTCTGGCTGGGGATCTCAAGCACAATAGAAAGAGAGAAATGCTGATGTACAGGTAAGTAAGCTGGGCTGAGTTGAGTGGGGGACGGAGGGGGGTGATTCTGGGACGCCAGAACACCGTCAAGCCCTCTTGAGGTGTTGTGGGCTAGTTGACGAAACACAGAGGATGGAAGGTGCCCACTTGAAGACCCTAGAGATGTACCCTACTTAGCTCAATCCAGAGGTTGTCATGCTGATGCGCTGGGGAGACCGCACTGTGGTTGATCCCCAGAGCCAGTATCGCAGCCGTTGTGTGTGCTGATGCGCTAGGGAGGCAAAATAAGCTGATCCCTGGAGCCAGCATTACACTTCAGCAATCAACACCTGACAGAAGGATATCTACATCATCATATGGAAGGAAGCGCAAATGGATGGAGACACCTATGGATCACATTAGTTTACTGTAAAGCTACGTCTTAGTTGGTGCTTATCTTGGCGAGAGCCGAGTTCAAATCAGCAATGTTTTAACATCTACTCTCGTGTAATGGAAATCAAATCATTATTATTATTATTATATACACATGTCTGTCTGGCCTATTGGAAAGCAGCTATTATGAATTATGAATAAAAGTAGATGAATTAAGACATAGCATGAAACATTTACAGCATAACTTTTTTGAGCTTTGAAGTTTCTTTCAAATATATATGTTCTGTTGAGGGAGACCTGGCATGACTGTGGATTGCATGAATTATTAGAGAAATGTTATGGCCACTTTTAATAGGGTTGAATAAGCAACATCACTGAAGTTCATTTTTAAAGGGATACTTTAAACTGTCTATTTTTTTTTATAACACTTATTATCATATTATGTGTGTTTGCTAGTGTTGTCTGTTGCTCTGCTTAGACCATTATCCAGCAAGTGTGATTTTGTATAGAGATTTTTCCATTTACTCAATTTGCAGTGGGGACAGAAATTACAGTTGTGCACTCCTTGTGGCCATTTCCAAAACAGCCTCAGAAAATCATGTTAGGAGTCAAAAAGCCCCTGTAATTTAAAGACATGTGTAAGTTAGCAAGCCTGGTAAATAATGAACCAGGCAGACACATCAATATATAATTATACAAAATACACAATAATAAGGTTATTAAACAGGTAAGAAATGAAATATCAAAATGTAGACGACATACAGCACAGTAATGTACCCCTTTAATGATTCAATATATTTCACTTTATTGTATTTCGAATGCAGTGTTATTAGCCGTAAGGTCGTCAGAGACAGTACAGCTGCATATTAAAAGCGACACAGGCTGTTTGCAGAATTGTATGTTGTAAGGCCCTGAATACATTCCTTATCTTCAAACCAACTTGAATAACCTGCGCCGCAGGGTAAGCAGTTAAAAGAGGCTGATTACAAATTAGAATGCGGGGGGCGGGGGGCTGGCGGGGGGCTGGGGTGGGGGGGGCTGGGGTGTCGGGGGGGGTAGAGAAGCAGATTGTTCTTTATGTAAAAAATTAAATCCGTAATAGGAAGACTCAGAAAACCAGCCCTCTTAACATTAACAATTACTGTGATTAACAATGATACTCACAACTCATTTTTCATTAAAGTCTTTGAGCAGAGATAAGCTTGTTTATATAGACTAGCTCTTCAGCCAATGACTCATTCATCATGGCGCAAACCATGAAAGGACAAAACAGCTCCCAGCAATTAAAACTTACGCGGTGACCTTGTGACAATGAAAGACCTGAGAGCCTGGATGAAACTATGAGAGCTTTTTTTTTATTATTTGGGGGGGAAGTAATGGCATTGCTAATTGGAAGATTTATCAACTGCTGTTTTGCATTTCTATGGCACATGGAAAGTTATACATGTGGCTTCTTCTTCTTCTTCTTCTTCTTCTTCTTCTTCTTCTTCTTCTTCTTCTTCTTCTTCATAAATCCTATTTTAACTGCTTTTATATTTAAAACTAAATATAGTTCAACAGTTCTAAAAAAAACATTACCTCGACAGCAAGAGATATAATAAATTTAAATACTGTTTGGTTTCATGAATATACAAGTGAAATAGAATGAAATGAATAACCAATTAGATCTATAGATGTCATTTATTAATAGTTACTGGGTATTAGACATACAGTACCTGCAATTGAAGAGATATTGTATAAAACATACTGAAGATACCGTTGTGGTTCATTTGACTTGTTTTTTTTTCAGGTTAAAATATGTTTCAGCAATCAGTATACAGATTGTGTGTGTGTATATATAGTAAATACAAGTAGCTTTCGAGTTAAGATGGGAGAAAGCAGTAACTAGAATTATGGGTAATCAGGCTATGCAAATTTCAGCATTACCAGAGGCAATATACTGTATATTATTATTATTATTATTATTATTATTATTATTATTATTATTATTAATTATTAGCAGACGCCCTTACACAGTTGTGTATATGGTATATAGGTTAGCTATTGCTATCACAGCTGGTTTCTTCCCTGTCCTCGGGGTTTAGAAACAATTTAGTTCAAGTCACTTCATTTAAATGTTATGGACAAAGTAGAAAAAAAACACTGTTATTCTACTGATAACGTTTTCATAGAAATACCTGAAGATCTGATATTGTCACCATGGCTTATATGTAACAAGCAAGTAGCTTGGCTAAGGTAAAATGCAGTGAGTTAGTGACTGCGATGGGATTTGAACCTAGAAACTGTTATGATTTAGTATTCTGCAATCCTGGGTAAAAGGATTTACACATTAAGTACATTGTAAACTATGTATCATAACATTGTAATTATGTGTAGGTACACATGTATTTACTTAGTAACTAGTATGTAAATATACAGTAATTAGAGACACTTAATGTAAAGTGTTACCCTGTGGCAAAGCGCCCCGCCCCTGTGTGCATTTGTGTTATGTGTTGTATGTTGCGTGTGTAAATGTTGGTGTATAGATTGGTACACGGGATATAAACGGGTCTGTGTTTCACGTGTATTTAAAGTGTAGATTTGTATTTAGGCACGAGGAGAGCACAAATCACTTCACGTGCTGGTTAAATGTAATATGTGAGCACGGGGTTGCACAGAATTAATTCACGTGCTGGGATTCAAGTGAATAATTAATTAGTAATTGAATCCCAGCACAACAGTATAAATAGGCACATTTTTAGTCAGTCAGGGTTGTTGTTGGGTGTTCGAGAGTGGAGAACGGGTGAGAGAGAAGGAGAACGTAAAAGTAGTAAAAGTAGTAAAAATAATATCTAGAAGTGTTTGTACTCACCGTGTTTGTTTGTCTCTCCGTGCACCGTTTGTTAAGTGTAGTACGTTTTGTTTATATGTTTCTTTTGGCTACCAGTGCCGTGTCCTGTTTTGTGCTGTTTACAACCCTTTTATTTGTTAAATAAACGCTGAGTGCAGCCATTGCACTCAGCTCATCATCACCACCGTCTCTGTCTGTGTAT
Source organism: Acipenser ruthenus (assembly GCF_902713425.1). NCBI lineage: Eukaryota > Metazoa > Chordata > Actinopteri > Acipenseriformes > Acipenseridae > Acipenser > Acipenser ruthenus. The sequence goes on along the minus strand of NC_081189.1, from coordinate 115,029,609 downwards.
TCCTGTCTGGTCTGACGCCACCCACTCTGGCCGTCTTTGTGACATACCCATACAGTATCTAATGTAAAATACATACTGAGGCATTATCACTGTATGAACTCTACAAAAATGATTAATAAAAACTCTCTGCCACAGTACATACTTTACATTGATACCAGTGTTGCATATGGCAGTGTTTCCAAATCCTGGTCCTGGGGACCCCATGTGTCTGCTGGTTTTCATTACAACTGAGCTCTCAATTACTTAATGAACCCTTAATTGAACTATGAATTAGCTTAATTAGACCTTTTTAATTGTTTTCAGCTTTTAAACAGTTGGAGATTTCAAGTTAACTATACAATTTTATAAATAACTTGAAAACAGCAACTTTTTAGGAGCTGAGAACAATTAAAAAAGGTCTAATTAAGCACATTAGTAGTTCAATTAAGGGTTTGATTAAGTAATTGAGAACCCCAGGGCCAGGATTGGGAAACCCTGACACATAGAATCGCTGGTTCTTTCTCTGCTATGTAAGAAAATGTTTTTGAAATGCATACTGTGGAATCAATTCAAAGGTAAACAGTTAATATTACAAAGAACATATCTTGGGGATTTGAGTGTCTAGCTTTCTATAAAATATATTTAATTGCAAAGAACATGCAAATGACTAAACCTCCAAATTATATATTCCTGACACCACAGGAACTAATATATTCTTGTTTGCTGTCTCATCTGTATCAACCTAGTGACCAGATTCTAGATTAATATTAGATAGGCTGTCTTCTGAATGACCAACCCACTCGGTTGTGAAGAGTTGGCCTCTTTTCAGAGGTTAAAAAGAGCAAATGACTGTTTATTGACTCAAAGCTTGACCTCACGCAGAAGCCAAAACCTGTGAGAGCCAAAGTATCGCAGTAGCAAACCTGAGAGCCACTTTGACCCCAGAATGACACTTAAAAAAACAGAGAGGTTAATAGTGTGAGTAAACAACAGTATCTTTCTGTGGACTGCACAGCAGGTTAGTGTCTCTGCATGCTGAAAGAGCAAAATGTGTATTTTTTTAACATTAGCATGCCGGTCAATGCATTAATGAATATGACCCTTAATCCATATAAGCAGGGACAATGCATGAAATACAATGTACACAAGGTTTATTTTACAAGCTCAGAGGTTGATTTGATCAACCAACCCCATGTGGACAAGCCATATGGATTTTCTGAAAGCATTTTACAGTACCAATGATGTTTTCATTATTCATTGTATTAAGAATGTATGAATGATTGAATTTCTTTCAGTCATGTAAAGCTAAATGCACCATGGTTAATGGATTGTTTTGCTCCTCTCTCTTCCTGTATACACCCTACCTAATGCTAGCTTTACACACACACATGTAAATAGTTTCTGGGGGATGTTAAATAAGCTGAGCAAAGGGAACATGGTTTTAATTAATGTTCCCCTCTTGTGGGAGAGAGGACTGTCTTCAGGGTGAAGAATCAGCCATCTCATTGAAAAGGATGAATAATACATGAATTAAGAATGAAAAAATGTAAAGTAGTAGGTTTATGACACATGCGTGAAGCATTCCGGATAATGTTTTTGTCTTTTAAATGCATCAGGGCTGAGCATCAAAATCAAATTTTCTTTCCCAGACTTTCCTTGTTAAATCCTGTTAAATTAAATCCTCTACATTGGTTCCATTGAACAACTACTATATTAGAACTTCATTGTAAATGTAAAGCCCACTTTGACAAGATTGCGATTGACTTCTTACATGCAAATATCAGAAATTATATTTCTCAGGTTTATTATCTGCTAATTAGAACTAAATAACATCTTAACCGAGGGGGGTGCCTCACACAAAGCCAGGCCGTTCTATTTAAGATTCCATTAGAGACTGTCGGTGCGAGTATGTAATGAACCATAAAATGTAATTTGGAAATGATATTACCAAAAATGATCGAGCGATACTAGCCACAAAAGGGCATGTATTCAACCCTCATCTTTTCATTTGGCGTGATGTACTTCTATTGATTGTGTGGAATTTAAAAGGGAATTACTTAATATTGCAGAGAATAACATATCCCATGCTTTCTTCTCTCCGTCGCTCCAGTACTTAAAGCGAGAATTGGCCAGTGTAGCCCCATGTAAATACAAAGATTTCCTTATCTTAGCCTATTTGCTGAAGTCATCTCAAATGAAAAAAAGGTCCTATAATCCAAAGGCTGTCTCATATCTCATTTACATTGGTGGTAGTCGTTGGCCTATCTCAGCGTTTAGGTAATGACTTTGGGATTAAATTGCATTCCTTGCAATTCTTGTCTTTAAGATCTCCACCACATATCAGAGGAGGCCCTGACTAGAGCTGGAAGCAGTGCCGGAGATAAAGCCTGTTACTGTACGTTGGGAATATAAACTTCTTTGAGAGTCAGATTTGAAAGAACCGTCGTGGAGTATTGTAAGGTATCTCGTTCAGCCCCTGCTCATTCACAGTTCTATAGAGAGAGAGGTGTCTTTGGTGCACATGTCTACAAGCAGGGTGACCTCACTGTGCATACAAGAGAATACGTATACTGCGGATGTTTGCATTAATTCTGAATGGTTCTTATTACATTTTCTCAAATACAAAAAATGAAAAGTCTACATTAATGTGCTCTCATCTGCATTAATGTGCTGCTCTTCAGTTCCATTTGCCTACCACTGATATGACAGCCAGCGTATCATTATAGAGGTAAGCACCCTCTAGTCATCTACCACGGTAATACCCTGCTGGGCACTAGGTAGGGCTGATGCTTACCAATATACTGTAAAGACACATTGGCTGGTCTAGCCTGCATGTCCATGGCAGGCATAGCAGCTCATTAAATCAGTTTAAAACCCATTAACACAGGTTTATAAAACACACACACACAATATTTCAATAATTGCAATAAGAATTGCAAACATGCTAAAAAGATAAGGAACCAGTAAAAATAATTGAAACTACTTACTCTTTATCATGTTAATTCATGTATTAACGTACTACAATACATATTGTATTTTAACAGCAAGTCACAAAATGGATGGATACAGTACATGAGCTCCATATAGTTGCACTCTAGTTGCCATTTATTAAAACATGCTGAATTCTAAAATGTAAAATGTTATTGGAACTGTATGCTGTGCCACAATAATATAATTTACAGCTGAATGATTGGGTTTTTGGTTCTTCATAATGGCTCTGCGATAGAGTGAAAACATCTTGAGTGTGTCAGTCTGTGGTTGGACTTGCATGTTGAATATTTGAAGTTATGAATGGCTTGATCTCCAGTGAATGGCAGGTGGTGCTGCAGTTAATGGTTCAATAGGGGGGGCACTTCCCTCTCAACAGAGTGGGGTACTGTAGTCTACTATGCAAGACAATACAGGACACTACTGTAAAGGATATGATGCTTCTCAGTGGATCAATCCTGCTTATATATCTTGAAAAATGCATATATAAACATAATTATAACTTGGTTAGCACTTTACTTTAGGTGTCTCTAACTACATGGTAATTACAATTACACAGGAATTACACAAATGACTGTGTAGTTACAATGCAACAACATGCTGAAGTACAAAATGAAAAATATTGGCAGTTGCTAGCGTTTTATGTAATTAAACTGAATTTGCATATGTTGTGGTTATATATTCAGAATGTAACTACTATGTAACAAATGTGTATTGTGTTGCCATTAATTGTTAAACATTCAAACAAAAAAGTTAACCCAATGCATTTATCTCTGTATAAATTCACAATTAATCTAAAAATGGCAGTCTGGGGAAGGTTACTTGGGTTTGGTCAGCTTCAATCTCTGATTTAATTTCATAGATTACTGCTTCAGAGGAGGTATAAACTTAAGGAATCAGGGGTAACATAATTTGCTGGAGCCAGGAAGGGTTGGCTGGGAAGCATAGACAACCACATTAACCCTTGGAAAGTTGTGCAACAGCACAACTTCCCCAGTTAAGTAATAACTGTTTAGAGGTGCATAACAGAAAAGAGCTACTGTTCTGCAAAGAGGCTTTAACACCTGAGCCCAGGTAGAATGAAAACACATAATGTCAATTTCCAATTATTATTGCAACAACCATTATATTTCTAACATTGTATGAAAAAATGATTACAAATAACCATATTGCATTTTTGACAGATAATCATGTTTTATGTGCATAGAACTTGAAAACCTTTTATATATACAGTATCCAATGGTATCATCGTGCAATTTTCCTGCATAAGAATATATACAGTAAAATTAACCAAACAAAATCAGCAAATAATTCCCTCAGTCCCTTGCACTTGGTAAATGCACACAACATGAAAAGCTGACCTCATCAAATTATAGACACTGTGGGGGCCTGCTATCATGCTGCACGCTTATCTAGAGAGGTACAGCCACTCCCATTATTCCTGTAATTCTGTGCAATAGACTTTGCTCCAATCAAACCCACATTACCACACTCAAAGGTGACGATGTGACCCAAAGAAGATTAGCTGCACAGTCTGTTTCTATTACATGTGTAATTTTATAATTGATTTTTTGAGCTTCAAGTACGTCTCGTAATGTGTCGGCAACCTTAAAAGTGTTTAAATCGTCTGGGGGGAAAAGGACTGATTAAAGATAGGGTGGTTATTACAGAGCGCGCATTGTATCTACCTGGTATCACAGAGTGGTTAGGTAATGGATATGCATTTCAAAGCTACAAAATCAGAACCGCAAAGGGTTAGAATGATGAGAAATAAAAATACAATCATGAGTTAGACAAAGGTCTAACTCATGAACTGAGCCCTATTCACTTACTGAGCAAATGTGTATGTGAAATAGCAGAGTTACCTTAACGATTGGTTCATGTTCTTGTTTAGAGTCACATTAACCAGTCCCCCTGTAAACACTAGTGCCCCTAGTGGTTATTATTATTATTATTTATTTCTTAGCAGACGCCCTTATCCAGGGCGACTTACAATCGTAAGCAAATACATTTCAAGTGTTACAATACAAGTAATACAATAAGAGCAAGAAATACAATAACTTTTGTTCAAGCAAAGTACGCGTGTGACAAACCAAAATTCAATAATACAGCAGATAATAGTGATAGTTACATCAGGATATGATTAAATAGTGATAGTTACATCAGGATGTGATTAAATACAAAGTACTACAGGTTAAACACTTGGCAGATTACAGTATTCTGAAGTAAAGGATTAAATGCAGTAAAATAGGGGGCAGATAAGAGCAAAATAAAGCACATTTACATGAAGGGTGATAGTGCCCCAGGATACAAACAGAGGAGTTCTACAGGTGCTGTTTGAAGAGGTGAGTCTTAAGGAGGCGCCGGAATGTGGTCAGGGACTGGGCCGTCCTGACATCTGTAGGAAGGTCATTCCACCACTGTGGAGCAAAGGTGGAGAAGGAGCGGGCTCTGGAGGCAGGGGAGCGTAGCGGAGGTAGAGTTAGTCTTCTAGTGCAGGCGGAGCGGAGAGGTCGAGTGGGGGTGTAGGCAGAGATGAGGGTCTGGAGGTAGCTGGGTGCAGTCTGGTCAAGGCATCTGTAGGCTAGTACAAGAGTCTTGAACTGGATGCGAGCGGTGATCGGGAGCCAGTGGAGCGAGCGGAGTAGTGGAGTAGCGTGGGCGAAGTGAGGCAGAGAGAACACCAGGCGGGCAGCAGAGTTCTGGATGAGCTGGAGCGGACGGGTGGCGGACGCAGGGAGGCCAGCCAGGAGGGAGTTGCAGTAGTCTAGGCGGGAGAGTACCAGGGCCTGGACCAGGAGCTGGGTAGCATAGTTGGTGAGGAAGGGTCGGATTCTTCAGATGTTGCTCAGGAAGAATCGGCAAGTGCGTGCCAGAGTGGAGATGTGCTGGGAATAAGAGAGGCAGGGGTCCACGGTGACTCCAAGGTTCTTAGCTGAGGAAGAGGGAGAGAGTGTGGTAGATTCCAGAGGAACAGAGATAGAGAGATCAGATGAGGGGGAGGAGGAAGGAAAGAAAAGGAGGTCAGATTTAGAGAGGTTGAGTTTGAGGTGATGCGAGTGCATCCAGGAGGAAATAGCAGACAGACAGGTAGAGATACGGGAGGAGATGGTGGAGTCAGAGGTGGGGAAGGAGAGAAAAATCTGAGCATCATCAGCATAGAAATGGTATGAGAAACCATGGGATGCGATGAGGGGGCCCAGGGAGCCGGTGTAGAGAGAGAACAGGAGAGGACCCAAGACTGACCCTTGGGGGACTCCAGTTAAGAGAGGGTGAGGTATGGAGGTTGCTCCACGCCAGGTTACCTGGTAAGTGCGGTTGGAGAGGTAGGAGGAGAACCAGGCCAGAGCAGTGCCAGAGATCCCCAGGTCAACAAGAGATGATAGTAGAATAGAGTGATCAACAGTGTCAAAGGCAGCAGAGAGGTCGAGGAGAATTAGGACAGAGGAGAGAGAGGCAGCTCGGGCACACTAAAGTGAGTTGGTGACAGACAGGAGTGGTTGTAAGCAATACCACATTTGTTAAATTTGGTATTTCACAATGATATACAATACTTCCTACATCCACTGGAAGATTGCAATGGGGACAGGGTGATAGTCACTGGAGTGTACCAGCTGTACTTGGGGGTTGGACATGATTCTGAGCGCTTTAAACATCAGATTTTTTAAGCAGTTAGACAAAGTGGGAGTTGTGTTAAAATTGTATAAACTGTTGTATAAAATATACGTTTGGGATTAGACTTGGCTATAATCTGATAAACTTTCCATTTTATATGAACATTTTTAACCTGTATGTGCACTCATTCACTTTCTTACCTTAAGCAGTCCAAAAGCATTACATCGTCACTTTACTCTGAATCCATCTAATGGGCGTGCACAAAACATACTGTAGAGCAGTCAAAGTTATTCAAGTTGCATTGGGGTCTCATTGCTTATTATACATTTTGTTAGCCAATAGCATGGGCAACAGTAGTATTCTAAGCAATGTGCCCAAACACTGCCCTGGGGATCACCATCTTAGAGGGTCAGTGGGTAGTTCTATCACAATACATGTCTGATCATTGAAATCTATGAGAGCAATGGTACCTGTTAGATCCAATTTTGATTGCTGTAGGCTGCTTGTAATGGGCTACTTGTAATGTGGGCCCCTGTTACTATGGTAAGAAAACCCAAACAGACTATACATACTATAAGGCTCCCACAGCTATTTCAACAAATGGCTTAAATATAATAGTTTTGGTATTCAGTTAAAAAAAATTGAAAATGAGAAAGAAATATGAAAACTATGACTGTCTCCCAGTTTGCAGATAAACATCTACAAATATTCCTTAATAGTAGTGGTCAAGGAGGAATGCCTCCAAATTGATCAATGAGCCCGGGTAACAGTGATTTAAAAATATCAAAACAACCATGATTGAATCTAATAATTACCAAAAGCAATGGGTTTGTTGTAAAAATGGCATTGTGTTTTCGAATGCTTAAACAGGGTCTGCAGTGCTGATGATTAAGACACAAGTATTCCTTTTATGTATACTATATTCACGCTAACTTAAGTAGGTGCCAGAAAAACAAAACAAGTAAAAGAAAAACCTTTAAAAGAGATTGTTTTGTTGGAGTTTTTTTTTTATTGAATATTAAACAGGAACCTTTGCTACTTCATTTCCCAGAAGTTAATTGTTTCATTCCAGGATGACTCGTAAGGTCTTGCATGTACTTGACACCATTTGCAAAATTGACTTGAAAAGGTGCTCACATTTACTAGACCATTAATTGATAACACCTAATTAATCTGAATTGTCTGCAATAAAATGGAGATTGTGTCCCTGAGCCAACAACATGTATTGACTCCACTCTTTCAATTATATGGATAAGACGAATTTGACCATAATAGCCCTTAGGTATATTGTACTTAACCTTAGAATCACCCCAGTGAAATTCAGGTCAGCGCCAAAGATTTGACCTGGAGGAGACCTTGACAAGGCCTGGATACAGTATTTGACATCACTTCACTTTCTAATGCATGATGTGCTTCTTCTTAAGTATAATCACCCATGCTGTTAAACTACATGTAGCCAATGAACCTGTATTTTGTGTATTTTGAAGTGCATCCCATTTTGCCTTATATGAATAATTTCTATATAGTACTGTCACTGTGTATCTGTGTGCTGTCTTTGTGTCCGCAAGAAGTGATGTTGTAGCTCTGGACTTGTAAAAGCCTTTGCAAGAAAAGTGCAGAATATTTCCTACCTTAACACCCAGTTAAACCAGTCAATCATGTTGCAATGCCAACAAAAATGCACATTCTATGATACAATGACGTGCAGCCTTCAGTAGCTTGTCAGATGTGGCTTGCTATTTCATCTGTATCAAAATACAGCTTATCTATTCTGAACTCTCAAAAAACATCTGGACCTTCTTTGTCTGACAATGGAGCCAATGACATGTAGAGTGCACAAGATCTGTAGGGGGCACCACATTCATTTGTGGGAACAAAAATGTGCCTACCCTTTGCCCTTTTAACCCTATTACAAGCCCAAACAGCAAGCAGAGACAAGCAATCCTGCCACCCTATGGGATGATTTTGTGGTGTGTACTGAGGTCTTCTAGGGGCTCCCAACTTTATGCCAGAGCTGGATTTGAAAGTATACCTTCAGCGGTGAATCCTATTTAAGGCTAATCTAGCTGTGCAAATTATCCCACTAAACTTTTGTTAACGTATATCCTTTGCATGTACCTGTACTGTAGGTACAAGGTTTTGACACTCAATGTCAGATCTTATAGTAGTTTATGGTGTCACACAATAGATACTGGGTTAAGATTTCCTCATGCTGTCCCCAAATAAGACTATTCGTTTCTACCACTTTTACAGTAAAAACAAGTTGGACAGCAGTTGATCTACACTGGAACTGCAGATTAACTGCTCTTTAACTTCAGTCTGACCATCGATCCCTCAGATTGTTTATAGCACTTCTAACATATGGGTAATGATAGTGATTCATTCATCCAACCCCAATATTACTCTGCCAGTTTGCTCACTGATCAGTATGTTTCTACAAAGGCTTCTGTTCTCACAAGAGCCAAGCTGAACTGATGGATCCAGTACAATTACTTTCCAATACTGAAACTGAATGTGAAATTTCCAAGCAAAAAGAAAAAACATTGATTGCTGTCAGCTTTCTTTGTGTCCACAACACATTTATCTTCAAATCTTAATAACCATGACCACCATTTAGCCTAAATAAGTCTTTTTTACTTTGTGCCTCCGCTAAGGTATAGCACTTGGTTTAATTATGCTCTATTGATTTTGTGCTTGCCTTATTTGCCTTAATGAAATCTTTTGTTATCCCTAATGCTGTCTCCCATTGTCCTTTTTAAAACGGTTTGATTTTTTTTCACCTCTTTGTGCTGTTGAAAATATGTGATCTTTTTTTTAGTAATCTTAAACGTCAAATGTTGCCCTAAAAAATGTATCCTGTTTCTGAAACCTTTGCATTGACTCCAGAACAATCCATTTACTAAATGATGTAATTATCTGTTGGTCCTTTTTTTGCACATTTAAAGTTAAAGGGTTTATTTTAGATCAATTCAGACCACTTTGTGTGCAAATTGCACAAATGCATAGCCTTCAGTTTTCTTACAAATCCAATTCAGCTTAAGACAATCAGTATAGAATACTTAAATTACTTTTTCTTTGCATGGGAATAAAGAATGTCCTACTGTGGCTTGCTCTGGGTATTTTTATACTGGCCTCATTACACAGAAATCCTATTTATTTCTTTGTTCTGGCTTTCAGATTAAGAACACATATCATGAGATAAGCAGGTTTAGAAAAAATAGATATTATGTAAACTCAGGGTATAAAGTATTCTTTTGACTTCAGTATTGTGCTATTGGCTAATTATAACAAGTTGGCCAAATGGTAAAATGGTTAATAAATGTGCTGCTTTGGGTCAGAAGGAAAGTCAGACAGGAACCCTTCCTAAATCACCATGGGGAATGGATATTGACTTCTCCAACAGGGCAAATTTTCAGGCATGCTGGAGACCCCATAAATGAACCCTCAGTATACTGAAACTGAAAAAAAACCTTGTTCTTAAGGGGGGTGTTCAGTCTTTCGAAGCAGTCACTGCTTTGGGACTTGGTGGGAGGGGGTGGGGGAGGCGGGCCAGTAAATCAGTGCACGGTTGTCAACATCCCAGGACCGCGGGAATTACTCAAGTGAAAATAACAAATGGCTGTCATTGCGGAGCCAAAAACCTGTGATTATAATTATCACATCCCCAGTGACCTTGCATAAACTTTAATCCCTCTCCAATGGAGCATTTAAATAGCCTGTATCTACTGCTGGGGGACTGTGCGTCTCATGCTTGAAAAAGACAGAGGCCAGAGGAATCAGTGATTCACAGAGCTACCTAGATTGTGGCTCTGTGTGTGTGCGTGTGTGTGTGTGTGTGTGTGCATTTCCTAGCTTGAAGTAAAGGGAATGAGCAAGCACAGGCACTTATTCCTGATCTTTTCTGATTACATTCAGATGCAGTAATATTGCCTGTGAGGAGTCTTTAATTTGTGCTGCATAGCGTACGATAGTATTATTATTATTTTTTTTATATTATTTATTTCTTAGCAGACTCCCTTATCCAGGGCGACTTACAATTGTTACAAAATATCACAATACAGAATATCACATTACAGAATATCATATCAGCAATCTCCTTTTTTTTTTAAAGTCACAGAACATTTGCATAATCTTTGCTTAAGACCTTATCACCAGGAGTAGTAATACATTTATGCACCACAAAGAAGATCACACACACACACACACAATAAATCTTTAATCATATACAGTATTATCGCAATAATACCCTTAACATAGACATGATGGTCCAGTTTGGCTGAGGTTTATTTCAGGCAGTTCACATTCCCTGTTTATTCCCTCTGTAGCAGGTATTGATGATTATTGATTAACCTAAAAACCCACACAATAAATTAAATTACTCATTTATGTTAATTATAATTTCTTGAAATACAATTGAAATGTATTTAGGTCTTCTCCATGACAGATTGTAATCATAAATAATATTTCAAGATGTTTACAATTATTGCTGATTATGTGAATAGCTATCAACAACCAGCAAGCTACCCCAAATGAGCACCAATAAGTGACCCCTTACTGTATGTGCAGCCTAGTCATTTATAAAGGCAATGGCTCCCCAGAGGTCCCAGTAAAATGAGATTGAACCCCAATGACATGTACCCAACACCAACTGTTTGTCAACATGCAATCCCAACCAGCAAAGTTAAAATTAAAACTGCAATCAATGGTGCCAGTAACAGTGATCTCGAATCAGTCTTGCAAGTAAGTAGCTTAAGCAGTGGGCATTGTGAAAAGGCAGCAAGGCAGCGGTACTCACAAGTGGGTCTCTCACTTCATTCCAATCCAAGACCAGGCTTAATTGAACGAGGGTAGCGCCTTTCGAAGTTGCAAAACTACTTCCTAGTTTGCCAGTGTAAACTTTTCTTCTCACTATTTTGGTCATTATTAGTTTTCTTACTATGTCATTTCTTTCATTGTTTTCTTTAGAACTCACTTTTAATTTTATCAAGACATGTACAAGACTAGTTTATATTGATTCAGACACATTGGTATACTTAGTCCATCATTACTAGATATTTATGTTCTTCTCTCTTTTTGGTAACATCATTGAACTTTGGGTTATTTTCCTTGTAATGCTCATCTGTTCCTATATCTTCAGAACATAAACAATTCCGGTCCTGTCATCTGGTAAAAATGAGTTGAAAAAAATAAACATCTGTTAGAACCTTCTCTATAGCATAGTTTGAAAGTAAAAAAACATATAAAGATATAAAGATAATAGTTTAGTATGGCAGTGGTTGAAATTGTCTTTAAATGTAAATATTGTCCATCTGAAGGTATGAAAATTGCATATGCTCAGTCCTTTTGATTTCTGGACCAATATTTTCCACACATCTCAAATATTAAATATAATTGTAGCAACAAGATTATGTATTGATTAACAAGAAAATCTAATTCCAACTACTCCCACTGTAGCATGGTGTGCATGTTTTGTTTGCGTTTTATTATTGGTTTACTTGTTTTCACAGGTCCTTGCAATACATACAGTCGAGCAATCTACATCACATGACCAGGAGCAATATGTTAAGTGAATGTAAAACACAGGGTCAGTTGTGTACACATGTCCTAGAGCTCTATCTCATTTATCAACATGGCAGGATCGGAATGTATTGTTTTATGATAGAGGGAAAGAATAAAAGGAATGATAGCTATTCAGATTTCTGCTGACACTGTAAACGACAACATAAAATGGAGATATCCGGTGTTTGTATCTGGTCTTACTGCAGTGCCTCAGACCAATTTACTGCCCCCCTTTAATGTGGCCTACCATCTGGGGCTTTAACCTGCACTGGTTTCACAACAAAGACGGGCTACTTTAAAAGGACCTAAATTATCCAGGTCTCGACAGGAAAGGGAGTGCAATTGTACGGCAGTTCTCTCTCTTTAGGGTTCTGTGGGAATAATAGGAGAAAGATGCCGGTTCCACTATGCTCATTATGGCACCTCGACTTTCCTGTAATGTTAAGCAATTAAAAATATCATCCTGTGAGTCTTTCATTGAAATAGAAGGAAGCACAAAGCTTGAAAGCAGTCTTAGATTTTGCATGAACTTCCTTTCTGGATAAACCCAACTATTTATGTCTGTTATTACATCTAGAGTGCTCTCTCGCAGGCTCGTTTTTTTTCTTATTACTGAGAAGTAGTAATTGAAGGGGATTCTTCTACAGTCAAGGACTCACCTCCCAGACAAGCTCAATTTATAACAAATAAGCTACCTCGGCTAAATAAATGGAAAGGATTTATTTAATAAAACATTTCAGAATGTGTGGATATACCATTATATTGTGCTTACAATTTCCACGCTCAATTTATACATAACAGTGAAGTTACACAACAACAAAAATATTTTTGTAATATTATTTTTCACAGGACATGCAAAGGCATGGACATAAGAACAAAGTCTCCAAAACTAAAGCCTTCTGCTGTTAAATACAAAAAAAACACATCTCATAGCTTCCTGTGTGGTGCCTGAAGGATCGACTTGAATAAGAACGCTGCTGAGTGGATTCATTTCCTGTCCTGTCCAGTGCTCTTTTGCAAAACAAAACCAGAGAAAGCGACTACATCTGCCTGCTGCATTGGTATCCGCATCGCAGCCACTGTAAAACTGCAGCATGGCACTGTAACAAAGACACATTAAAACAAGAGTGCATCGTCCTGTAGGTTTCAATTTCCTAAATCTCGTCACTTCCCATATGTTATATATCCCTCCTTTCTCAAAATAAAAAAAGGTATTCTCTTGATGTTTTTTGTAATAAATAAGAAAAATCAATCTCATTTATATGAGTTATTTAGCATGTGTATATGTGATATTTGCTGATGTATTTAAATTATTATTATTATTTTTAAATACATTTGGATTACAGATACAGTCACACTACAAATGTGAAAGCAAATCCTGCCATATAACAGACTGCTATTATAAGAAACCTATTGTTCCAATTTACTGATTGGACAGTGATTTCTTTTTTGCTCTTTAAAGAGGTGGTCTTAATTGGTTGGTATTTCCCTCTTCCTCTTTGAAGGATAATTATTGGCTTATTATCCTCAATTAACATAACAACAACCACAATGAGCCAATAACCAAGAAATGGTTCTGGTGTGCACCTGCCCTTAACTGGCCTGGTACAGAATGAGTTATTTATTTAACATGTTTATTGCCAATTGAAACAGACAGTACAAGGGGAATGTAAGTATTCTGTACAGCTGGTTGCTCTGGCACATCAAAGTCGGACTTCCGTGGAACATTTAGAAAACACACTAAAAGGGAACGCCAGCACATGGACAGCAAACTTCCTAAAACATTCAATGGGGCACACCAAGAATTAACAATGGGTCAAGCAGAAAGGTTTCAAAGAAGCTTTGTTATGCTCTCAACATACAGTACACAGGGTTGCACATCGTTTTGAAAATTGGTGCTAAACTGTTTTTTTCTACTGGTGTTAAATTATCAAACTCCCACCCAAATCAAGTCCCCCTCACAACTTCCCACATGACATGAACCTTCTCTCCTGTGTATGTGGATGAGTGTGGGGGGTCATGTAAGTTGTCCAGGCCCAATGAGACACTATCATCATCTATGGTTGCTAAGGAATACAGAAATTACAAAGGAGGTACGCACACCAATAAAGTAATGAGGTGTCGGTTTACAAGGCAGTGCCAAAACTAAATTTAAAAAAAGAAAATAAACTGCACATTCAAAAAGCAATCCCTTTAAAATAAAATAATTTTGTTTTATTGACCTATGTTTCGGTACAAATTACCTGCATACAAAAAATAGAATAATAATTAAAAAAAATTAAACATGTTTACTGGTTTAATGTGTATACATTCCCAGACATGAAGATTTCTGCATCTTTCATAAACAGTTGCAGTAATAGCCATAACACCATAACTAAACATGTATGGCTAGTTTCACAGGCCCTGGTTAGCACTAATCTTGGCAACGTTAGGTCGACCACGATTAGTGCTAATCAGGGTCTGTGAAGCCAGTCCTTAATCAAAGAACAAAATGTAATCACAAGATGTTTAGACCTGGCCTTTTCTGTGCAGTCCCAGTACTTTTGCTACAGACCACTTATTCTGCAGATTATTATATGCTTAATAGAGCGAAAGAACATCATTTCTGGTTGATCTTGTTTTTGTTGAGCTCTGGAAATAAGTAGTCCATCTCATCCATCAAAAGGCCTTCAATCTCTGCCACCTGATGAATATCCAAGATGGACATCTAATAAGTAGACAGATCTAATAAACAGTTGTAGCAACACGTGGGGACACGTAACTATATTTTCAGAACCCTGCTACTTACTCTTTAAGGGCTGTGTGGCAGTCTGGCTCGCAGTGGTGACGTCACGGACCAGGAAGTAGAAACCAAAACAATGGATGGGCGGTTGAAGCTGAGTGCAACGGCACTCAGCGTATTTATTAATAAACAACAAAACACAAGATTTAAACAAAACAACAAAACAAAAGGGCACGAGGGCCAAACGAATGAACAAACAAACAAGTAAGTGATGTGCTGGGTAATCCAGCACGTTTTAGCAATTGTTTTTTTAAATGTTACTCGCTCTCTCCGCTCCCCGCTCCCCGTACTCTCCTCTGTACACCCAACACCTCGAGTGCAGAGAGCTGCAGGTTTATATACTCTGGCCGAGGGATTAACTAGTTGGTAATTATCTTATTATCCCTCGGCCAGAGTCTGCACGCGTTTGGTAAGGATGCATGACTGTCAGCTAGTTAAATAATCAGTAGCTGATCAGCCATGCATCCTCAGGGGGTTTTTAAATATTCTAATAAAAGACGCGGCGCTTTTACCCGCGCCGCAAACCAAAATACAAATAATAATACATAGAGGCGGGACACTCCGCCACAGGCTGATTATGAAAAGAAATGAAACAATTGAGGCAAATCATATCACTTTGGAAAGAAAAGCATAAGATTTGCAAGAACAGTAACTTGCAGGACAGTATTGAAATGTTCTTACACATGTTCAGTGTCGGGATCATGACTACTTGTTTTGATAAAGCCACGCACCCCCCTCCATCAAGGGGAGGTTGGGGTGGTGTAGGATAGGGGTGCAACTGGGATCGCGTCGGCAAGTCACATGAGTTTACTTGAGGTAAGTAATCACACTGGACATTTCCATCAATGAGTTTCATAAGTTTACCAACTAAACCATCACCATTTTCTGTCAAATATTTACATTAAGATTGTCGGCGTTAGGCAGTGTAATTTTAGCTGATGGACAGTACTGTCGCACGAAGTCACCAATACACACCTCCCTGTAATAAACAGGTTGTCTAGCAAAGCACAGCGCTCTGACAAACTCATAACACACTCATTCTGCGCTTTCTTTTTATTAAAGCGTGCGTAAAAGCTGCATAAATGGATTGCTAGTCTCTCAGTTCACTTTCTTGTTTTAGTTTAACGTGTCGCTTATATTTCAGTATGTTCTTTTATTATCAGTGTGAACATGTACCTCAATGCAGCAGTATTTGCAGAGCTATGCATCCTCTGCCTCATCTGACCCACTTCTGCTATTTGGCTTTTTGTATACTTCGAAACATAATTTTCTTTTGAATATTCATCAACTGATTTACGTTTCTCCTCATTCCTCATTGTGGCAAAGTGGCTGAGTGGATACAGGTGCAGGAGTGATGCAGTGCGTAATGATGCAGACAGAGAGGTTTATAATCCAGTTTGGAAAGGGTTTTGTTGTTTTATATCCAGGTCTGGTGACCAAATAATAATTCCCGGCAATACACAACAATGTGTAGTGCACAGAGTAAATAACAACGGGGTTGCAGTCCCAAATGATAAAGTCAAATATCCATCCCACAATATACTAACACGGTCACCAGTCCTGGGTATGTGCAGTATCGCACGTGGTGGGTGATACAAGTTTATCAGTGACAGTAGTGCAGTGCTGTTCCAGGTTTTGTTCTGGCCCTTGGCGACAGCTCCGGAACGTGTTAGCCATCTAATAATCACAAACAAGACAATTATAAACAAACAAACAAAACACTCACGATACGTATATTCACTGGGTCTCTCACGGGTCCTTTCAGGTTCAACAACACAAACCAAAGCGAAGGAACAGATTGCGTCTCTCCGTCCCCTTTTATGCTGTCACACATGACCCCTTGGTAAACGAGTGCAGCACCCCTCCAATCTGTGAGTGCCACGTCGTTTCCCTTCCGGGTCAATGAGTTAATGCAACTGCGTTCCGCCCCCTTTCTAGCTGGCCGACTTCCCTTGAACCCTGGGAAAGAACTGTCGGGCCAGCCTGTCCAAGGGACTCTGTTCTCGCTGCTTAGTGCCCTCACAGTTCGGGAGGGAGATTTACTACCAAGAATCATTGTATTTCTGTCACACTCATCCACTCAAAATATTATACTTTCATGTAAGTCCTGTATTTCAATTTAGTTTTTGATCAAGCTAGTAACTACACCAAGCACTTGCCACAATAATCAGACTTTGATTGGCAATTGGCCAACAAAATCAGGTGATAATGTGTTTGTGAGCAACAGAGAACCAATCACGTGCAACATTTGAATATTACTTGATCCTCTGACGTCAAAACGTACCTGCTGTATCCTAGGATAGTAGAGGGCTGCTGATTATAATGTCGGAATCAAAATAAAACACAATTTTAATTAAAATATTGTGTATTTCCTAGAAAATAGTACTGGGAAAATATTGAATAGTAGACTAAAAACTGGGTATAAATCAGTAAAAACAGAGGTACACTAGTTGTACAGTATTTTAAACTGTACTGAATAAACAGGTTAATAACTAGCACTGTTGTCATCAGTGCAGTTCTTGTACCTGGAACTATATTTCAGCTTCCAGAGGAAATCATGCATATTTGTTGTATTAGCACTGTTGTATTATTTGTAATTGTCACCATATCTGCTCAGTCCCTGTAAAGTGAAATTAAAAGGGTTTGACTGTATGTAGATATAATTATCTCAATTTATTACAATTACAGTTTTCTCATTTTAAATATATTGTTTAACCCAACCCAGCATACTATACCAGCTGAAGATGTAACATTAAGTCGTCAGAATTGTATTTATTCCCCCCCGCAAGCATAAATACAATTACATTTTTTGCCAATCTGAACATTCCACACAATTATAAACAATGGATTATATTCCTAAAGCTTACTTATCTCAAAATATACTAAGATTTGTATCCCTTTCAAAGTATTGGGTTTATAACACTATGTAACACAATTTTTGTTCCTGGGTAGTAAGTGTTATTTCCTAATTGCTTATGCCTCAAAAGTATAGAAAATGGCTATTATTCCCCACAAACTTTGCTTTTGTGACCAGGACAGTGATATTTTGAAATTTACCTATTTCCAATGAGAAAACGGGCGAATTTGTGTCTTTTCGTTCACATAAAGTCAGAAAAAAACAACATACGAATCCAAATTAACATGTATTTATACTAAAGTAATACAAAAATGACTACAAAAGATTTAGAAGTGAGTAGTTTTTCGAGATTTACGATTATACTGTAAATCACTTTCACGAATTAGCCCCCAAATGTAGTCTCCCATCATGTTCTCGTTATACTGTCCTTGGTAGCAGCGTTCAAAGTCCAGTATATCCTGGTGGAAGCGCTCGCCTTGCTCCTCTGAGTACGCTCCCATGTTCTCCTTGAATTTATCAAGATGAGCATCAAGGATATGGACTTTGAGGGACATCCTACAGCCCATTGTGCCGTAGTTCTTCACCAGAGTCTCAACCAGCTCCACATAGTTTTCGGCCTTGTGATTGCCCAGGAAGCCCCGAACCACTGTGACAAAGCTGTTCCAAGTCGCTTTCTCCTTACTAGTGAGCTTCTTGGGGAATTCATTGCACTCCAGGATCTTCTTTATCTGTGGTCCGACGAAGACACCGGCTTTGACCTTTGCCTCAGACAGCTTAGGGAAGAAGCCTTGAAGGTACTTGAAGGCTGCCGACTCCTTATCTAGAGCTCTGACAAATTGTTTCATAAGGCCCAATTTGATGTGCAGTGGTGGCATCAGCACCTTCCGGGGGTCCACCAGTGGCTCCCACTTGACGTTGTTCCTCCCCACAGAGAACTCGGTCCGCTGTGGCCAGTCCCGTCTGTGGTAGTGCGCCTTGGTGTCCCTGCTGTCCCAAAGGCAAGGATAGCAGGGAAACTTGGTAAAACCGCCTTGGAGACCCATCAGGAATGCCACCATTTTGAAGTCTCCTATGACCTTGATGCCATCTCAGAAAAATGCAGATATGTATCCACTTAGGCAGCTGGAACTAAACTGAACTGGTGGGCTTAAGGCCCCTGTATTTATACTACTATTTATATTACTGGAAAGTTCTAGAAAGTTCTAGAAGTTACTCCAAGTTTACTCAGCACTGAATCTATCTGGAATGTTCTGGAAAATAGGTACATTTCAAAATATCACTGTCCTGGTCACAAAAGCAAAGTTTGTGGGGAATAATAGCCATTTTCTATACTTTTGAGGCATAAGCAATTAGGAAATAACACTTACTACCCAGGAACCAAAAAAAAAATAAAAAATTTGTTACACGGTGTAATCTAATAGTTAATGTAAAATGGGATTTGCAAATGAGCCAACTAGCCAGGGTGAGATGGGAAAGATCTCTAACCTTGCATTTGTATGTAAGTGCGCACTTTCTTTTCGGAGGTAGTTTATTTTTAATCAGTTTACCCAAACGCACAGCACAATGCAATGAGGTAAAAATTAAAAAAAAAAAAAAAAAAAACTTGCAAAGAAGAAGTCCACTAGGGGGAACAAAATAAGGAAACAAATTATACCCTGCCAACAAAGCCATCTTTCTCATTTATTTAATGTCAATATACTTTAAAATATAAAATTTTCACCAGTAGTTACCATGTCTTCAGGAAGGTAATATTACGTCACTGTAGCTTATGTATTAATGTGCAAGATTCACAATGCAGGTGCTTCAGTGTAAAAGCTATTCTTTGTTTCATAGAAGGAAAAAAGAAAATGTTAGCGTAAGCAGTTTAAGTTTTATTTTCTTTATCCTTACCTTGTTTGCAATCATCCTGAGTGGTCATTGTATTACTCAAATATTGTTTTTGTTTAGGCTAAGGTGCTTTAGTTCAGCTATAGTTGCCTGACGTACAGTAGATGCGTGTAACATAGGCTAGTGTAACGGTCAGAGTTGTGTGATGCATTGCCATTACAGATTGTGTCCTGTCCCGTCGGTGAGATGAGATCAGTTTAAAAGCTATAATACCTCAGACGCAGATGAGCCCGAAGTAAGAGCCAGTGCTATCTAGTGATGTGACACTTTCCTTTTGTTTTGCTGGCAGTACACAGTTCTGTGGAAGATGGTGTTGGTACTTAACAATATAAAGATACTTGGGCTGATCTAGTCTACATTACAAACGACTTTGTTAAACAACTACAACGGAGCAGTTCCTGAATAGAGGACGTATCAGTAAATAAAACAAACTACTGTAACAATAGCTGAGTAATTGCATAAGAGCCACTCAGAATCATTGAAAACAACTTTAAACTTTACAGTTAAGGAGACAGCAAAAAACAAAGGAAAGGTGAAGCTACTATTTCCGCCAGTAGTAACTGCCTTGCACTGTAGTGTTGAAAGTCTTCCACATATACTACACGCAATACCTGGGTACACAGTGGAAGGCCATTCTATTAAATAAAACTGAGAGGCAGAGTTTAGTGTCAGAATGTGTAAATCGATGATTATTTACTAGTGGCTTTGTGAAAGGAGACAGGCACATGCCACCTTTTATCAGCAGGGGGTCAGTGCAGGGGCCTGGCACCTGTCGCAAAGCCTTTACACTGTCCATTTCCACTGCAATGCATGACTGGGCTTCAAGGTGGAGCGATCCATTTAAAAAGCACTGGACCCTTGGATAATTTAAAAAGGAAACTCAATTTTAATTTTGCTCATGAAGCAGGAAATGGACAGCTTCATGGCTGGTTTCTGCTACATGTCCACCTTTGTGACACAGCAGGTTTCCCAACCAGTTCTATTAATGCAAGGCTCTTTTTCTATTATGATTGGCATTCAGGGGAAAGGACTGTGTTGAGAGATCACCAATGTAGGATTTAACCCCAGACTGGTGCATTAACCCACTGTCCCACCAAAGCCATCAGGGTGTAGCATGTACAGCACATGACCTGTCCAATCTTCTCATTTCTGCTTTGATGTATTTAATAGGATACATTCATTTTAAAAATAGTAAAACAACTTTGTCAAATTTAACGACAAGCATTTCGACTATAAGTCTTTCTCAGCGTCTTTAGTCAATGAAGTGGACATTTTACTACTCTTATTTCAAATCATTGAAAAAAAAGTAATGTATTGCATAGGCTTTACAAAAAGAGCCAGGGGTAAGAATGCAGTAACTCTTTATTTTAGAGCATCCACTCGAATACATCTCACCAGATTTGATACATACTTACAACCTTCATTATTATTATTATTAATTATTTCTTAGCAGACGCCCTTATCCAGGGCGACTTACAATCGAAAGCAAATACATTTCAAGTATCACAGTACAAGTAATAATACAATTAAGAGCAAGATAAATACAATGACTTTGGTTCAAGCAAGTACAAGTGTGACAAAATACGATTCAGTAATACAGCAGATAACAGTGTCAGTGATAGTTACATCAGGATATGATTAAATACAAAATACTACAGATTAAACACTTGGCAGTGAAGTTTGATACATTTCACCCGCTTTCCACTAAGAATGACACTTTGTATCAAATATAAACCAAAAAGCATAAACTGCTAAATAAGGGCCACAATTATGTGAATGTTGAAAGTAGAAAAATTTAGCAAAGTTTTAAATAACATGTTTACACAGATAATCACAAATAAAATAAAATAAAATGGGGTAGCGCCTTGCTTTCATCAAGGCAAATTTGTCAACACCAGCCTGTAAGTCTAATGTTTTTGCCGAACTAATACCAACATTTGCATACGTCGAGAATATGTTATAAAAAGAAATCCATTGATTTTCATGTATAACATTGCTTAATCATTTCTTTCCATGTAAATGCATATTTAAGCAATGTAACATTTTATAACAGTAATTATAACAGTGAATTTCAACCACAATGTATCTAATACTGTAGTGTACCACCGTAAATATTATTTTCCCGATTAACTGTGAAAAAGACAACGATGAGTTTATAGAGCAGTTATGCAAACCTAAAAACGCACAGCACAGCCCTACACATGAGCCTAAATCTGAAAATGCACAGCACAGCCCTACACATGAGCCTAAATCTGAAAACGCACACACAGCCCTACACATGAGCCTAAATCTGAAAACGCACAGCACAGCCCTACACATGAGCCTAAATCTGAAAACGCACAGCACAGCCCTACACATGAGCCTAAATCTGAAAACGCACAGCACACCCCTACACATGAGCCTAAATCTGAAAACACACAGCACAGCCCTACACATGAGCCTAAATCTGAAAACGCACAGCACACCCCTACACATGAGCCTAAATCTGAAAACGCACAGCACAGCCCTACACATGAGCCTAAATCTGAAAACGCACAGCACAGCCCTACACATGAGCCTAAATCTGAAAACGCACAGCACAGCCCTACACATGAGTCTAAATCTGAAAACGCACAGCACAGCCCTACACATGAGCCTAAATCTGAAAACGCACAGCACACCCCTACACATGAGCCTAAATCTGAAAACACACACACAGCCCTACACATGAGCCTAAATCTGAAAACACACAGCACAGCCCTACACATGAGCCTAAATCTGAAAACGCACAGCACAGCCCTACACATGAGCCTAAATCTGAAAACACACAGCACAGCCCTACACATGAGCCTAAATCTGAAAACGCACAGCACAGCCCTACACATGAGCCTAAATCTGAAAACGCACAGCACACCCCTACACATGAGCCTAAATCTGAAAACGCACAGCACAGCCCTACACACGAGCCTAAATCTGAAAACGCACACACAGCCCTACACATGAGCCTAAATCTGAAAACGCACAGCACACCCCTACACATGAGCCTAAATCTGAAAACACACAGCACAGCCCTACACATGAGCCTAAATCTGAAAACGCACAGCACAGCCCTACACATGAGCCTAAATCTGAAAACGCACAGCACAGCCCTACACATGAGCCTAAATCTGAAAACGCACAGCACACCCCTACACATGAGCCTAAATCTGAAAACGCACAGCACAGCCCTACACATGAGCCTAAATCTGAAAACGCACAGCACAGCCCTACACACGAGCCTAAATCTGAAAACGCACACACAGCCCTACACATGAGCCTAAATCTGAAAACGCACAGCACAGCCCTACACACGAGCCTAAATCTGAAAACGCACAGCACAGCCCTACACATGAGCCTAAATCTGAAAATGCACAGCACAGCCCTACACATGAGCCTAAATCTGAAAACGCACAGCACAGCCCTACACATGAGCCTAAATC
Organism: Acipenser ruthenus; assembly: GCF_902713425.1. Classification (NCBI taxonomy): domain Eukaryota; kingdom Metazoa; phylum Chordata; class Actinopteri; order Acipenseriformes; family Acipenseridae; genus Acipenser; species Acipenser ruthenus. Next base: position 115,006,484 of record NC_081189.1, on the reverse strand, counting down.
TGAAAACGCACAGCACAGCCCTACACACGAGCCTAAATCTGAAAACGCACAGCACAGCCCTACACATGAGCCTAAATCTGAAAACGCACAGCACAGCCCTACACATGAGCCTAAATCTGAAAACGCACACACAGCCCTACACATGAGCCTACATCTGAAAATGCACAGCACAGCCCTACACATGATCCTAAATCTGAAAACGCACAGCACAGCCCTACACATGAGTCTAAATCTGAAAACACACAGCACAGCCCTACACATGAGCCTAAATCTGAAAACGCACACACAGCCCTACACATGAGCCTAAATCTGGAAACGCACAGCACAGCCCTACACATGAGCCTAAATCTGAAAACGCACAGCACAGCCCTACACATGAGCCTAAATCTGAAAACGCACAGCACAGCCCTACACATGAGCCTAAATCTGAAAATGCACAGCACAGCCCTACACATGAGCCTAAATCTGAAAACGCACAGCACAGCCCTACACATGAGCCTAAATCTGAAAACGCACAGCACAGCCCTACACATGAGCCTAAATCTGAAAATGCACAGCACAGCCCTACACATGAGCCTAAATCTGAAAACGCACAGCACAGCCCTACACATGAGCCTAAATCTGAAAACGCACAGCACAGCCCTGCACATGAGCCTAAATCTGAAAACGCACAGCACAGCCCTACACATGAGCCTAAATCTGAAAACACACAGCACACCCCTACACATGAGCCTAAATCTGAAAACGCACAGCACAGCCCTACACATGAGCCTAAATCTGAAAACACACAGCACAGCCCTACACATGAGCCTAAATCTGAAAACACACAGCACAGCCCTACACATGAGCCTAAATCTGAAAACGCACACACAGCCCTACACATGAGCCTACATCTGAAAACGCACAGCACAGCCCTACACATGAGCCTAAATCTGAAAACGCACAGCACAGCCCTACACATGAGCCTAAATCTGAAAACGCACAGCACAGCCCTACACATGAGCCTAAATCTGAAAACGCACAGCACAGCCCTACACATGAGCCTAAATCTGAAAACGCACAGCACAGCCCTACACATGAGTCTAAATCTGAAAACGCACAGCACAGCCCTACACATGAGCCTAAATCTGAAAACGCACAGCACAGCCCTACACATGAGCCTAAATCTGAAAACGCACAGCACAGCCCTACACATGAGCCTAAATCTGAAAACGCACAGCACACCCCTACACATGAGCCTAAATCTGAAAACACACAGCACAGCCCTACACATGAGCCTAAATCTGAAAACGCACACACACCCCTACACATGAGCCTAAATCTGAAAACACACAGCACAGCCCTACACATGAGCCTAAATCTGAAAATGCACAGCACAGCCCTACACATGAGCCTAAATCTGAAAACGCACAGCACAGCCCTACACATGAGCCTAAATCTGAAAACACACAGCACAGCCCTACACATGAGCCTAAATCTGAAAACGCACAGCACAGCACTACACATGAGCCTAAATCTGAAAACGCACAGCACAGCCCTACACATGAGCCTAAATCTGAAAACGCACAGCACAGCCCTACACACGAGCCTAAATCTGAAAACGCACAGCACACCCCTACACATGAGCCTAAATCTGAAAATGCACAGCACAGCCCTACACATGAGCCTAAATCTGAAAACACACAGCACACCCCTACACATGAGCCTAAATCTGAAAACGCACAGCACAGCCCTACACATGAGCCTAAATCTGAAAACGCACAGCACAGCCCTACACATGAGCCTAAATCTGAAAATGCACAGCACAGCCCTACACATGAGCCTAAATCTGAAAACGCACAGCACACCCCTACACATGAGCCTAAATCTGAAAACGCACAGCACAGCCCTACACATGAGCCTAAATCTGAAAACGCACAGCACAGCCCTACACACGAGCCTAAATCTGAAAACGCACAGCACAGCCCTACACATGAGTCTAAATCTGAAAACGCACAGCCCAGCACTACACATGAGCCTAAATCTGAAAATGCACAGCACAGCCCTACACTTGAGCCTAAATCTGAAAACACACAGCACAGCCCTACACATGAGCCTAAATCTGAAAACGCACAGCACAGCCCTACACATGAGCCTAAATCTGAAAACGCACAGCACAGCCCTACACATGAGCCTAAATCTGAAAACGCACACACAGCCCTACACATGAGCCTAAATCTGAAAACGCACAGCACAGCCCTACACATGAGCCTAAATCTGAAAATGCACAGCACAGCCCTACACGTGAGCCTAAATCTGAAAACGCACACACAGCCCTACACATGAGCCTAAATCTGAAAATGCACAGCACAGCCCTACACTTGAGCCTAAATCTGAAAACACACAGCACAGCCCTACACATGAGCCTAAATCTGAAAACGCACAGCACAGCCCTACACATGAGCCTAAATCTGAAAACGCACAGCACAGCCCTACACATGAGCCTAAATCTGAAAACGCACAGCACAGCACTACACATGAGCCTAAATCTGAAAATGCACAGCACAGCCCTACACACGAGCCTAAATCTGAAAACGCACACACAGCCCTACACATGAGCCTAAATCTGAAAACGCACACACAGCCCTACACATGAGCCTAAATCTGAAAACGCACAGCACACCCCTACACATGAGCCTAAATCTGAAAACGCACAGCACAGCACTACACATGAGCCTAAATCTAATTTTAAAATCTATTGTACCTTTTCTTTAGAGCATGTATAAATAATTGTACCTGAGCATAAGCAATAATAATAGTTTCTTCCACAAGTGAATCCCTCCTTGTCAACTCGCTGTGTTTTAATTTCTTCTGTTTTCCACTTACTGTGGCAAACACATCTGACATTTCCCTTTGACTCACTATGATATCAATAATATTATATTATAGAAACAATAAAATGCAATGCCATTCTGTGTTGTCGATATAAATCACTGGACAACGATGAACTATCAATCAAAATGAATGAATGCCGTTGACGCCTTGAGATTCTAAGCGCGAGCAATTACATCACCATGGCAACCGTCGGTAACTTCATTCCAGACCCGGGTTAGATTAGAAAAGAATGACGTTTGAAAAATGTATTTTATTTATTTGTGAAGAAAACTTTGACCGTGTTAAATGTGATAATATTATGTGTCTGAGGGGGCCAAAAAGTGGAAGACATAATGTCATGTAGATTGTCTTGGGGGGGGGGGGCAAACCAAGGTCTGGGGGGGGGGGGGGGGGGCAACTGCCACTCTGCCCTACAGCAAATGACGCCCCTGTCTTTAACCCTTTTCATGCAGGGATTGCTATTTTAGACCCACGTGTCAATCGAGCAAATACTGCACAGCAGTGGAAGGACAGATTTCTCTAGTTGTATAGTTTCTTAACTGAGATGCTGATGACCCATGTGCCATTGCTTATTTCTTAATATATATTTTATTTTTTTGTAACAAAAAAAATATGTACACAAACTATGTGTTCCAATAAACTTTAAACATCCATAGTTGCGAGGAATTAGTTGTATATTGATGTTTCTTTTGTGATGTAATACTGGAAGGAACAGCCTCTGTACTATGTAGCATGGAAAGATTTCGGGTCCCTTCAGTTGTAGCTTTATGTGAGTAATGTCCCCACCATGTCTTTATTGGTCAATGTCATGAAGCATGTTGTGTGTGATAGACTGACCAGTAATTTCTGGTAATGTTCAATGGCAGAAATATTAACAGAAATATTTTTTTTTATTATGAATTACTGTAGGAAAAAATGAAATAATAATAATAATAATAATAATAATAATAATAATAATAATAATAATAATAATGTAACGTTTTTGTCAGGTTTATGAAGCAGGACTCACGGAGACAGTGTGGAACTCTCGGTCTCGAATTTTTATTTTAATAAACAGAGAATTCCTGTCAGGGTCCGGAATTCACGCCACTAAAACAACAAACCCTTCTTTATCCTCTATTGCTATCTCTCTCTCTCTAGTCGCTGTCACTCTCTCTCACTCCCCGTCTCTCCCCCCTCTGTCACTCATCCACCACCTTATATAACCTCCCCTCATCTCCCGCCACTGTCCGGCTCAACCAATCGACCCATGGTCTGCAGTCCCGCTTTTCCCGCTGCCAACTAACGGCGTGACCCGTTCCCCTTACAATACGCATAACATAAAAGACAGACAAGACAAACGGGACAGACAACAAGTCCTGCAACAATACAATTGTCCGGGTCGTTACAATAATAATAATAATTGCTACAGTAATACTACCAATAATAATAATAATAATAATAATAATAATAATAATATCCCACACTGCATTGACAATGCAATTTCCTTATTTGCCCACCAAAATAATAACAGACAGATGTATGTATCTTAAAAATACCATGTTTAAAACGTTGCCTCAATTGAATGTTTAAATGTCATTATGCTTAAAGTAGTAAATAAACACTTACATTTAGAGCACATTCTGATTGACATTTATGTCTTCATCAATAGTATTGACCATCTATTGATAGTGTAATTGCTAACACATTACAAAAAAAAAGAGCAATCCGCATTGTGTTAAAGATATGGCAGCTTGTTTGCTTTCTCAGGTCAGGGAGAGAAATCATCCAGGTGAATATTTGTCACCTGAAGTGGGTGTGGCTAAAACTGGACATGGAGTAAAATGAGTAGGAGTACCAGAAAATGATGTGGAGTAAAATGAGTAGGAGCACCAGAAAATGATGTGGAGTAAAATGATTAGGAGTACCAGAAAATGATGTGAAGTAAAATGAGTAGGAGCACCAGAAAATGATGTGGAGTAAAATGAGTAGGAGTACCAGAAAATGACGTGGAGTAAAATGAGTAGGAGCACCAGAAAATGATGTGGAGTAAAATGAGTAGGAGCACCAGAAAATGATGTGGAGTAAAATGAGTAGGAGTACCAGAAAATGATGTGGAGTAAAATGAGTAGGAGCACCAGAAAATGACGTGGAGTAAAATGAGTAGGAGCACCAGAAAATGATGTGGAGTAAAATGAGTAGGAGTACCAGAAAATGATGTGGAGTAAAATGAGTAGGAGTACCAGAAAATGATGTGGAGTAAAATGAGTAGGAGCACCAGAAAATGATGTGGAGTAAAATGAGTAGGAGTACCAGAAAATGACGTGGAGTAAAATGAGTAGGAGCACCAGAAAATGACGTGGAGTAAAATGAGTAGGAGCACCAGAAAATGATGTGGAGTAAAATGAGTAGGAGTACCAGAAAATGATGTGGAGTAAAATGAGTAGGAGCACCAGAAAATGATGTGGAGTAAAATGAGTAGGAGCACCAGAAAATGATGTGGAGTAAAATGAGTAGGAGTACCAGAAAATGATGTGGAGTAAAATGAGTAGGAGCACCAGAAAATGATGTGGAGTAAAATGAGTAGGAGCACCAGAAAATGATGTGGAGTAAAATGAGTAGGAGCACCAGAAAATGATGTGGAGTAAAATGAGTAGGAGCACCAGAAAATGATGTGGAGTAAAATGAGTAGGAGTACCAGAAAATGATGTGGAGTAAAATGAGTAGGAGCACCAGAAAATGATCATAATCGTTACAGATTCTATTTATACTAAACTCGGCACTAGGTTTTGTATTATGAGCAATACTTGAAGATAATATCCTTAAGGAATAGAAAGAAGTGTTGAATTGACAACAGATCTGTCAGAAGGCACAGGTGTCATTGTCCATTCAACAGTCCAAAGCACCTTTGACCATTGTTCCATAGTCAATTTCTGTGTTCTTGTGCATATTTTAGCCTTTTAGTTCTCCTTTCTTAACAGAGGTATTCTTACTGCAACATATCCTTTAAACCTGATTTCAAGAGTGACCTTCGTACTGTTGATTTGATTGATAATGACACCTGTGCCTTCTGCCAGTTCTGTTGTCAATTCAAGGCTTGTCTTCTTTCTATTCCTTAAGTATTGCTCATCCATGTTAGACAGCTTTCTGGGTCTTCCAATCCTGGGTCAATTACAGATGATGTTTCTCTGTACTTGTTGATTAGTAGAAAAATGCAACATGTCTTAGACTTTTGCACAGCAGTATATATATATATATATATATATATATATTTTAGCTCAAAGAGCCAGCTGCCCAACGTTTCGATATGTTGTACATATCTTTCTCAAGGGAGCCTGTATATATATATATATATAAAATGAATCCAAGAGGAAATATGTTAGTTCATACATAATTAGATTTGAATTACTGACACTTATTTTAAAGTAAGATGCACAGCTGCAGAGGACTGTGACACCACAAGGTCAAGTGATTCACCCTTGGGGTCAAATGGCTGGAATTCAGAAGTCTAAGGATTCTCCTGGCTCCGGGTCCTCAGCTCAAACCATGGGTCACACTGTCTCTATTTACTGCATTTAATCCTATACTTCAGAATACTGTAATCTGCCAAGTGTTTAACCTGTAGTATTTTGTATTTAATCATATCCTGATGTAACTATCATTATTTAATCATATCCTGATGTAACTATCACTATTATCTGCTGTATTATTGAATTGTGGTTTGTCACACTTGAACAAGTTATTGTATTTCTTGCTCTTATTGTATTACTTGTATTGTAACACTTGAAATGTATTTGCTTACGATTGTAAGTCGCCCTGGATAAGGGCGTCTGCTAAGCAATAAATAATAATAATAATAATATTGTTAGGCGTCCACGTTCTTGCCTCCCCTTGCAGTCATTAACTATAAATTAAAAGCTGCTGTTACTTGTTATCGTCATTGTGTTCTGCTGTCAGCCACCAGGGGCTCCTTTGATAACGTGTTGTAAATCTCAGTGGGTTCTCTTCCCAGTAATACAATAAAGACTGAACTGGATTGCCTGGGATCTGTTCTCAACCTTGTTTAGCTTCTCTTTAATTGACATGTAATGTGAAAAAGACCCCCTCCCCCCAGAAATCTCTTCAGAAGACAGCATACCCTTTAAGACAATATAGTTTTCCAATGATTCTAATGGGAGGATAATCGGTCAGATATTGTTATTGTTTCTCTTAAAAGTAAAGTTCTATTTTAATGCCACCAAAAAAAAAAAAAAAAAATGTTTTGCCCCTATAAGTTTGCCATTTTAAATTTGCTAGGTCATTTTTTTAGTTTTTCACCTTGCTGGTGTGTAGCTTAGCAGAAAAGCCATCACAAGCCACATGATTTGTAAAACCAATTATAATTGTCTCTGGGTTGGTTCATAGACTTACCTAATTCTGCATTATTGTTGCTACCGGCCAGGTGACAGACACATTAATTTAAGGGGGATAACAAACACAGTTAACTACCAGTCACAATGAAGAATAGATAACCCACATATCATGAACCATTGATAATAACAGCCATTAAGATTAGCTCAAAGGTTTCCTCAAAAAATAAGGTTGTATGCACAGCAACGCAGGCAATAGAGTATGTGAACACAATGGGTGTTGAGGTCTGGTGTTTTAATAAAAAGACAAACTCGGAGAACAGCCCAGTATGAAGGGCACTGGTGCTGCATATCTGGTACACAGAAATGGCTCACGGTGCAATCTGCAACCCTGAAGTGTATTCAGTAATCTTTCTTTCTGTTTTTCAGTTGCCCACCACAATTCTATATTGCAAATACATAAATCACAATGTTTCAACAAAAGCAGAATTACATTTTCTCCTTTCAGCTGTTATCGGGATTGGGTGGTATATAGCATGCTGAGGCCAAGTAATTTATTACACTTGCTGAATGGATAGTGGCAGCGAGAGTCTATTAGAGCCAGCTTTGTTAAGGCTTTGAATGTGTTGCTGAAACCTGTGCCAGCCGAAATATCTTTACATCAGTAATAGATATACAACACTCTGTTATTTAGTGCCACAACAAAATTAAATAGTTTAGGCGGTTTGACTACACCCCTTAAAATTCAGTCTTCAGTTTTTTAATGCTGAGATCTGGAATACATAGATTTTTTAACAGTAGAAGTCTTAACATCTGTGTTGACAGCAAGTTTAAGACCAGTAATAATGTCTTCCTGTCCGTCATGAAAACTTTCAGAAAAGCCAGTAAGGACAAGGCCAAGCACTGTGGTTGGATTGCTACACAAGGTCTGGTTTGATCTTCATCTCCAACGTTGCAATACAGAATAGAGTGGAGTTCAATTTAATCCTCAAACTCACCTTGAAATCCGGTCAGCATTCACCACAGCTGCTGTACTTCCTTCCTTATTTTCATTTGAAACTCCGCCTAGACTGTCCACATTAGTATCAGTTTGTGCCATCTACTTTTCAGATTCCACTTTCAATGCAAAACTTCACAATAAATGGACATGGATTCTTAAATATAAATTAAATGTTATGTCCTTTGGGACTATATAACACTGTGGGACTATATAACACACTGAATACACAATAAAAGTGACTTTGCTTCGGGCCTAATCACCACCCAGACGTTTATATATTTCATGGGAACCGCACGGTCCTTTGTGGTTTATACCTTACTGTAATAACTTGGAGCAGACTTCTTTTTGAGTGCAAAGGAAAACTTTTTTTATTGTAAATACATGCGGTGTTGCTTACATGTTAATCGCCATATTGTAACCCGGAAACTCACTCTCCCAAGTTAACCTTTTGTGATTGACAGGTGGGAGGGACAATTATCTCAACTACTACACTTACATAACGCCCTTTAAAACACGGCTTGGAAAAATAACAACCTGTGATTGATTAAACAGCATCACATGTGCGTCTTTATATCGTATACCGTGGCTTGCATAGTAATGAGCCTCTTCACACTGAATAAATCACCACACACCACTACATTCAAAATTCCATGACAAACTGCCATTTTATTTGTTATTAGTTACAAAACCACTGCCAAAAATGAGTGACATTCCACCTATTTCCTTTAATATATTTGGGGATGAAACTCCAGATAACTGGTACAACAGGAGGTGCTCCAGCAACTGTCAAAGAAAAAAATATGGACATTCATTTTAAGGAAATTTATCCAAAAAAGCTCAAGAACATTAAGGGAATTTTGAGCAAGAAGTTCTCAGTATTCCATCTCCGGTTTTATAACGCTGAGCTGGACTAAATAGATCATTTAACAGTAGAAGTTTTAACATATTTGCTGACAGCTAGTTTAAAACCAGCAATGATGTATTGCTGTCAGTCAGCAAAACTTTTAGAAAAGCAGGTAAAGACAAGGCCAGACACCACCTTCTGAATTACCGGCCTGGATTTGAAGTGTCTGTGGGAAACTGAGATACTGTGTGCCAACAGAGGGATGGGTGAGGCTGCAGAGTTCAAGTGCAGGACAGTACAAGTGTAGTGGGCCTTGTTCACCAAGACAAGTGCTGAAGTACAGGGTGCGATGTAATGGAACAGGTGAGTCTTGAGGAGGTGTCTGAAGGTGATCAGGGACTGTGCAGTTCTGATATCTGTGACCAGGTCATTGCACCACAGAGGGATAAGGTTGGAGTATCAAAGTTAGTTTACTATGAAATTAGCAACTTGAGGACAAGAAAGCTGGATGAAGCACTGGTTGATATAATTACAAGGGACTGCCAGCCTTTTTCAATTGTTGAGAATGAAGGCTTCAGAAGCCTTGTAAGACTCACGGATCCCCAATATACACTCCCCAGCGGGAAGACTCTGAAGAACATGGTTACTTGTCAGTATGAAATCCATAATCAGAGAGTAATGGCAGAGGTGCAGAGAGCTGACCATGTTTGTCTGACAACGGATATGTGGATGTCCATCAAACACTGAAGCATATATCGCAGTGGCGTGTCACCTCATTACCGACCAGTTCCAACTCACCAGTTTTTTACTTGACATCTCCCATTTTAAAACAATGCATACATCCAACCACATAACGAGTCACTACAGAATGTAATGGACACTTGGAACATCCGTGAAAAGGTTCCTGCCTTTATCACTGATAATGCAGCAAACAATGTAGCAGCAGTTCAGCAAATGAACATCCACCATTTATCTTGATTTGCACACACTTTAAACTTGATTGTGAAGAATGCCTTGCATAATACACCTGACCTGGGGCTTATTCGAGTGAAGGTAAGGAAAATAGTTGGATCCTTCAGATCAAGTACAAACGCCAAAGAAAAGCTTGCAGAAGTCCAAATGCAACTTAACAAACCACAGCAAACGCTAGTGCAGGAGATAGATACTAGATGGAACAGTAGTTCACCAACCATTTCACACAGCAACTTCAGAGCTGTCTTCAGAAAAAAATGTTTCAGCATCCAAAATAATTCCACTGACCAGAATGCTGCAATGTGTTCCATAAAAAGGGAGACAAAACCGAACCAGCTAACTACAGACTAATAACCCTGACTTCTATTATATGTAAACTTACGGAAACTATAATAAGATCCAAAATGGAAAATTACCTATATGGTAACAGTATCCTGGGAGACAGTCAGCATGGTTTTAGGAAAGGGAGATCGTGTCTAACTAACCTGCTTGATTTTTTTGAGGATGCAACATCGACAATGGATAACTGCAAAGCATATGACATGGTTTATTTAGATTTCCAGAAAGCTTTTGACTAAGTCCCGCATAAAAGATTAATTCTCAAACTGAACGCAGTAGGGATTCAAGGAAATGCATGCACATAGATTAGTGAGTGGTTAACATGTAGAAAACAGAAAGTACTGATTAGAGGAGAAACCTCAAAATGGAGCGAGGTAACCAGTGGTGTACCACAGGGATCAGTATTCGGTCCTCTGCTATTCCTAATCTACATTAATGATTTAGATTCTGGTATAGTAAGCAAACTTGTTAAATTTGCAGGCAACACAAAAATAGGAGGAGTGGCAAACACTGTTGCAGCAGCAAAGGTCATTCAAAATGATCTAGACAGCATTCAGAACTGAGCAGACACATGGCAAATGACATTTAATAGAGAAAAGTGTAAGGTACTGTACGCAGGCAATAAAAATGTGCATTATAAATATCATATGGTAGATACTGAAATTGAAGAAGGAATCTATGAAAAAGACCAAGGAGTTTCTGTTGACTCAGAAATGTCTTCATCTAGACAATGTGGGGAAGCTATTAAAAAAGGCCAACAAGATGCTTGGATATATTGTGAGAAGTGTTGAATTTAAATCAAGGGAAGTAATGTTAAAACTTTACAATGCATTAGTAAGACCTCCTCTAGAATATTGTGTTCAGTTCTGGTCACCTCGTTATAAAAAGGATATTGCTGCTCTAGAAAGAGTGCAAAGAAGAGCGACCAGAATTATCCTGGGTTTAAAAGGCATGTCGTATGCAGACAGGCTAAAATAATTGAATCTATTCAGTCTTGAACAAAGAAGACTAAGCGGTGATCTGATTCAAGCATTCAAAATCCTATTGACAGTGTCGACCCAGGGGACTTTTTCGACCTGAAAAAAGAAACAAGGACCAGGGATCACAAATGGAGATTAGATAAAGGGGCATTCAGAACAGAAAATAGGAGGCACTTTTTTACACAGATAATTGTGAGGGTCTTGAACCAACTCTCCAGTAATGCTGTTGAAGCTGACACCCTGGGATCCTTCAAGAAGCTGCTTGATGAGATTCTAGGATAAAATAAGCTACTAACAACCAAACGAGCAAGATGGACTGAATGGCCTCCTCTCGTTTGTAAGCTTTCTGATGTTCTTATGTTCTTATTATTGGCACTGCTCTTGCTAAACAGAGAGGTCCCACCGACACACTCCTATATATTTTTGGGGGAGCTAAGAATCCCGAAACTAGTCCTTGTCCCATACAGGAAAATAGTACTGTACCCGGTTTCGCATGTGGTGGTTAGATTTTAAGGAAGTTTTATTTTTGGCAACAAAGATCCATGGCGAACAGATTTGTTCTGGCTCAGCACAGGTTGGCGGCTTGCTTTTGAAGCCAGAAGCTTCCCTGGAAAAGGCACACCAGCCAGCCAAGGAACCCCAGCTGCAGATTACCACTGTAAATGAAACCCTATTCTTAATGAGTGTGTCTGCTTAAATAAAGGAATTGACTGATTGATTGATTGATCAATTGATTGATTGATTGATTGATTGGTTGATTGATTACTTGATAAACAAATGCATTGGACAGTTTATAAATCATGACTTCTGGCCCCCACAATGATGCCTACCCAGGCAACACCTGTTAGATGTATTTCTAGTGGTTGGTTTTCAACCGTTTTTAAGGCTAAAAGATTAAACACAGGAGTGAAATGGGATTTAAAAATGAAAAGCATATGAACTTTGTGCAGCCCTTCTTTTAAAAACAGAGCTTTCCTCAGGTCAGAGCTCAGCCAAGCATGGGATTGCTTGGGTGTATTCTCATCAAGTGTGTGTTCCAATAATGTAAATAGATGTTTTGTCTTCGAATTGGCTCCTCAATTATGCTTCAGAGCTGATAGATCTTGCATATTATACCAGAAACAGTGTGTAATAACCCATGCTGTTGATTCCAAAAACTGCACAAATGACCTTTTGAGTTATATTTGAATTTTTATATATTCCTTGTGGGTTTGAGATTTTTAAAAAATAAAATGTTTTACATTACTCTAAGATGACATTACACTAACATAACATTTGACAAGAGTTGTCAGCCTTCCTCTCAATCAAATCTGTCATGATCGAACAATGGAAGAATAAAAGGTTGACCTAACCTGAAGCAGAATTGGAAAGCATACTATGGGAGATGTCATTTGCTGCTAAAAATTACATTCCGGAATCTTGCTTGGGAAATACAAGCGATTCAAGTGTATTTTTAAGAAAAATCTACTTTAAAATAATCATTGTTTATTGGTAAACATGTATGAATATAATATAAAGTGATTGGATAGGTAAATAAAAAAAGAAGAAGATTAACTAAGAATTGGTTTATAACTGGATACAGCACTGCCTCCATGAAAAGATGTAAACAGACAAATAATGTGTATCTGACACTTTGAACTTTGATGCATGGAGCTCTGCTTGGTACACTGATGCAACTGCCACAGCATTCCCACCACAGTCTCATCTGTTTAAAATCTGAAAATGAAGGGTATTTGGAACCCATACATTTATATATATATTTTTTTACAATTACAAATGTAGCAGTTTTTAGTCAATTTGATTTATTTTTTTTTTTGCTTAAAAGGTACAGTATTAAGCTCAGTATAAAGGCCAGGCTATCTGTCTTTGTTTTCACAGAGCTTCTTTTGATAGTAGGCCAAAGTAGGCGGAGAAACCACTTCACCATTTACTCATCGCTTAAATATCCAGTATCATAGTTTAGTTTCATAGTGTCATTCAATTACTTTTAATTTATGAACAAATTTACCCAAATTTACCCAACCTTAAAATGTTTTAGGGCTGATCCCACAACCAATGGGCAGGAGTGTGGAGTAGTGGACTCTTGACCGGAGGGTCGTGGGTTCAATCCCCAGTGGGGGACACTGCTGCTGTACCCTTGAGCAAGGTACTTTACCTAGATTGCTCCAGTAAAAATCCAACTGTATAAATGGGTAATTGAACGTAAAAATAATGTGATATCTTGTAACAATTGTAAGTCGCCCTGGAGAAGGGCGTCTGCTAAAAAGTAAATAATAATAATAATAATAATAATAACCAAGCCCTGACTCATCCTGCACAACACGCCGTGCCCCGACTCACCCTGCGCACCACTCCGTGCTCCCGACTCACCCTGCGCACCACGCCGTGCTCCGACTCACCCTGCGCACCACGCCGTGCTCCCGACTCACCCTGCGCACCACGCCGTGCCCTGACTCATCCTGCACACCACGTCGTGCCCCGACTCACCCTGCACACCACGCCGTGCCCCGACTCATCCTGCACACCACGCCGCGCTCCGACTCACCCTGCGCACCACGCCGTGCTCCCGACTCACCCTGCACACCACGCCATGCTCTCGACTCATCTTGCGCACCACGCCGTGCTCCCGACTCACCCTGCGCACCACGCCGTGCCCTGACTCATCCTGCGCACCACGTCGTGCCCTGACTCACCCTGCACACCACGCCGTGCCCCGACTCACCCTGCACACCACGCCGTGCTCCCGACTCACCCTGCACACCACGCCGTGCTCCCGACTCACCCTGCGCACCACGCCGTGCTCCCGACTCACCCTGCGCACCACGCCGTGCTCCCGACTCACCCTGCACACCACGCCATGCTCTCGACTCATCCTGCGCACCACGCCGTGCTCCCGACTCACCCTGCGCACCACGCCGTGCCCTGACTCATCCTGCGCACCACGTCGTGCCCTGACTCACCCTGCACACCACGCCATGCCCCGACTCACCCTGCACACCACGCCGTGCTCCGACTCACCCTGCGCACCATGCCGTGCCCTGACTCACCCTGCACACCACGCCGTGCCCCGACTCACCCTGCACACCACGCCGTGCTCTCGACTCATCCTGCGCACCACGCTGTGCCTTGACTCACCCTGCACACCACGCCGTGCTCCCGATTCACCCTGCACACCACGCCGTGCTCTGACTCACCCTGCACACCACGCCGTGCTCCGACTCACCCTGCGCACCACGCCATGCTCCCGACTCATCCTGCACACCACGAGGCCATGCCCCGTCTCACCCTGCACACCACGCCGTGCTCCCGATTCACCCTGCACGCCACGCCGTGCCCCGACTTATTTCTACCAGGTGAGCCACTCAGAGACCCCAATTAAGTATTTTTTCACAATGACGTTTTAATAGTGTCTAAAAATACAAAAATAAAACAAAACCGATAGGCTATTGAGTTCATTCATCCCATGAGCCAGACGGTATTCAAGCAACCTGAGCAGCTACTGTCTGTAAAAGCTAACTCGGAGGAATTCTCAAGTGTTAAAATAATGACTTTTATCGTGGTGCACTACTACCTGACCAGAAAGAATGAAGATGCTAATTCCAATACTGTAGCCAAAAATTTAAAAATACCAGCAAACTTCTGGATAGATCAGAGTTGCTGTTATAACTTATATAGATGTGATACTGGTTCTTTAACATCACTCAGTATTATAGTATAGTGTAAATAGCAGTGCTTTCACCCTTTGCGAGGGCAGGTGTAAAACAACCATGCCTTGTTGAACAGTGGAGTGCCAAAAGAATGATTCGTGGTTTTCATTTTTTTCACTGGATCCATCCGAAGAACCTCGATTTAAAGTGTATATTCCAGCCTTCGTTTCAAATCATCACACAGCATTGCCACCATAGTGGCAGCATTGCCACTATGGTGGTAACTGAGACTTGCAAAGCAAAGGATGGCAGCGGCGCCGCAAGAACATTGTTCTTCGATAGAAGAAGAGGATACATTGTCCCCTTCAGAATCTGAAGCTGATGTTGAAAAATGTGTTTCTGATGCAGAATATGAATTAAATCATCAACCTTATTGTTTTCAGCCATATTCCTCAGCCATATTACACAGTGAAGATGGTGATGTTTTTGGAGGCAAAAGACACTGAGCATGGCAGACCCGGTAGGTAGGGTAAAATATTGTGGAGGTAATGGCCACTATATTTAATTTATTTTTAACAGAGTTGTTGGCAGATTTCTGTGTGGGCCACTTGAATGTGGTTTGTAGAGTAGTCATCGTGTGGTCCTTCGGAAGATTTACTGCATGCATTGCTGCCAGGCTAGACAGACATATCAGGTTTATAGCATCACTAATGTAGAAAGTCAAAATGCAAAAAACAAATGGCACTTCTAAAGACTCCATGGTCATCATTAGGGCTCTTTCTGCCATAAACAGTTGCACAGCTCTACTGTGGAGAATAAAAATGCATCTGCATCTACAACAAGAGTCTAAACTTTCAGCACTGCAGCCTGGAATAACGTTTGCGTTAAACCACTTATTTTTTTTTAAGACTGATCCCGTTCATGATGGTCTTGATTCTGCAGGTCCTGTCATGTCTCACGTGTCATGTGTCTGCACTTGATGTACTGTTAATGAAGAAACAAAGGGGGCATTAAGAGGCAGTGACTTTGCACCCTGACCACCTGCTACCCCTGTTCAGCAAAGGTCTGCTTGTGTCTCCGAGGAGATGTGCTGTTACAGAACAGGACCTCTCTACTTTTTAAATGACAGGGTCAGTGACACGCTGCTGACATCACTGGCGCAGGGGTTAAAATCTCACTGCACACAAATGTTTCTATAATTTTTCAACCAATTAAATCTGGCTCCCCACGAGAGCACCCCTGTAAAAGGCCTTCACAGTGTCCAGTGCCCATATCACTGCGATGGTAGCATGGGATTTTACCAAATATATAGCATCTGCGATGCTGCTCTCTCCACTCCAATGACTAAGCTAAAAGAAATCAGTGAAGCATGCTGTCTATAACAATATAAAATAAAACCGCAGCGAGATGAAAGTTTCGTCCACTTTCAGAAAAAGCTATTACGCGGTTTTGTTAATTTCAGTGCTACATGCTCTTTGCCGTGTTTTCTATTGAATTGGATTGGCGGAGTGAAAAGGGAATCCTTTTAAATGCAGATGCGTAATTAATTCCTCATGTTTAGTGAATTAAACATCTCTTAGAATGCACAGGCTATCGGGGAAACGTTTTTTTTTTAATTATTTTATTATGGAGCAAACAAAGGATGCTGCACACTTTTCTTTTTGTATTGTTACATGTTAGGAATTCATTGCAGATTGTAAAATACAATAGCTGTCTGTTAGTAAAATCAATGGGGGTTGTTTCATCAACAATTGCAATTATTTAGCTTTTTTTTAATGGTTTAAGAAGAATACTGTACTATACTGCAAATACATATTAACTGCTGGTGGAGTCCTTTGAGCTATTATACAGTACAGATAGTATAAGCAATCCTGATACAATTATACACCAAGCTCCTACATAGTTTTTGCAAGTACTACACCACATAGCTTTAGATATGACCGGGAGCCAACAGTCATGCCCTCGATAGCCTTTATTTTTATGAGAAGTGTCTAGTTTGCTCTTTTTTAGTATTGTGTACAGTACTAAACATGAGTGCATCATAGTTTGTCAATGATTTGGTTTATTGGGTAATTAATAAACAGTTAATTGCTAATTAGCAAAATTGTTGGCTGTTTTTTTCCCAATACATTCCTAATACTGTTTTTTGTTTGTTTGTTTTTTTATTGTTTCATCGAGTGCAACAGGAAAAAAAACCAGTTCAAAACCCAAATGTACCTACACAGGCCTAGGAACAGGGGAAATTAATTATAATTATTGTTTTAATTAAGTACAGTGATATACTGTCCAGCCCCCTTAATTGAGTATTATGAGAATAAATAAACAAATGCTGGACTGCCATAGGGGCATTTGTTGCCCGTATTACGCCACTCTGACTTACTAAAG
Organism: Acipenser ruthenus; assembly: GCF_902713425.1. Lineage (NCBI taxonomy): Eukaryota > Metazoa > Chordata > Actinopteri > Acipenseriformes > Acipenseridae > Acipenser > Acipenser ruthenus. Next base: position 114,989,115 of record NC_081189.1, on the reverse strand, counting down.
ATCGCTGAATATTCACAACATCTTTATATGAATGCAATATGTTTCGGTTACCCTTTAGTTTAAGGATCAGTTTATGTTGTTAACAAGAAACAATATATAATAATACAATTTTATGACACAACAATAGCAGTGTAAACCTTCAAACATTTCTTATAAATATCTTATTGGTTAGAAATACTGTAAAATACTGTTTTGCTTTATTATTTATAACTATTGGTAATACAGTAACACTCTACATTAAGTGTCCCTAATTACTGTGTATTTCCATAGTAGTGACTTCATAAATACATGTATACTTTCACATAATTACAATGTTATTATGCATAAGCGTCTCAAGATCAAGGATTTTTTTAACTAATAATGTTGCAATTTGAGTGTGCAATTTTCTAATTGTGATTGCCATTTTAATTTTACTCATGACTGTGCAACTAACAGTGAATAGTAATTAAAATGAATTACACATGTACCTGTGCATTCCTGCTGCATCGTTATCATTAAAGCATTAACTCATAATCTTTGGTTCTGCAACAGTGCTTTAGTGCACATATTGCAGGCAGAATTTTAGTGGGTTTTTTTGTTTTTTTAAGAAATTTCAGAATTCTGTAAATGAAGCAGCCGCTATAATATATTTAAGTAGACATGTACAATCTGACATCATTATCATAATTCCTATGTATGTGAACCAAAATGTATTTCACAATTCTTTGATGTTAACTGTTGAGTTTTTAAAAATGATAAGTTGTAAAATTAAATTGATACCCACATGCAAATATGTAGTTCTAGTATTATGACATGGTTATTGGTTTACTTTGATATGTGGATATTAACTTAAGGAGCTACTTGGTACTGTTGTGAAATGTCACAGCTCTCCCCGAGTGGGTGTAAGAAGTTACATTTGTTCCATGTGGTATTTCTTACTGATGTATTTTTACATCCATTCAGGGGCAGGGTGTTTCAGGTTAATGGTGTACCAACTGGACCTTTGAGAGCTCTGCTGAAGCCACCTGTGTGCTCTTACCTTCTGAATTTTAAAACGTATCTAGGGTGTGAGTAATAAAAGAAGAAGAAATCAATACTTGAGATTTCAGACCAAAAGTTGAACATGAGTAGGTTCCATCTGGACTGTCAAAAAATGTCATACAGTATTACCCCTTTGGTCAAGATTTTTTAAATGATATTTTTAGAAGTTTTAAAATAGTGTGTGGGAACTCAGCGGAGTTCAAGAAGTTGCCCTGCCAAAATTTTGAAAAAAAAAAAATCATATATGCATTATAAGATAGACACATAGATCGGAAACTAACCTTGGTACAATTATACGCACACTGACTGAAGGGGATATTCCAATCATTATATCCCTGACTTTACGTGACACTGGTTGACCGATTGAGGTATGTGTTAGCTACAACTCAACACAAAAAAGGGTTGCAATGAACATCAGGAGTTTCTGTGCAAGCGTACATTTCATGAAGTCATGCTTTTGTGTGAAGGCGGCAATTTAAGTGTGGTTGCAAGCTGAGATCAGATACCGCAGAATCAGGAAAATTAATTCCCAAATTTCTGTGTTTAATTCATCCTTTATTGCTCAGCTTTTTGGGGTTTTTTGTAACGATGACGTGTTTAGCTACATAAAGGGACGATGTGGCTTTAAAGTAAAAGATCCCAAATTCAAGAATTATATTTACGGTAAGTGGAGTGGGCTCTGACAAACACTTCCTCATTTAAAGGAAGTTCAGTTCTTCTCTGTATTATCTGGCGCTTCGTGTATTGCTGCTTCAGCCCTCAAGCGCAGAAAAATGCAGGTCGCTTACAATTCCACTGCAGAAATTAGCTGACAGACATCAATGTAGATAACTGAAGGCTGCAGCAGTAACACTTGGGTGTGCATTAATCTTACCCAAATTAAAATCTGTGCTGCAGCATTGAAGATTGAGGCCACTGTGGTCAGGGCAGCTTGACCTCCAATTTTGATAAAACTGTTTCAGGTGAGGAGAGATTTAGATAAATTGCTTGTGGTCGCTCAACAAGCAGTCAGGGTGAATGTTTAGTCTATTTGCTTCCGTCATACTGCAGTAGCACCGGATTGTTTACATGAATATGGAAAGTCAAGACCAAAACAACATGATAAACTGTGGTTATTAATGTCGGTAATGGAAAGCTATACTGTCTCTATGTGTGGACGTACACTTTTGGGCTTTCCAAGGTGACAAGTGATAAAGTAAGTAAACATGCCTATGAATCACATCCTGTAGCAAGAGACTGTTCCCTAAGGAGGGGTAGAGGACACTTCAAACTGCTGCCCCTGACCATACCCCATGCTGCCAGGGTGTGTAACATACTGCATATCTAATTCAAACTGCTGCCCCTGACCATACCCCATGCTGCCAGGGTGTGTAACATACTGCATATCTAATTCAAACTGCTGCCCCTGACCATACCCCATGCTGTCAGGGTGTGTAACATACTGCATATCTAATTCAAACTGCTGCCCCTGACCATACCCCATGCTGCCAGGGTGTGTAACATACTGCACATGTAATTCAAACTGCTGTCCCTGACCATGCTGCCAGGGTGTGTAACACACTGCATATTTAATTTAAACTGCTGCCCCTGACCATGCTGTCAGGGTGTGTAACACACTGCATATCTAATTCAAACTGCTGCCCCTGACCATACCCCATGCTGCCAGGGTGTGTAACATACTACACATGTAATTCAAACTGCTGTCCCTGACCATGCTGTCAGGGTGTGTAACACACTGCATATTTAATTCAAACTGCTGCCCCTGACCGTACCCCATGCTACCAGGGTGTGTAACACACTGCATATTTAATTCAAACTGCTGTCTTTGACCATGCGGCCAGGGTGTGTAACACACTGCATATTTAATTTAAACTGCTGCCCCTGACCATGCTGTCAGGGTGTGTAACATACTGCATATTTAATTCTAGGAACACATTTATGGTCCAAATGGCCTACTCTCGTAAGTCCATTTTCATGTTCTTATTTTCTTATGTCAATATTAGTATCTGTCAGCAGCAACTACATTTATACATTTGTTAAAAGAGTTTGTCTTCTTTACAAGCACATAAATACAATTATTATATACACTATGTTATCAATGTATCAAAACTGTACACTTGTTATAAAGTCACACAATCCAACACAATATTTGTTTTTACAGTAGAATCTGTCAAATCCGTTTTAATTGGTTCAAGGGTCCAACGGATAAGTTATAATATTGCATCTCAGAGGGAGTCATTATACTACGTTGTAGCTACTCTATTAAAGTTGGGGCGTTATAAATAGGGCTGCTAGTTTTCTGGTTTTATTTTTGATCACGTGATGTCCCTTTAAACATATTTTGAGCCGATTCGCTTTCTTAATCAAACACTAATTACCAACGGAAGTTGTTTCTTTTTACCTTCATATCTTGATTGAGTTAACAATCGACTTGCATTGATCTCACCTGATTCTATCTGAACCTGCATTTCGTTCTGGCTCTAATCGCCGCATTCAGTTTATTAATTTCCACTGCGTTAGTTTCTAGTAGTGTGTCGCTAATTTAAACAATCTGGTATTCAGTTAAGGCTTAACAACTATTAAGGTTTAAAAGGAGGGAGAGAGATGGAAAATAAAAACTGAAAACTTGAAGCCCTAGCTATAAATGAACAACGTCAGGTACATCAGTGTGCCTAAAACTCCAAAGTACGGTAATGCACGTATACTATACTAAGAAAATGTGTACATTATTGCAACACAAAGCACTGTAATACAGTATTTGGCAATTCACAAAACAGCATTCCAAAAACAGTTCTTATTGTGCTTTCTCAGTCCATTTTTTTGCAATTATTTGTTTTTGCACTGTTAACCCAAGACAATAATATCAACAACAAACCACACACACACACATAAACATAAACTTAATTTGGAGGTTGGCGAAAAGAATTGTGTTTCAGCTTTTTAACAGCACAGCCCTTGCTTTTTTTTGTTTTCTTTCACTGAACATACAGGTAATGAATAAAAAAATGGAAACACCAATGTAAAGTCACTTAATAGGGCATTGGTCCACTATGGTATCCCGCTCTATGGTGTTCTCGGTTGACCGTTTATAATGAAACTGGCTGCTCATGCCCCAGGTTGAAATTTGCAGTCAATTAATCTGCAGTTGCTCGCCTGTTTTGCCTTGCACTTCGAATTAATGCACTGTTGCCCTTTGCTGATGATGTATTTCCCTCGGAGTTCCATGCCGACATCACCTTAGACACCGTTGCTCATGAAACATCAGCAAGTTGAGCTGTCTTGGTCACTGAAACTCCTGCCAAACGCGCCCCAACAATCACCCCTCTTTCAAAGTCACCGAGGTCTCCTCTTGCAGCCATGCTAGCCATAATTATAGGCAACCAGGCCTGTCCAGCATTTTTATACATGACCCTAAGCATGCTGGGATGTTATTTGCTTAATTAACGCATGAGCCACACCTGTGTGGAAGCCCTTGCTTTCAATATACTTGATGTCCCTCATTTACCCAGGTGTTTCCATTGTTTTGTTCACTACCTGTAGTTAAATGGGGCAGTTTTTTATGTGAAGTGACAGCATGTAAAAAGTGAAACTGATTTCCCAAACACACAGTCTTTTTTTTTTTATCTGCAACTGAATCCATTCTGCCCTGCTGAGAGCTGAATTGTTTTAGACCCTTAATAAAATGTGCATTGATCAGTTTCCATCTGTACCATCAGTTAGTAGCAGCATGTGTACATGACGCATGCCAGAGGTACATCGGTTAATAGAGGGTATTGTATCTTACAGGCTTGACTGTAACATTAGCTTTTACTGACAGCTGCAAGAAAAAGATTTAGTATTCTTAGGTAGTGACTTATTATACACATGTAAATTGCAATCGCGTATACCACATGTCTTGCAACCTGTGTAAAAAAAAAAAATCTAAATGGTCAAAACCCAAAACATTTTAAATTGCTAACTTCAACGAATCACTAACAAAAGCAGATGAGGTTAAGAAGATTGAATCAATGTTATTTCCTTTGCTGTCCACCGATTATTTCCATGAAATACTTCTACAGCTGCAGGACATATCGCAGATTCAGCCAGTCAATATGTTTTGTTACCTCCATATACAAAGGAACACTAGGAATGTCTAGAAAAGAGGTTAGAGGTACCAGCGAATACATTATATTACCAATTGTTGGGCTAACTGGCCATGACAGATGAGTGGCTACATCATTAAGGGCTCCTCACGGGTAAATCACTCTGAAGTAAAATATTTTCACAAACAAGACTATTCGAACCTTCAATTTAGGGAAGCTGTCATTCTCATGCAGTAAAATTTTACGTTTCTGTAAGAGTACCCCAGGGCAGACCTCTCATTTTAAATTGTTTAAACTCAAGTAATATTGGATTAAAAGATGCAATGAAATGTAATGACTGATAACACTCTACCATCAGTTATTTAAGGGAGCTAAAAAAAAAAAGTTAATCCAAATGTTAGAACTTAAAATGTTATGGCAACAACGTTTAAAAAACTGTTAGTTAGAAAAGTTGGATATCACACTGTAGAATTAGATGAGATCATAATGCATGAAGAAACTGTACTTAAAACAAGTATTAGGGGATATTAGGGTTTTTACTATACTTACAGTTGGATGCCTTCTAATAGCTAATGTGACTTTAGAATCTTAAAAGTCATTTTAAACAGCAACATACATTTCAAGTAGCCTTTGCCATACAGTTCAAAATATAACTGAAAAAAATGCACAAAAACATTTGTTCTGTTCATAACAGAGTTAATATCTTTAACAGAAGTCATTACCTGTATTAATATACCAATCAATTAATATTGATAGCCATATATAGAATTATTATATTCATCACTAGCAAAACTTGATGACTTCCTGTTTCCAATAGATATGATATTTATTTTAAACTTTGCTTATAATTAAATACCGTCTTCTGGTCTTAATTCTCAAAATAAATTATTTTATGGAATTTTCTATAACAGTTCATTCCAGCCTTCCTGATCTAAAGATACTTCCATACCTGGCTCAAGAGCTACACACATGTCTTGGACTTAATTTAGTTACAATATACTTTCATTTCAACCTTCACGAAAAAGTAATATTCTGGGGAGATCATTTTAAAACCCGTAGAAATACAGTGAGTGTAAATGGAGAAATGGAGATATTTCAACTCAACTTATTAACAATTTTCATTGTCCAAACCTAGCAATGTCCAGTATTACAGTATAAATGACCTTCACACTCTTAATAAATTGTTCCTAGCAACTGACATTGTGTGCGACAAGGGGTTAAAATACCTCCAGAGACATTTGCTGTTCTTCACTTTCCCTCATGCGAGAGATAGGGCCAAATACCCAACCATCCTGATCCAAATAAAACCATTATATTCTGAGTATCTTCTATCTGCCATTCTCTTATTCTCTACCTCATGGGCTGCCATGAAATTGACATTTGAAAGTAATTGTACGGTGAAATCTACCAAATTCTACTAACTGTGTTTCAGATTTCAGGGACGCAATACACCTGAAATCTTCTCTGTATTACTTTTACAGTCCTCCGCACAGCACAGCTGTGAGCGAGCCAGTGCTGAAGGGGATTATTAGACCCAGATCACACCTAGCTGATCTGCATTGCTTATCTTGGGCAGACAGTGGTCTGTCAGGACCTGTCTGCATGCCCTCCATACTTGTCCCTTGCTTTCATTGTCTTGCTGTGTAGCTCTCCCCTGCTCCCATAAGCAACCAATTACTGACCCAAACAGATGTCTGGGGCTATGATCAAATAATTTAGCTGGAGTGAAGAGGACTTAATACAGGTCAATTTCATTCAGTTAGACATGGTGTCTGACTCAAGAGAGAGGAGGAGAGCAGGGATTGCCTGACATGAGATTGCATTCTGTTTAGAAGTTTAGAGAAAGCCTGCATTTGAAGGATAGGCTGGATGCCAAAATAATAGTTTGTTTTTAAATTGCACTGAATGCAGGAGGTGGTCCCCCCACAGTTAATTGAGAAATCAGACAACCAATGTGTGCATTCTGTGTTGATGAATGTATTCCAGTTATATTGGAAATGTTCTGCTCCTAGTAGCGATCAAGTCTTATCCAGCAACTTTTTATTGGCAGTTGGCCCCACAGCTTGGTTATCTGAGGCCCAGGTAAAATGGCCTATAGCACTCAATGTCCTTCAGTATGTGGAGGCAAAGATGTCATAATGTATGAACCCAATATCTCATTTTTATTATGCCTGTAAATGGTAGTTAAAAAAATTCTCATTGGATTAAGAGCATAAGTATATAAGAAAATTTACAAACAAAAGGAAGCCATTCGACCCAAGAAACAAGGACCAGGGGTCACAAATGGAGATTAGATAAAGGGGCATTCAGAACAGAAAATAGGAGGCACTTTTTTACACAGAGAATTGTGAGGGTCTGGAACCAACTCCTCAGTAATGTTGTTGAAGCTGACACCCTGGGATCCTTCAGGAAGCTGCTTGATGAGATTCTGGGATCAATAAGCTACTAACAACCAAACAAGCAAGATAGGCCGAATTGCCTCCTCTCGTTTGTAAGCTTTCTTATGTTCTTCTTATGTTCTTATATGCTCATCCGGTTCCCAGTAGCTGAATGATCACAAAACTTTGTCAAACAGGGTATTAAATTATCACAGCGATTCAAAAATAGCTTTAAATGTAGTGTATCTTTACACCATAACCTACTAATCTATTCTGGTTTCTGATATTTTACAGTATATTTACATAGTTTACATAGTTGAACTCCCTAAAATAGTTTTGAACAGTCAGCCTTGATCATTAATTACCAGATAAAACGTAGAAGATATGTGAAATAGAATTTCAGATTTCTCAAAGGTGCAATAATGTGATGCTTCATTTGTTTTGCACCCTTTAGCAGATCTGTGTTTTTTTGTTGTACGATGTGCAAGCTGTGATCTACAAACTGTTAAACTGTCACTTAATATTGCAACTGAATTTAAGACTCTATCTGCCTCTCAGTCTACAGAAACAGAACATTTTTACAAGAACTCTGAACTCCCAGAAGCAACCCCTCTGTCAGTAGGCGGGATTTATGTCACTTCTATAGGAAGTGCAGCACTGCAATATGTTCACAAATTGCTGTGAAAAAATACCATCAGCGTGAATAGCTTTAAATGCCGTTTTAAATGTCTTTTGGGTTTTTTGGTTTTACATTTCCCTTATTGTTTTATGGTGTTTGCAATCTTTCTGAGCGGTTCTGGGTTGCTCCTTTACTGGGTTCTTATAATTTTCTCTAAATCAGGCTTTATTAACTATACTACAGCAATATGACAAAGTGAAACTAAATGCAGGAGAAATACAATAACGTACTTAATGACTATCAATAATAGCCAAATTAGGGCACCATTACTGTGCTTCAGAATTAAGTTTCAATGGCATGGTTCCTTTAACGTAAATCAGTTTTTCAAGTTCTTTTCACAGACCTGGTTCCATACAAGTCTTTTGCTTTTGTCATCTAAAGCATCTTGTCTTTAAATATAAAAGGCAAGGCCCAGAGCACTTTTCCACCTTATTATAGTATTAATTAGAGGACTGATTTTATCGCAGTCTTCACAATCACGGAGCACTGAAATAGCTAAATAAACAGCAAAAATCCTTTTGTCCCCATGGGCTCTTTCTGTGTAATTAAAATCAATAGGATCCTCCTCTGAGGATCACTTTAACCCAAGGAGAGCTTTGCAAAGTCTTCTCTATTGCTAAATAACTCCTTATGTTGCTTTTATTGCACACTGTTTGTGTACACGGTACTACATGTGTGTCTTGTGCTGGAGTCACAAAGGGCTTTTCACAGGTTCCTTCCCAGTTAGACACTATTAAAATAAGCTAATACAATGGGGGGTGCGCTGAGGGGCGCAACTATGACTAAAGGGGCAGTTCTGTAAAAAAAAAAAATGTTTAGGATAAAATATTTTAAATAAATACATAAATGACAGCTAATTAGTCCTAGTTCTTACCTTTCAAATGAGCCATTGATGGTCACTCTAGCACTTGTAGAACTGGGGAAATTGTTTAAAGTGGCAAGCGTGTCAGTGAAACTGCAGTGAACCGCGCCGAAATGGCGACTTCCAAGTATGAGGCGACAAGTGTAAAAAAAGCACTAATGTTTTCACAGGTGTTTTTTCCTGGATTTAACAATAGGCTGGTAACTATTAATACATCATTAAACTATGCTGCCTACAACTAATGTCCTGTACTGTTTCCCTATAGATTGGTGTTCAGATATTCAACTTAAAATACCCTTGTTACATAGCCATACTCTGTTTTTGTGTGTGTGTGTGTTTTATTTATTTTATTTTCATTCCACAAAAGGAGCAAAAGGAATTTCATGAATAGCTACAGTTGTCGTTTTTTAATGTAATGCTGTATTTATGTGGTTCACTTCGCTCCCGATGTGCATACTTTAGTCACCTCAAATTCACTTGTTCACGTCCGGTGGTGTGCATAGCCCTTTAGCTTCAGATTTAGATGGTGTAGCCAGGGAAAGCCAAACATGACTACCGGAAGCCCCTTCTCTTCTAAGGGTGAAAGGGGACCTCCAGGGGATATAAATATAAAGTGCGTGAAAAGCCCATTGCTTTTGGACCCAGGGAATAACAGACTTACAATTGTGTATTGCAGATAGGCCAGCTCCGGCACCACTGACCAACCGTTTTGAAAATAATATATATATATAAATAATCATCCCCAAGGCAATGGGACTATTGAGAGATTCAACAGGAGCCTCATGAATATGCTGGGAACCCTCCGCCCAGATCAGAAGTTGGACTGGAAGAAGCACGTTGAGCCCATGACTCATGCCTACAACTGCACTCGCCACAAGTCTACTGGGTTCTAGCCATTCTTTCTTATGTTTGGCCAGCACCCCAGGCTGAAGATAGATCTGGCACTGGGCATTCCTCAGCAGGAAGACTGGGGAGAGGGTTGCAACGAGTATGTCGCCCAACTAAGAGAATGCTTAGAACAGGCATACCAACGAGCATCAGCGGCATCACCAAAGGCCAAGGCTCAGCAGAAGCGACTGTATGACCATAAGGCAAAAGAGGCTCTCCTACAGTCTGGGGATAGGGTGCTTATTGCTAATAAGAGCCAGAGAGGAAAACAGAAGCTGGGAGACAAATAGGAAAAGACACCGCACATAGTGGTCCAAAGACAAGCAGACTTGCGTCCAGAACCGGAAGGAGGGGAGCGAACTGTGCACTGGAACCTGCTCACTCCCTGTATGTTCCTGCCCATGGATGAGTCCAGACAGCCAGAAAATGAGAACCAGAGGGAGGAGGAAGACACAGACAGCTCAGGGTCAGAATACAATGGCTCTACCACAGATGAGGAAGACTTCCAGGAGAGATTGCAGGTGGTGGGTTAGGGACCAAGGAGAAGGCCTTCAGGTCGGGCCCGTGTTAATCAAAGAGAAAGGCCCTGCCAGTACTTGGGTTCACAAGAGAGGGTAGGTGGGAAAGCGTGTGCTCGGTGGGAGGGGTATAATAGTGGGACACAGTCAGACACACACTACACTGACACACACAACACAGACCACCACAGCTCAATCACAGCAGACCCTCACCAGAACCCAGGGAGCCCAGCAGACTCTGACTAGATCCGAGGGAACTCAGCAGACCTGGACCAGGCCCAAGGGAGCTCAGCAGACCTGGACCAGACCCGAGGGAGCCCAGCAGACCTGGACCAGATCCGAGGGAGCCCAGTGGACCTGGACCAGAACCGAGGGAGCTCAGCAGACCTGGACCAGACCCGAGGAAGCTTAGCAGACCTGGACCAGACCCAAGGGAGCCCAGCAGACCTGGACCAGACCCGTGAACGCCTAACAGACTGCCCACTAGACTTACGCCGGTCACAAAGGGTGCAGAGACCCTGCTAAACCATATGAATCTTCAGCATAGGGCCAAGGACTTTGTTAGGTTAGGGTCCAATAAAAAAAAAAAAAAGCAGGGGGGGTAGGAAGTGATTGCCGGTTGGAAGTAAAGGATGAGCCGTCCTTTCCGAAGGCAGGGGAGAGTGTAGCCAGGGAAAGATATCGCCGCAGAACTACAAACATGACTACCGGAAGCCCCTTCCCTTCTAAGGGTAAAAGGGGACCTCCGGGGGATATAAATATAAAGTGCGTGAAAAGCCCATTGCTTTTGGACCCAGGGAATAACAGACTTACAATTGTGTATTGCAGATAGGCCAACTCCGGCACCACTGACCAGCTGTTTTGAAAATAATATATAGAAGTAAGTTTTCTTTTGATTTAAAATGTACGTAGGTAGGAGTGATTTTAAATACAATGAAGCTGTTATTGTTTATTTGTTATGACTAGTTAAGGGAAAAGCAACCACCAGATTGATTAGCAGCAGGTTTAATCATTTATGTATGTATGTTTCTTTGTTTTGTGCATTTATGTTTTGCTCATGCATTTAAAACATTGTTTGTTTTCAATGGGCTTTTGGAACCAGGACTCCGGGAATAACAGACTGTGGAAGGGTGGTGGGCAATTCACCGACACAGAGACAAAACTTTATTTGTAATGCCACTCAGGCACACTGATTTATTTTTACCTGCAGAGGGCGCTTTTGTCCGTGGCCTGAATACTGGCAAGAGTAAACAGGACCACAGGGTTACCAATACTGGTATACAGTCCAGTGCACCTACAAGTGCTCAAAAATAATAATGAAAACAAAAGGCGAAAGAAAAAGGGAAAGGGAAAATAAAACACAGTAATAAAACTACAAAATAAAGGTGCTGTACTCGGCAGCATTACCCCAACCGTTGCTATCCGTACGGCCTGGTTCTCCGTCCTATGCTCACCCATTCCCTCAACCTGCTCGTTCTATTCAGGGTTCTGCCCAAGTTTCCAAAATTCCTTTTCTTTTTCTTTTTAATTTGTTGTTGTGCTCGTTCTTCTTCAGCCGTGCTCGGTCCGGCAGCAGAGCTTCCGCCAGCTGGCTCATTTCGTCTTAGAGTGGCAGGCCGAGGAAACAACAGAGCATTATCTTGTAGGGTCAAGCCACTCAGAGAGATGGCAAGCCAACACACCCTCTTCTGGTCTGTCTGTATATCTGTACGGCACCAAAAAGTTGTTTCACTAAAGTTTAAATGACTGTGTTGCTTGTTTATCATAGTCATTCCTTTATTATTTCATATTTCCCAGTACAGATTACAATGGGAAAGCACTTAAATGGTTTAAAAGCAAAGCAGAATTGAAATGTCACCTATTAGCACACAGTAAAATATACGCACAGCAGTTGATCTACAGATCTATTGAGCTGTAGTTCTTCAGTGACTGAAGTTGCTCTTCCCTGCCTCTCAGCAGCTTTTCATACTTAATTTTCTGAAGATTGCTTGCCCATTCGAGAGGAGAAACTTGATTCCTCTTATTCTTTAGAACCCCAGTCTGCAATGAGATGTCAGAGTTGTTCAGCAGAGCCCTCTGGATGGAGACCTAACTGCTAGTGGCTGCTTTTAGCACATTGGTGCGAATTACTTGACTGGCGAAACTAAGCAGCAATTAGACACCTCACCACAGAGCGGACATGAGAAATTTGTTATTTGGCCTTCAGATGAGTCTGGCTCCTATTATGAATCGGGCCCATCTGCTATTATCAAAGCTTCTGGACGATTGGCTAAGGTAACAGCAATTGTAGGTGATGTTTGGGGCGAAAGACGTTTTTGCCTTTTTTTTCTATTACAGGCTCTTCATGAAGGCAGACAATGCGACCAAGATTTGTTAAACACACTAACCAGCTTTAGGGATTGTTAAATCCTGGGTCTTAACTGTTTTTTTCTTTAACCATTTATCCAGTCTCTACATTATGTTTTCAGCCTGACTGTATTTGCTATAAAACATTAAATAAATATTTTTTTAAAATTCATTAGTTTGTATTAATATGATTTAATTTAGGATTGAATCATATTAGACTAACATTTTAGTTTTAGTTTTTTTTTTCTAAAATCCTTGATTTGGGGGTACCGTGAGTAATGACTTTCCCGTATTAGAAGTGTGAAACAGCTCTCACACGATAGATATCCTGGTTCTTTTTTTACAATAGTTCAAAAGATCTGGTGCTGAAAAGTGCAAGGTACTGGATTTGCAACCAGCCTCCGCTTGTGTGTTGGACAGCCTCATTTCCTGCCAACTTTGATGTGTATTTTATATAAAGCTTCAAATTGGAGGAAGATCTGAGCATACTGTGTATAATGTCGCTATTAAAGTGAAACATCGGTTAATTATAAGATTATCTAACCCCAAATGTTTAATGCTTGAATCATTCTGTTAATTCTACTGGCTGATCTAATGCTAGAATTAACTAGATAATCCTGGAACTACTTCTGTCCATGACTGTGACATATACAGTACTGTTCTGTACACTCCTCTAGGGGTATCGTTATCTAGGGGTAGAGTATCTGTCTGCAAACTGTAGAGCTGCTGGTTCACATCTCAGTTATAGCCCTGTATAAAAGTGAATGTTGAGTGGATCTTGTAATGCAACACGCATTCAATCATACATTTTGAAGTAAAACCAGGAGTTCGTTTGTGCAGGATCGCTCCGGCTCCCAGATCCAGTACCTTTTTTGTCTGACAGGTGAGAATTATACAGTTTGCAAATGATGAACCGTATGACAAAAAAACTAAAACAATGGTATGTACAGAGCATGAACAATACAAAAAACAACCACCTCTTAACAAACAGTGTCGTCGCTACTGTTCATCAGATTACTCAGCCCACCACTGCTATTGTTCAAACCTGAAGATTAGGTTAAATCATGACTAGGCAAAAGTTTAGCATGCAGCTACCAACACCAACAATAAAGGCCTATTCACACCAGACGAGATGCCACAAGTGATACAAAAATTAAACATGTAGTTTTCATGTGAACCATTCTGTGATGTTCTGGGGCAACACTGAAGAGATTTTGTCGCGCGGCAGCTAGGGAACTGACCAATGACCAATCAGAGGAGAGTCGCCTTTCACATTGTGTGTGCCTGGCGCCACTGGTATGGAAGGTAGTGCTGCAGCGAAAGTGCAATTTTATTGCAGGACAAATCGCATCGTGTCCGGTGTGAATAGGCAATAATGCACGAAAACCCTGATCCACAAGCAGATGACAACTTGAAGCATATATGGGAGCTACTACAAATCAAGGTCAAGAAACAAAATGCTGTCCCTATTCTTTAATTATGAGATCCAGAACCCTTTTTTGCTATTAAGTTTTGACAAAGAAAATACAAAAAACAAATCAGCTGTAATCTAGTGCTCCAGACAAAAACTCCAATCCAACTTGAAAACATTCAACCAGTGAGCTGTCAACCACACAATCACTTCATACTTAACTAAATCTTTACACATTTTTACATTCAAAGTTGCTGGGCAATGAATCATGGCATTGAGAATCTTCTTAACAGTTTTGAAAACAGTTGTAAAATAGCTAGAAATATATAATGCTGTTTTTAGTCCCTGGGTTTTGCATTGGTAACACACGATAAGGAAGTCTGGAACCAATGTGCTCATCAATGAAACAGCTTTGCTGCTATTACAAAGAGATGTGACAACAAAATGGAAGAGTAATCAGGCTTGATTATGAGGAGAAAATATCCTGCTCAATGATGGACAAAAAACAAGACCTTACATATTAATACGGTACATGAGGAAGGCACTATCATGGATATATTAAGAAGAGACAAGAAAAGCTAAAAGGGGCACGACCAAATAGGGATTCTGAGACCTTTTCCTTGGGAAATGTTGTCTGACGGATTTTACAGATGTCCTGCCCTTGTTAGATATAAAGATGGGTTCATACATCTACACAGTAAATTCTCAACGAATCAGAGCCAGAGGAGTACAGGGGAGATTTACAACTGCTTATTGAGCAGATTAATATCAAGACATGCCTTGTGATTATAAGAAGAAGTCCAGACAAGCCTGGAAAGGCAAGCACCTGGTCTACTGACAGGTAGTAAAGCAAGGGAGAAAGTCACAGGAGAAAGAATGGCTTCTGAAGATATGTCACTGACTCTAGGGACAGCAAAGGAAGTCTGATGAAAGGGCACCTACATCTTAAACTAGCTTTGAAACATGGACAATGCTCTCAGTTGCAGGATATTCATGTACTAATTACTGCATAATTGTTTTGATTGAAAACTGCGGTGCAATTACAGGGCAGTTATGCTGTAATCATCTGGTAATTGTTTAAGCATTGCTTGGTAGCTATTTTATAATTATTGTCATTCAGTGCACAGTTTTGTATTTATTTCCTCTAATTATCCCCTTAAAATGATAATTGAACAATGTATATAAAGTTGTAATTACATGGTTACAGGACCTAAATTAAAATTTTAGTTGCTTTTTTTATGTCTACCAGAGAATAATGAACATTATTGGCTGAGACAATATAATTATAATTACCAAGTACTTAAAGTAAAATAAAAACCTAACAACTACAATAATTTCTCTTTTAACCAAATAATTACTTAGTAATTATTATGCTATATATGAAAACCTGACCCAAACATTTGTACTGTTTTAGTGTTATGACCTTTGGCCCGGAGATGACAACATTAATTCAACATTTAATTCAAGCACCTGTCATCGTAGCATTGTCTCTGTTTCT
The DNA here is from genome assembly GCF_902713425.1 of Acipenser ruthenus. NCBI lineage: Eukaryota > Metazoa > Chordata > Actinopteri > Acipenseriformes > Acipenseridae > Acipenser > Acipenser ruthenus. The sequence goes on along the minus strand of NC_081189.1, from coordinate 114,973,433 downwards.
TGTGAACTTGTATGTTGTGCTTTAATAGGATGGTCATTAATGTTCATATTACTGCTATTGTAATTACTCAGTAGCACCTCCTATGATAAAATTTCTATTAAAGGAATCTACATTTAGAAACATGGGCAGATCTTACACTCCAGAGCAAAATGAACTACCTTGAGGCTGTCCAATCCAGCAGAGACAGGATGAGAGCATAGGTCCTATTCCAAGCAACAGATCACATCAATTAATCACGTTAATTAAAGACATCACATTAATCATTAATAAAGTAGCCAATGCTAGCTCAATGACTCCAGCACGGCTGAGCTAGGGAGATTACAACCCCCTGGGAATGGGAGTTTCAAAGGAACAGCTCATTCGACCATCCTGTAACTCTGATCACACAGAATGCCTTGTAGAGTGCTAGACTTCACATACCAGCTTGGACAACACTACCGGTGTCCCAGAGTGTCTAAGAAGGGAGAAGCAAACAAAGACAAAAATACAGCAACAACACAGGTAAGAGTCATAAAGGTTGGACTACAGTGTTAGTAATCAGAATATGAGGGTAGAAGAGGTGGTTGGTATGATATCACATCATCGGACCACTATAATAAATAAAGCACGCCGTTGCTGTAGTTGACATTGATATTTTGATAACCTCATAATAGCCTTGAGCCCCCAACCCCAAAGTTACACTAAATGAGCAGATTCATTTAAAAGATATTTAAAAAAAAAAAAAAAAAAAAAAAAAACATTGCTTATTTAAAATGATGAAATAGTAAAAAACTGCTTTTTCAGGTATTATTTTTGAAAAGTTGGTAGAAGATTGTACTTATGGGAAGTAACTGTTTTGAGCAAATTATTTTAGCCATTTTTTTACTTTTATTAATGCTGTTTGGCTCACAAAAGTTACAATGTTTAAATAACTGTACAATTAAACCTGATTCACCAGAAACTATGTGCACAGATGCACAGGTGTAAGGGCAATCAGCACCATGTCTGGATTTTCAAACTGTCTCAAGCTATCCATTTAGAAGGAAAGAAGAAAAGTAAAGGCACCACTGACTTCATGCTTCATTCTCTGACATTATCCATTTCTCTAAATTGATTTTTGATATCCATAGTGACCTGGAAGAGAGACACAGCGATAACTCTCTGAAAGTGGAAAACAATATTATTCCCACAAATATGAATTACTTGCCAGCAGGTTAAATCTACTGTGCAATGAATTCTGTGACCCAGGAGCGGCAATAATTCTTTAGAATTTTTACAGTCGTGAGAGGGTCTGCAAGCTCAGACAATCACTTAACTGCTAAAATCAGCCCTAAACAACGCTCTGGGACATTTGATTTAGCTCTTGCGGTCTCGACATTGCCAGTCAATTTTGTTTTTGAAAGTAGAAAAAATAAATAAAAACATTGTTTCATTTCTGCAGTTACAGCTTTAATTTGTTGATTTTATTGTATACTCTTCTTCCATCTTACTTGAATGTCTCTGTTATGCTACTCAGACCAAATAAATACAAAGATCCATGTCGGGGGGAAATAAAATAGAAAATTGTACGCTTGAGATCCATACATAAAGAAATTATTCTTTGTCACATCGCATTAACTTTTGTCACTCAAAAATAAGAACATTGAAGGACTTCTCAGTGTCTGCTAGAATATTTTAATCATTTATAATGCTGTTTGATTGGCATGATAGAAAACAGTATTTGTTCAATTTCTTTAATTTTAAATTCACTGGACATGATCGAGGGCTGCGTAGAGGAAGAGACCTCAGGAATTGATAATAGAAGATATGTGCTTATAATAAGAGAAGAGTAAGGATATTCTCCTTGGCTGGTGGGGAGCTGCCCTCGGAAGCAAACGATACTTCCCCCAAGGGGGATCTAGAAGAGAGAATGGACTTGCGGAGAACCTTCCTCGTGGAGGATGAATCCAGCACCGGCTGGGCTTCTAAGGTTGGGAAGTGAACTTCAGTTACCCCCAAGAGAAAGACCGTTGCAGAGGAGGGCGCAGTTGCAGAGGTGGAGAGCTGAATAGAAGAGGAAGTGTAGTGGGGGAGGAGAGGATGATGGTGGAAAAATAGGGGATTAGCAGATGTTATTGGTAGGAGGGAAGTACACGTTTACAAAAAGGTCTCATATTTGGACTGACCTTTTTTGGACTGCCTGAGCAGGATACAAATTGATACTTGCGATGTACGCACCCACTGTACCTCCTGCTCCTACTTTAAATTATACCTTCCTCTGCCTTGCAATAGAGGAAGATGTATAAGGTTTGAGTTTCATAGTTTTGCACAATCTTTTTTTTTTATCACATGCAGTATAAAATGCAATTGGTTTGCATATAAATTTGTACCATTGTACCATGCAAATAAAAAGTAGGATGAGCAACATTCCGCCAACCTAAAATGTGACTGCAAGCCCTGTTTCTATAACATTAACTAATGAGGAAAGCTTCCATGTTTAAATAGATTCTACACCCCTCCCTTGTAATACCCAGATTCCTTGCTTCAGAAGTTGGTAGGTGATAGATAGAATGAAGGATGAACTTCATGGACTCCAGATAATGGATGGAACATGGGGAATGGAACAAGGAGTATTTAATCTATAACCAGACTAGCCCTGACAAGTGAAATGGCCTGCTGAGAGTTCATACAATAACCCAGTGCATGGTACATGTATGAAGCATCAACACTATACAATGTATTGGGGAATGGTTAAGGTTATTTGATGCTGTAACAGGGCGAGGAGCCCTGTACATGTATTTATTTATTTATAGAACGGGGTACCCCTCCGCCCCTGTGCAATTTATTATTTTGCATTTGTTTTGTGGAATTATATTATTACTATTATTGTTATAGTTATTGTTATTATTTATTTATTACAGAAGGTGACCATCTCCCGAGTTAATTAATTGTTTAATTGTTGCTAATCGGGAGATTGTCACCTGTATATAAGCCTCCAGTTCTCCGTGCTCTGGGTGTGGGTGTACAGAGGAGCGAGAGCAAGAGAAGAGAAGAGAAGAGAAGAGAAGAGAAGAGAAGAGAAGAGAAGAGAAGAGATAAAAAAGATACAGGATCAGTGACAGCATTGGCCCAGCCTGACCTGTATTGTTTCGTGTTTGGGATTTGTTTTTTGTTTAAATATTTTCTTTGTTTTGTTATTTAAGTAAATGGCGCACAGCGCGTCTTTTGCTCTGCAGTACCTGCCTGTTTGTTGTCTTACTGCTTATGGCCTGACGTCACCACGTTAGCCATCCTGTCACAGATGCCTTCTCTGTTTACAATCCCAACCTTCCTCCTTTAAAACGTATATGTTAGGGGGGCTCCCGAGTGGCGCATCCAGTAAAGGTGCTCCACGTGGAGTGCAGGATGCGCTCTATAGTCTGGACATCGCGAGTTTGAGTTCAGGCTATTCCACAGCCAACCGTGGACGGGAGCTCCTAGGGGGCGGCGCACAATTGGCCGAGCGTCGCCCGGGGGGAGGGAGGGTTAGGTTGGCCAGGGTGTCCTCGTCTCACCGCGCACCAGCGACGCCTGTAGTCTGGCCGGCGCCTGCGGGCTTGCCTGTAAGCTGCCCGAGAGCTGCGTTGTCCTCCGACGCTGTAGCTCTTGGGTGGCTGCATGGTGAGTCCGCAGTTTGAAAAAAAGCAGTCGGCTGACGGCACACGCTTCGGAGGACAGTGTGTGTTCGTCTTCGCCCTCCCGAGTCAGCTCAAGGGTGGTAGCGGTGAGCTGAGCTTCAAATCATAATTGGCCATTCCAAATTGGGAGAAAATAATATAAATAATTGGCAACGACTAAATTTATAAAAAATAATAATAATAATAATAAAAAAAAACTTATATGCTATTGTCACAAAGACGGCCAGAGTGGGTTGCGTCAGACCAGACAGGAATTCAAACACACAGACAGTGGTTGTGATGAGCTGAGTGCAATGGCTGCACTCAGCGTTTATTAACAAATAAAAAGGTTTAACAGTACAAAACAGGACACGGCACTGGTAGCCAAAAGAAACATATAAACAAAACGGACTAAACACTTAACAAACGGTGCACGGAGACAAACAAACACGGTGAGTACAAACAACTATTATATTTACGATCTTTCTATTTACTTTACTTTTACTCCTCGCTCTCTCACCCGTTCTCCTCTTCCGAACACCCAACCCCGAGTGCATGAAATGTGCGTCTATATATACTATTGTGCTGGGATTCAATTACTAATTAATTATTCACTTGAATCCCAGCACGTGAATTAATTCTGTGCAACCCCGTGCTCACATATTACATTTAACCAGCACGTGAAGTGATTTGTGCTCTCCTCGTGCCTAAATACAAATCTACACTTTTTAAATACACGTGAAACACAGACCCGTTTATATCCCGTGTACCAATCTATACACCAACATTTACACACGCACGCATACACACAAATGCACACAGGGACGGGGCACATTGCCACATATACCCCCCCTTGTGCGCAGCACACATGGCCTCAACGGCCACCTCCCCCCTTAAAAACCCAGCAGTCCAGGACAAAGTCTCGGGCTGGGAAGGGAGGCTTCAGTGGGCCCATGGCTGGCCATGCTGTCAGCACCCCTGCCGGTAGTGGCACGGCTGACAGCCTGTTGGTCCCGTCCTGCAGCGAAAAAGCTGCGGGGGCAGGTGGTCCCCCGACCTCCCCCTTCTTCGTAGCCGGCAGCTCCCTCCTGTGGGGCTCCGGCCACAAGAACTCCTGCAGCGAAACTGCTGCTGGGGAAAGTGGTCTCCAGACCTCGTCCCCCTTCTTTGTAGCCGGTAGCTCCCTTTGGTGGGGCTCCGACCACAGTACTGCCGGCAGCGAAGAAGCTGCAGTGGGAGCAGGTCTCCGGACCTCCCCCACAATCTCCGGCAGCGAAACTGCTGCTGGGGTTGGTGGTCTCCAGACCTCCTCCCCCTTCGTGGCCGGCAGCTCCCCTTTCTGGGGCTCCGGCCACCGTACTCCCTGCGGAGGAACGGGCAGCAGAGGCAGCTCCTGCTCCTCTGCTCCGGGCGGTGGTGGAGGCAGAGGCAGCTCCAGCTCCTCTGCTCCTGGCGGTGGTGGAACAAGCAGGCATTCACCCTCTGCTGGTGGAGGTGGAACCAGCAGGCATTCACCCTCTGCTGGTGGAGGTGGGACCAGCAGGTATTCACCCTCTGCTGGTGGAGGTGGGAGGGGCAAGCAGTCCTCCCACTGCGGTGGAGGTGGAACCAGCAGGTATTCACCCTCTGCTGGTGGAGGTGGGAGGGGCAAGCAGTCCTCCCACTGCGGTGGAGGTGGCAGAGGTAGAGGCGATGGGGCTGATGCTGGCCACTCAGAGGGAGGCTGTGGCGGTGCTGGCTCCCTCTGCTGTGGCGGCTGGGCATGTGCGCGCCGTGCTGCCTTCAGCAGCATAGCTAGAGAATGCTGGGGGACACCAGCATCCTGCCCTTCTCCCCCCCAAAAATTTTCAGGGGGTTGAGCCTGTAACTCCTCCCCTTCTGGCTCTTGGGACGGCACCAGCAGGTATTCACCCTCTGCTGGTGGAGGTGGGACCAGCAGGCATTCTCCCTCTGCTGGCAGCTTGGGTCCTACGGCTGTGGAAGCCCCGACTTCCCTCTTTTTGGGCTGTGGACGCACCGACTCCTCCCTTTTGGGCTGTGGACGCACCGACTCCTCCCTTTTGGGCTGTGGACGCACCGACTCCTCCCTTTTGGGCTGTGGACGTTCGGGCTCCCCCCACTCAGGCGTAGGATGTTCGGGCTCCTCCCACTCAGGCGTAGGACGTTCGGGCTCCTCCCACTCAGGCGTAGGACGTTCGGGCTCCTCCCACTCAGGCGTAGGACGTTCGGGCTCCTCCCGCTTGGGCTGTGGACGCTCAGGCTCCTCCCATTTGGGCTGTGGACGCTCAGGCTCCTCCCATTTGGGCTGTGGACGCTCAGGCTCCTCCTGCTTGGGCTGTGGACGCTCAGGCTCCTCCCGCTTGGGCTGTGGATGCTCAGGCTCCTCCCGCTTGGGCTGTGGACGCTCAGGCTCCTCCCCATAACTGCGGAAGGGACAGTGGGCGAACAGGTGATCCTGGTCGCAGAGGAGGCACCCCGACGATGGCTTGTTACATCGCCGTGGATGCCTGGCCCTTAGGCGGCACTCCTCCTCCCTGTCCTTCACCTCTTTATCTGTCTCCCGCTTGGGCTGTGGAGGCAAAACCAGCAGGCATTCACCCTCTGCTGGTGGAGATGGGGACAGCAGGTACTCCTCTGCTGGTGGTCCTGCTACCTGGGCTGCTGTTCCGTTTATCGTTGCCTCCAGGTAGCTGAGGAGAAACTCCACACCTTCCTCCAAGGTGTTTGGGGTGTGTTCCTGCTGATAGGCCTCCCATCTCTCACTGTCCATCATCCACAGGGCCCGAACGACTATGGGCAGAGCCTGGGCCTCCAGCCCAGCATTCTCCAGGAACCAGTCCCGCCATTTTGTGGCGTCTTCTGCCATTATATATATATATAATTTTTTTTTTTTTTTTTTTTTTTTAAACAAAACCCCTCCTGGTCTGACGCTTGGAGGCGCGGCTATCCCACTTCTGACACCACGTGTCACAAAGACGGCCAGAGTGGGTTGCGTCAGACCAGACAGGAATTCAAACACACAGACAGTGGTTGTGATGAGCTGAGTGCAATTGCTGCACTCAGCGTTTATTAACAAATAAAAAGGTTTAACAGTACAAAACAGGACACGGCACTGGTAGCCAAAAGAAACATATAAACAAAACGGACTAAACACTTAACAAACGGTACACGGAGACAAACAAACACGGTGAGTACAAACAACTATTATATTTACGATCTTTCTATTTACTTTACTTTTACTCCTCGCTCTCTCACCCGTTCTCCTCTTCCGAACACCCAACCCCGAGTGCAAGAAATGTGCGTCTATATATACTATTGTGCTGGGATTCAATTACTAATTAATTATTCACTTGAATCCCAGCACGTGAATTAATTCTGTGCAACCCCGTGCTCACATATTACATTTAACCAGCACGTGAAGTGATTTGTGCTCTCCTCGTGCCTAAATACAAATCTACACTTTTTAAATACACGTGAAACACAGACCCGTTCATATCCCGTGTACCAATCTATACACCAACATTTACACACGCACGCATACACACAAATGCACACAGAGACGTGGCACATTGCCACAGCTATGTGCACTCCATGACAGAGAATACGAATGACCCAAGAGGGATGGGATTGCTTTTTGAGGGAGGTAGGTTTACACAAACCGAGGGTACATGCTGTGCGATATTACTAGGCAGTGGGTTACAGCCAAACTCTCCTCCCCCACTACACTTCCTTTTCAGCCAAACACAGAGCACATGTTTCGCCCGCTTTATGCCACCAAACATACAAGGAAAACAAATTAGGGACATCAACCATAGCCTACCTTCCTTACAACCCTAGAATACAGAACTGTTCTAGGAACCTTTTATACAGTAGGGCTAAAGCCTTTTAAAATCCAGTAAAATATATTTCTCCATTGATAAGAGGTCAGTATTGAGTGTTGAAGACCCAGTCCAGAGAGGGTTCTGCTGAGTCTGCTGCCTATCTTGACAAACAGGGAAGATGCACATCTCCCTGTATGCAACACCAGCAATACATCATTGACTGTTTAGACAACTTAGTGTTGGAAAAATGTAATACAAACTAAGCTGTATTGCAATTAACATAGAATATTATCTTAATAGTTTTCTTCATTCTTGTTTTATAAACAGATTTCTTGCCTTGTCTGCATCTGATCTCAATCAGCATCAATTAAGTCGGTGGTTCTGATGCATTTTGTCATTCCTGTGTGTGCTGTGGCTCTGGATGATATTTGAAATGGACTAGTGAGTAGAGAGGTCTGCAGAGTGCTGAGGAGTTTGAAAAATTGTTGGTAGTTAGTCGGAGTTGACACATTTAACTGTGATGTGTGTATCTTCCTCATTGGACAACGTGAGACATCCAGTAATGCATCAGTCAAAGAGAATCCTCAGAGAATAGTGGGGGATTCAAAAGTGACTTACACAAAAGTGGGTTAAGTCCCAGACCCTATGGGGCATCAGTCCCAAAGTGAATCCCGAGTTGGCAAAGGAATCCCATTGTTGCAGTATCGAGCTGCACGGCTTGGCAAAACACCAGGTAATGCTGCAAAAAATGTCCCAGAGGGGACTTCTACTGATGCATGAGTAGTTACTGACATATCATTAGAGGTTAGAATTACTGGATTTGTTTAATTAGCTACATGGCCTTTAAAAAATGGTTGTCAATTCGTAAAATCAACGAGAAGAGTCGGCTTGTACTGTTTTGCTCGTGTTTTTTGACACTTAGGAGTTTTGCTTGGTTGTAACAGCTGTAGTGTTTTCCTTTGCAGACATGTGAGGAGAAAAACACGACACAACTGTCACTTGATTTACAAGACAAAGTGGTGCCATTATTTAAATATGACAGGATGCCTCTAAGGGCAATTTCTAAAAATTATTTAAACAATGTAATAAGTGAAATGTCACAGTTAGTTAATTATGTTTATGCTAATTGTTAATTAGCTTCTTAATGGAGACCATCTTAATTAACAATGGTTATGAGCATGTGTGCGGGAGAGAGCAGCACCGTAAATGAAGCTAGTAATTGCCATCTTCAAGTGATTAACATGGATTTATTGGGCTTTTTATAGCATTCGCTTAGTATTATGATCTCGCTATATATATACACACACACAGACTGCTCCTTTCCACTGCTTGTTTACAGACACATTTTACTAGCTAGAATAGAACTTCCATTTTCCCTGAAAGCAGAGGGGACTTGTCAGTGTGCGATGCATACTTTACTGTTGTATTTTGGTACACTTTGGTACCTATTGAACAAACTCTATTCATCTTTCCTTTATGGTCATGGCTCCTATTTTCACTATAATGTCATTCCATTCCAGCATAATAAAGGGTGAGCACTTTACTCTACCTTTATTAGTACCTTTATAATAATTACTATTATACAGATTAATACCAAATATTTTGATTTGGCACATAGATATTAAATGCCACAAAATAAAAAATAAAAATGTTTGTCTGCATAGGCAAACAATGTGTTACCCAACATCATTTATTTACCGCACAGAAAATGGGTTTGAGAAAATCTGAAGAAAAAAAATTGACATGGAAACATTAGGGCATTGATTGACAGTGATATGCATAAGTTCACCTTGTCAGTGTATTCTCAAGCTGGTATAATTGTTACAAAGCAGAAACATCTTGCTTTAATTATATGTGCTAAATCTCATACTCTTCTGTTACACCCCACTGATTGAGTTTGACACAAACTGGAATACTTATTTGAACAAGAAACTGACAATGCCTCACTGCTGAGGGTCTCACAGAAATTACAGTTCTATATACTTAAGTGAGCTGAGTGTATATATTCGTACACGTACACACACATACACACACACACACACACACACACACACAGTAGCCATCGTGTAACTCTGTGCTGTGCTTCATGCACTGTATCTGCCGACCTCTACTGGACTGAGTTCAAAGGGATGTAAACTCAGAAAGAGCAATTAAATTGTTACCCTGAAAAGAACACGCAGGCAGCACTGTAAAGAAAAGGGGTGGGGGGTGGGGGGGGTCACGTTTAATATTAAATGTGTTGACACATGTCCTTTTCAAGTTTGTGGACATTTGACATCAATATATTGACATTTATGTCTCAGGCATCGAATTCTGACACATCCTGATTATGTAAATAATAACAATAATAATAATCTACTCGGGGCAGAGTGAGGTCAAAGGGGTGCTTTAAACATGTGACTTTTAAAAAGTCAGCAGGATATAATGACTGAAATACAAAATGATATACAAAGTGAATCTAGTCAACAAGAAGAATACATTAGTTAAGATAAATGGAATATGTCACACACATACCAAGTTGTTTCTTTTTTATTTTAGAAATTGGTGTTTCCTTTTTCATTTAAACAAAAATTGTGCTTATAGCAATTTGTAATAAAAAGAAAAAACCTATGCAAATCTATCCCACTGGGTATGCAAACACTTAGGTTAGGTAAATCTCTCAAAAACATATATGTACTGCAAATGCAGATGTACAATCTAATAATCTGTAAAGTAGTTAATACCTCCAGATATTACACAGATGTCGTCATCAGCTGTCAGTTGAGTTTCTTTTTTTCTTTTTTGTAGATGTGTTTTCTGTGCTTTCTGAAACACAGAGCAGAGATAGAGCAGGCAGTGAAGGGGCAGTTCAGTATTCATATGTGCCCATTCTTCAGACCATCTTTTCGAGCCTCACTAGTGAAAATTGTGCTGAATGCCAAGTGGTTTTGTTGCAAGAACTACTTTCCACTGAGCTCTAGGCTGAGACCACTGAACTAATGGCAACTAATGTAGAGAGCCAGGTCATCCAAGTGGCACAGCTGATTAATCCAAAAGGTGTAATCCATTGTCCTACCTAACATATTGCTGAGATTTCTATACATGGGTAAGAACAAATTTGATCTCCCCATAGGGTAAATTCAACTGCAGACCACCAGGCAGGTACAATCAGAAACAGAAAGAGGGTGTGCTTGAATGCTTCTTTCAGAAGAACACAGCAACAAACTTGTTTTCCACATCAGCAGGTGCATTTAAGGCTATAGTAGAAGTGTTATAAGGTACACTGGCTTTCCTAATGTGTAGGGTTACCAGATTTCCAAAATGAAAAAACTGGATTTTTTTTCGCTTCAATTCATTGAAGTGTAGAAATTCTGAAGCAGTTAAAATAAGTATATAATAACACAATCATATATATATATATATATATATATATATATATATATATATATATATATATATATATATTCTAGGTACACTTGCACAAAGTCAGGGATTTTGTAGGCATATAGTCAGGTGTATGATTAAACAATTATACCAAACAGGTGCTAATGATCTTCAATTCAATATGTAGGTTGAAACACAATCATTAACTGAAACAGAAACAGCTGTGTAGGAGGAATAAAACTGGGTGAGGAACAGCCAAACTCAGCTAACAAGGTGAGGTTGCTGAAGACAGGTTACTGTCAAAAGTCATACACCATGGCAAGACTGAGCACAGCAACAAGACACAAGGTAGTTATACTGCATCAGCAAGGTCTCTCCCAGGCAGAAACTTCAAGGCAGACAGGGGTTTCCAGATGTGCTGTCCAAGCTCTTTTGAAGAAGCACAAAGAAACGGGCAACATTGAGGACCATAGATGTCTATTTTTGAAAGCATTCTTACTTTACAGCATTTTTTCACACCTGCCTAAAACTTTTGCACAGTACTGTATATATATTTGAAATCACTTATAAAAATGGCTGTGTTAATCAATACACAATAGGGACTAACCGGTAAAGGCTAATTTGGCTGGTCGAACTTCCAAGATCAAATGTAAAAAAATCAACAACAAAAAACTAGCCATGGTGAGGAAGTTAAACAGAATATGAATTCTTAAACACATAATCTTAATTAATAAACAAGTAATCCATACGTTTTTTTTATTTCCTTTTCGCATAATAAATTACTGTGCTGTCAACTTGCTGTCACATTGCTACAGTTTGGTACTTATAAAAAATGTGAATACAAAATAGCAAAACCGGGATGATTTAACAGTTTTACTGTTTCTGTCCGGGACAAAAAACGAAGGCTGAAAACTTGGACAATCCCAGTTTTCCCAAGACGTCTGGTGACCATACTAATGTGCTAAGCGCTTGCAACAATACATAGCTAAGGCCTCTCACTAAATTGTTCTCTCTTTTATTACAAACAAGTAACTGTTTCTAGTTTGTTTGTTTGTTTTGTTGTAGTTAAGATTTAGCTGAGCCTGTGAAGTAACAGGTCATTGGTTTGATTAGGATGTTAATTGTCTTCTGTGTTCAAGTTATCTTGGAATGGTGTTTCCAATTTATTTATTTTTTTACAATTTTTTAATTAAAGGATTGGGTGAAATCGGTGTGTTTTTCTAAATATAATTAAGAAAGAAAAAACTTTCGACTAAAAATCGGGTTTTCATTCAGACGATGATAATACTGTGAGATGTGTCAGAATGTATATAAAACAAGCAGTATTTACTTCATGTGGCTTAGATATGAAACAACATCCGCTCTCCATTGAGCATGCACAGCAGACAGTATTTCACATGACACTAGCTTTGCATCTCACAGCACTGGCTGTATGGAAAACCTGAATTATAAATGTATGTTATCATCCCCAACGATGTACTAAACTGTACCTGTCTTCTGTAAACTGTATTAGATGTTGGAGTATGGGCAGCAGTGTGGAGTAGTGGTTAGGGTTCTGGACTCTTGACCGGAGGTTCGTGGGTTCAATCCCAGGTGGGGGACATTGCTGTTGTACCCTTAAGCAAGGTACTTTACCTAGATTGCTCCAGTAAAAACCCAACTGTATAAATGGGTATTTGTATGTAACAATAATGTGTAAAAAATAATGTAATTGTATGTAAAAATAATGTGATATCTTGTAACAATTGTAAGTCGCCCTGGATAAGGGCATCTGCTAAGAAATTAGTAATAATAACAATAATAATAATAATGCTTTTGTATTTCAATGAAGGTAGTTGCCTGAATTGCATGCTGTTTCCCTGTAGAAATATCATGAGACGCATCTCACTAGGCAATACAAACAAATAAACAAAACAAACAAATAAAAAACATCACTTAATAAATAAAAACTTTGAAAACCGAATGCACAGATTCATAAAATAATGCACAAAGCCACTTCTTGTCCAGTAAATCACACCTTGTACAGGCACCCACCGCTGGGATGTATTTACTTCCTTGTGTACCCCGGGGGCATGGGATTACAATCCTGTATACAATAACCAGAGACGGTTATAGTCAGACAGCTGTGTGATGACATATTACACCAGGCAATCTGTCACAAATTGGCAACAATTCAGCACACTACTAGCAATGAAATCTAGAGATCACTCTCGGTGTGAGAAAGATTACTTTTTTTATTTTGTCTTAATAAGGAGCTACCCCCCAACACGGCTTAGACAGAGTGCACTTTATTATAAAAAAGAGGGAAAAAAGGAATTAAATACACCGTGAGGTGAGTTCTGTAAAATGCAGAAGAGTACAGTTAGTTTCTGTATGAGAGTCTTAACTACAAATATTTAGGCCTACTATAAATGAAAGATTTTTTGTGAAACTATTAACTGAATATTAATACCATGAATTTCCAAAATAATCTAGCACACATTAAAATGAAGATAATTCCAGGATGCACTTACAATACAGGTGTAGTTGGTGCTACAGCTTCTCCAATGGCAGTTTCAGGCACATCTTTCATTTATGGTAGTTTCATTTTAATAAAGGATTGTGGCAAAGTGCCCCGCCCCTGTGTGCATTTGTGTGTTCTGTGTTGTATGTTGCGTGCGTGTGTTAATGTTGGTGTATAGTCATTGATACACAGGATATAAACGGGTCTGTGTTTCACGTGTGATTTTAAAAAGGTAGATTTGTATTTAGGCACGAGGAGAGCACAAATCACTTCACGTGCTGATTAAATGTAATATGTGAGCACGGGGTTGCACAGAATTAATTCACGTGCTGGGATTCAAGTGAATAATTAATTAGTAATTGAATCCCAGCACAACAGTATATATAGAGACACGTAGCATGCAGTCAGGGTTGGGTGTTCGGTGAGTGGAGAACGGGAGAGAGGAGGAGAAATAAAGTAAAAGAATGTAACGTAAAAATAGTGTTTTCACTCACCGTGTTTGTTTGTCTCCGTGCACCGTTTGTCTGTGTAGTCCGTTTTGTTTGTCTATTTATTTTGGCGTGAAGTGCCGTGTCCTGTTTTGTTTCAAACCTTTTATTTTCTGTTCTGTTTATTAAATGCTGAGCGCGATCACGCGCTCAGCCTCACCAAAACCCCAAGTCTCTGTCTGTTTATTTCCTGCATCTGGTCTGACGCCACCCACTCCGGCCGTCTTTGTGACACGTGGTGTCCTGCGTGGGATCGACAGCGCCTCCAGGACTCAGGCCAGAGCAGGAACTGCAGTTTTGGATTTAAAAAAAATAAAAATAAAAAAAACAAAATGGCAGAAGATGCCATCAAAGTGCGGGACTGGATGCTGGAAAATGCTGGGCTGGAGGCCCAGTCTATACCAGTAGTCGTCCAGTTCCTGCAGTTTATGGATAGGGAACGATGGGAGGCTTATGCAAGGGAACAGACCGTAAGCACCTGGGAGGAAGGTGTGGGGTTGGTCCTCAGCTACCTGGAGGCAATTATAAGTGGAACAGCAGCCCAGGTAGCAGGTCCACCAGCAGAGGAAGAATGCCTGCTGTCCCCGTCTCCACCAGCAGAGGAAGAATGCCTCCTGGTTTTGCGTCCACAGCCCGAGCGGGAGGAGCCTGAGCGTCCACAGCCCAAACGGGAGGAGCCTGAGCGTCCACAGCCCAAGTGGAAGGAGCCTGAACGTCCTACCCCTGAGTGGAAGGAGCCCGAACATCCTACGCCTGAGTGGGAGGAGCCCGAACGTCCTACGCCTGAGTGGGAGGAGCCCGAACGTCCTACGCCTGAGTGGGAGGAGCCCGAACGTCCTACGCCTGAGTGGGGGGAGCACGAACGTCCACAGCCCAAGAGGGGGGAGTCGGTGCGTCCACAGCCCAAAAGGGAGGAGTCGGTGCGTCCACAGCCCAAAAGGGAGGAGTCAGTGCGTCCACAGCCCAAAAGGGAGGAGTCGGTGTGTCCACAGCCCAAAGGAAGGCAAGTCGGGGCTTCCACAGCTCTGGGACCCAAGCCACCAGCAGAGGGAAAATGCCTGCTGGTTCAGCCCCAAGAGCCGGAAGGGGAGGAGTTACAGGCCCAACCCCCTGAAAATTTTTTGGGGGGAGAGGGGCAGGAGGCTGGTGTCCCCCAGCAGCCTCTATTCATGCTGCTGAAGGCAGCACGGCGCGCACCAGCCCAGCCGCCACAGCGGAGGGAGCCAGCGCCGCCAGGAGCAGAGGAGCTGCCTCTGCCTCCGCCACCTCCACCGGCAGGAACAGAGCAGCAGGAGCTGCCTCTGTCTCCGCCACCTCCACCGGAAGGAGCAGAGGAGCAGGAGCTGCCTCTGCCTCCGCCACCTCCACCGCTTCCTCCACTAGGAGCAGAGGAGCAGGAGCTGCCTCTGCCTCCACCACCACCAGGAGCAGAGGAGCTGGAGCTGCCTCTGCTTCCGCCACCGCCCGGAGCAGAGGAGCAGGAGCTGCCTCTGCTGCCCGTACCTCCACAGGGAGTACGGTGGCCAGAGCCCCAGAAAGGGGAGCTGCCGGCCACGAAGAAGGGGGACGAGGTCTGGAGACCACTTTCCCCAGCAGCAGTTTCGCTGCAGGAGTTCTTGTGGCCGGAGCCCCACAGGAGGGAGCTGCCGGCTATGAAGAAGGGGGAGGTCGGGGGACCACCTGCCCCCGCAGCTTTTTCGCTGCAGGACGGGACCAGCATGCTGTCAGCCGTGCCACTACCGGCAGGGGAGCTGACAGCATTTCCAGACATGGGCCCACTGAAGCCTCCCTTCCCAGCCCGAGACTTTGGCCTGGACTGCTGGGTATTTAAGGGGGGAGGTGGCCGTTGAGGCCATGTGTGCTGCGCACAAGGGGGGGTATATGTGGCAAAGTGCCCCGCCCCTGTGTGCATTTGTGTGTTCTGTGTTGTATGTTGCGTGCGTGTGTTAATGTTGGTGTATAGTCATTGATACACGGGATATAAACGGGTCTGTGTTTCACGTGTGATTTTAAAAAGGTAGATTTGTATTTAGGCACGAGGAGAGCACAAATCACTTCACTTGCTGATTAAATGTAATATGTGAGCACGGGGTTGCACAGAATTAATTCACGTGCTGGGATTCAAGTGAATAATTAATTAGTAATTGAATCCCAGCACAACAGTATATATAGAGACACGTAGCATGCAGTCAGGGTTGGGTGTTCGGTGAGTGGAGAACGGGAGAGAGGAGGAGAAATAAAGTAAAAGAACGTAACGTAAAAATAGTGTTTTCACTCACCGTGTTTGTTTGTCTCCGTGCACCGTTTGTCTGTGTAGTCCGTTTTGTTTGTCTATTTATTTTGGCGTGAAGTGCCGTGTCCTGTTTTGTTTCAAACCTTTTATTTTCTGTTCTGTTTATTAAATGCTGAGCGCAATCACGCGCTCAGCCTCACCAAAACCCCAAGTCTCTGTCTGTTTATTTCCTGCATCTGGTCTGACGCCACCCACTCCGGCCGTCTTTGTGACAAGGATGCAATCAGAACTCATCTCCAGGAATTGTGTCCTGGACATAAAAGGGAAAAGGAGTTATTCGTGTGCATGCATATATATATATATATATATATATATATATATATATATATATATATATATATATATATATATAGCATTTTAATGTTTCTGGCTTGAAGAGCTCTTTTTTATTGCTTATTATTCATGACAAAAATGATTATGCATTTGTGCTGATAAATAGTAATGAGAGGCTGGAGCCCTCACGTGGATAGGAATTCTTGAACAATGTATGTCAAGCTCACACTTGTATAAGTGTAAAACACGTTTTTAAGAACTAAATATGCCTTCACAAAAAAAAAAGCCTAAATATTTAGTTTGTTGTCAACTTTCACCCTGTGTGGAGTTTTGTCTGACTGGAGTTAGAAATAGTAAATAAAAATATAGTGAGAGTCAATGAGAAGTCCCCACAAATATAGGAATGCAATCGTGTGTGTGTGTGTGTGTGTGTGTGTAAATATAACATTTTCAATTAAGATACAGATAAGAGGATGATGTAATGGAACTAGCTCAATCAGTAGATATAGGGATCAGAGGCAGTTCGTCATGGCTTTACTTCTGTTATTGTGCAGGTCACTTTTGGTATTGATCCACACATTGAAGGTTAGGTTTAGTTTATGAGTTCATGAACAGGCATTCAATAATACAAGACAAGGGCGTCTGCTAAGAAATAAATAAATAATATTTAGGTTCTTAATTATGGTACAGTTCATATATATAAAATAAGAAAAAAGAAAAAAGAAAAGGATATTTCAGGTACTTAAAAAGGTAGAATAATTGATTACAAATCAATTATCAGGACGTTATCAGGAAGTCCTTCATCGGCTGAATACAAAAAAACAATATATGTGTGTGTGTGTGTGTGTGTGTGTGTGTGTGTGTGTGTGTGTGTGTGTGTGTGTTCGCACATTAAATGATTTAAGCTAATATGGTAATAAGTCTTGTATTGATTGTGAGATCAGTTTTTCATCAGTCTCTTCTGTGGTTGAACAGCAAAACTGTGAAAAGAAAACAAGCAAAGACTCAAACCTTGCGTCTATCCTTTCTAGCTATAAAACTGATTATAAACATAATTAACATTTTAAAAACTCTGGTGATACATTCACTGTTTTTTTAAGCATTTGAAATAAAAAGTGTGTCCTGTTCTTTGCCGCCTGTCAGCTTTTAGTATTTACAACACCCTTCGATACAGCATGCAAACTATAAAAAGGTGAACCTAACATTCACAAAACGTGTTGCTAAAAACTACGGTTCACTTCAGAAGCAGGATTCAAATAAAATGTACAAGTATGTCAGTAACATCCTATGAGTATGATGCAAATGTTAATGGCTGTTACGTACTGTATATCAACAGTACATACAGAACAGTATAGCATAAGAAATTGAAATGAATAGCGGAGGCAACACAAAGCCACTAGGTTTCAGGCCACTGCATGGCACACCAGGGGAGACTTGGGGTTTGAAACAGAAAAGTTGCCTCAAACTAGGTCTCCTGGTCACCTGGAACCACCAGGTTTCAAGTCAGTGTTCCTGAAAAAGTGGCTTCATGGATAAGTAGTATATAAGGCCTAGATGTCATTAAGTAAGCAAATGAGGTGTTAGTATCATGTATGTTGAATGAACATATGACCCAGGGATAATAAGAATTATAACAAAACAAATTCATATCGGATGTCTCTAAAATGTAATGTAGGAGTAAACCAATAATTACTTGTGATTTATTTTAAAAGTGTGCATGTTTGAATGTGGCATGTTTGGTGTGGAGGATATAATCATGCAAGTGAAGTCACTCTTGCAGAGCAGTAAGCAAGCTAACTGTAGGTTCCCTTTAGTACTTCCAGGTTGACAGGTATATCATTTCTATTGAAGTCACTCTTGCAGAGCAGTAAGCAAGCTAGCTGTAGGTTCCCTTTAGTACTTCCAGGTTGACAGGTATATTATTTCTATTAACTTGACAGACCTTTGATTGAAAGAATTCATTCACTACTACAATAAAACAGTAACTAGATCCCCCTGACCCATGTTTAGCTTTTGCCGACTGCTATAAAAAGGCATTTTTATTGGACTTTACACTCCAGTCACATAAAGGGAGAATTTATGACTAACAAGAGTAACTTGTTTGGGTAAACCTCTTTAGAGGCACCTATAAAAGGAAAGCAATCAGCACTGGCGATTTGTTTTGTACAATGTTTGATGCCAACTGTGTTATTTGTCTTTGTTGTGTTTTCACAAAGGCTAAAGTTAGGGAATGCAATGTGCTGATGTATCAGATATTGGAACTAAATTAAGTTGTTGCTGTTCGTTTTTAACAAATTGAACAGTTTTGAAAGACAGAGCCCTGCTATATCCTTTCAGATTTACAATTCCTCAATGGGTAAAAGTAGAACGAGAAAGAAAAGGTATCAGAAGCATCCTACACCATGAGAGAGGCTGCTTGCACATTCACTCTCATCATGCTTGGTTGAATGAATATTGAAATATGTTCAAATGTCTTGTCAGATAGGGTTGTGAGACTTCACTTAAATGGTGAAGGCAGGGCCTGCACCCCTGCTGGCCCTGCCTTCACCTTTCTATTACTGTAGAGTTGAAAGGTCAACACATCATGTGATTTCTTGGGAACCAGGAAGTATTCAAAAGGAACCGGCAACAAGGATGGGTTAGAATGAATGCAATAACCAAGGCCAGTATTGTATTAGGGGGCTTCCTTCAGATGAAACATGCTACCAAAGACTGTAGACAACGTCTCTATCCTAAAGAAAAGCTGGTGTGTTGAACCAGACTGAAATCCCAAACTGATGAAACAACTCTCCCCTAGCTAATTTCCCATTATCTCAATTAATTAATCATTTAAGTTCAGTTTCCCTGACCCTCACAAAACAGAGAAACAACATAAGGCATTGTTGCTCAGTGAACCTATCCTGTAAGAAATATGTGTTTTTCTAGTCTTTTACTTGTTAAAGAAATCAAATGTATCCATGGGGGAAAAGAACTACCTACTAGTTCACAGTGTATCGTCAACATTCAGACACCCCCCTCCCCTCCCCCTCTCCCATCCAATCACGGTGGATTTACAACCAGTGAGATTTATTTACTAATTAAACTGATAAAACACAAGATTTCTATGCATTTAAACTACTTCACTCTTGGCATATTACACAATTTAAGACTCCATCCACAAGTGCTAGGGCAGATACCAAGCCAGCGTGCATTAATCCACTCAGTCTGTGATCAGAGAGATGGTTGGGATACTGAACATGCACTGTAGGTAATAGATGCTCCTTGTCATTGCAGTGGTGCACTCCGCTGCAGCGCCCCATTGCCGCGTGATACCTATCTGGGATGTTGTACACTCTATTGCATCCTGTGGAAGGGTCTGACTTGGGGGCAACATGGAAGTTGATATTGGGCCAGAGGCAGAATCTTAGGTAGTAGTAAGATGGCAGAATGATGTAGCTAGTAGGACCTACAATAATAAATAATACTTTTATAAACAGGTCGGTTGTTGTAATAAAAACTTACTGCAACCTGTAACAAATATAGTTACTTGGACTTGTTGCACTGCATGTGGCCCAATAAAATATCTGATTTAGAGTATAGTGCTCTCTTTGTTCCCAGTTAGGTGCGTAACAGACACAGTATATGTTACTGGCAAAGTCCTAGAGTAGGCATTTCTAGGGTTTACGCCTGTCAAATCTTAGGAATCGCCAAAAACCGGAAACATCAACAAGACATTTTCAGAAGAGCCTGTGTTTTAGGTTTTGTAAACTCTAGACAGGCTCTAGCTGCCAAACTACATAACTTTTCCGTGTGTTTCTTTCTCTTGGGTAGAACTGTTTGGCTCAGTTGTATGGAAACTATAATAAGATCCAAAATGGAAAATTACCTATATGGTAACAATATCCTGGGAGACAGTCAGCATGGTTTTAGGAAAGGGAGATCATGTCTTACTAACCTGCTTGATTTTGTTGAGGATGCAACATTGACAATGGATAATTGTAAAGCATACAACATGGTTTATTTAGATTTCCAGAAAGCTTTTGACAAAGTCCCGCATAAAAGATTAATTCTCAAACTGAACGCAGTAGGGATTCAAGGAAATGCATTCACATGGATTAGGGAGTGGTTAACATGTAGAAAACTGAAAGTACTGATTAGAGGAGAAACCTCAAAATGGAGCGAGGTAACCAGTGGTGTACCACAGAGATCAGTATTAGGTCCTCTGCTATTCCTAATCTACATTAATGATTTCGATTCTGGTATAGTAAACTTAAATTTGCAGACAACACAAAAATAGGAGGAGTGGCAAACACTGTTGCAGCAGCAAAGGTCATTCAAAATGATCTAGACAGCATTCAGAACTGCGCAGACACATGGCAAATGACATTTAATAGAAAAAAGTGTAAAGTACTGCACGCAGGCAATAAAAATGTGCATTAAAAATATCATATGGGAGATACTAAAATTGAAGAAAGAATCTATGAAAAAGACCTAGTTTATGTTGACTCAGAAATGTCTTCATCTAGACAATGTGGGGAAGCTATAAAAAAAGGCCAACAAGATGCTTGGATATATTGTGAGAAGTGTTGAATTTAAATCAAGGGAAGTAATGTTAAAACTTTACAATGCATTAGTAAGACCTCACCTAGAATATTGTGTTCAGTTCTGGTCACCTCGTTACAAAAAGGATATTGCTGCTCTAGAAAGAGTGCAAAGAAGAGCAACCAGAATTATCCTGGGTTTAAAAGGCATGTCGTATGCAGACAGGCTAAAAGAATTGAATCTATTCAGTCTTGAACAAAGAAGACTACACTGTGATCTGATTCAAGCATTCAAAATCCTAAAAGGTATAGACAATGTCGACCCAGGGGACTTTTTTGACCTGAAAAAAGAAACAAGGACCAGGGGTCATAAATGGAGATTAGATAAAGGGCCATTCAGAACAGAAAATAGGAGGCACTTTTTTACACAGAGAATTGTGAGGGTCTGAAACCAACTCCCCAGTAATGTTGTTGAAGCCGACACCCTGGGATCCTTCAGAAGCTGCTTGATGAGATTCTGGGATCAATAAGCTACTGACAACCAAACGAGCAAGATGGGCCGAATGGCCACCTCTCGTTTGTAAACTTTCTTATGTTCATACTACTTTTGGAATTTATTGCATATTATTATTATTATTATTATTATTTATTTCTTAGCAGACGCCCTTATCCAGGGCGACTTACAATCGTAAGCAAATACATTTCAAGCGTTACAATACAAGTAAATCAATAAGAGCAAGAAATACAATAACTTTTGTTCAAGTAAAGTACAAGTTTGACAAACCACAATTCAATAATACAGCAGGTAATAGTGATAGTTACATCAGGATATGATTAAATAGTGATAGTTACATCAGGATGTGATTAAATACAAAGTACTACAGGTTAAAAACTTGGCAGATTACAGTATTCTGAAGTACAGGATTAAATGCAGTAAAATAGGGGCTGATAAGAGCAAAATAAAGCACATTTACATGAAGGGTGATAGTGTCCCAGGATACAAACAGAGGAGTTCTACAGGTGCTCTTTGAAGAGGTGAGTCTTAAGGAGGCGCCGGAATGTGGTCAGGGACTGGGCAATCCTGACATCTGTAGGAAGGTCATTCCACCACTGTGGAGCAAGGGTGGAGAAGGAGCGGGCTTTGGAGGCAGGGGAGCGTAGCGGTGGTAGAGCTAGTCTTCTAGTGCAGGCGGAGCGGAGAGGTCGAGTGGGGGTGTAGGGAGAGATGAGGGTCTGGAGGTAGCTGGGTGCAGACTGGTCAAGGCATCTGTAGGCTAGTACAAGAGTCTTGAACTGGATGCGAGCGGTGATCGGGAGCCAGTGGAGCGAGCGGAGTAGTGGAGTAGCGTGGGCAAAGCGAGGCAGAGAGAACACCAGGCGGGCAGCAGAGTTCTGGATGAGCTGGAGCGGACGGGTGGCGGACGCAGGGAGGCCAGCCAGGAGGGAGTTGCAGTAGTCTAGGCGGGAGAGTACCAGGGCCTGGACCAGGAGCTGGGTAGCATAGTTGGTGAGGAAGGGTCGGATTCTTCGGATGTTGCTCAGGAAGAATCGGCAAGTGCGTGCCAGAGTGGAGATGTGCTGGGAATAAGAGAGGCAGGGGTCCAGGGTGACTCCAAGGTTCTTAGCTGAGGAAGAGGGAGAGAGTGTGGTAGATTCCAGAGGAACAGAGATGGAGAGATCAGAGGAGGGGGAGGAGGAGGGAAAGAAAAGGAGGTCAGATTTAGAGAGGTTGAGTTTGAGGTGATGCGAGTGCATCCAGGAGGAAATAGCAGACAGACAGGTAGAGATACAGGAGGAGATAGTGGAGTCAGAGGTGGGGAAGGAGAGGAAAATCTGAGCATCATCAGCATAGAAATGGTATGAGAAACCATAGGATGCGATGAGGGGGCCCAGGGAGCGGGTGTAGAGAGAGAACAGGAGAGGACCCAAGACTGACCCTTGGGGGACTCCAGTTAAGAGAGGGTGAGGTGTGGAGGTGCATAACCACGCTTTTAAAGTGTAAGTGCATAACCCAAATTGCCCCGTTACCTTTGTATGATGTTTAGAATCGTGTGTGGCTCTCATTTCAGTAACGTTCTGTCTTTGTTGAGGTGCTTTCACCTGCAGTCAGGACCTGCTCTCCGGTTCACGCTGCCTACCATAGACGTAATATAGGCTAGATCAGCCAAAGTAAGCACCAGCGCCATCTAGTGATCTGCCAAATCATGTTTCCTTTGGCTAATCTAGCCTACAATACATATGTCTATGGAATGCAACTTTTGTGGTAACAAAAACAAGACCCTGTTTCTGCATCAGTGCAAATTAAATTAAAAGCGGGTATGACAGTTCTAGAAGCTTAAAGGTCAACCAATGTCACAAAAAGGAACATGGGATACAAGCCTGGCCTACTAGCTTGTGTAATTTAAAGCATAGATATATTTCACAGATTTATACATTTATTTGAGCTCACCTTGTCAAACCAGGTTTATCAAGATCTGTTTCCATCACTAAGCAGATGGCATCCTAATGGGATTTAATGTTATAGGCTGAGCCTTTTGCCACTAGATCACGTTGATACTATAATGCAGAAGTAGGGAAATATATTTTGCAAAACATGTTCAACTCCACTGTATGTTGTCTGATTAAGCCCAATGTGTCTGTCTTCAATGGCAACATTGTACTGCCTCTGTACCATTTCCATTCACAACAAACACTCATCATTTGTATCATCGCTGAGATCAAGGGATCAAATCCGATTCCCAAGCCTATACAAAATAGGAGGTCTGCATGAAACTGAAGGAACAAATCCACTAACTCGGGATAGCATGGCACAGACCTGATGGAGCGGGTCAGGAAATGTCTTCCAGACTAAGCCCCTTTCCAGACAGAACTCAGCTTAAAATCTGCTGTGTCAGCTCAGTAAAACCAAAGGACATGTTTCCTCTGAAGGGGACACCAGATCAAGCACTCTATTACTGTCCCTGTGGACCCGCATGGAGGCACAGCTCCTCTATAATGTTGTACCTTTAGAGGGGAGTTATACAGTTAAGAAAACAGATTGTGATTAACACATACATAAGCATACAACAGGTATAGAGCATTTATATGACACATAGGTGTAATTAGCTGTTAAATGCCTTATCTCGCTGGACCTCGCTTATCTGCTGTTAACACTGCAAGGTGGTTGAAGTATTCAGCAATGTTTACTATTGTTGTTACTATAATTGAATGCAGTATTCTACAGTTAATATTGCAATATTCAGAAAAATGAAACTCACCACTTCTGTACTGTAAATACTGGGTTAAATTACAGTGGTCATAGTAAATACTGTGACTGAATAGTTTAACAATGGATTGACTCTAAGGATTCTCAGGAGTTGTGGTTCTTTTGAAAAGGACTGCCTGTATTTGTTGCTGTAAATAAACCCTAAACATAATGGCCTACAGAAATGCAATTTGCTTCAACATAAGAACATAAGAAGATCACGGAACTTCACGGAGGTTGGAGGAACTCAAATTCATCTCGTGCCTCACAACACCCCGAGGCATCCATATAGTCGATGTATATGGACACCCTGTCGGGCCTTATTGCATACATACATATATTCATATATAGATATACACAGATAGATAGATAGATAGATAGATAGATAGATAGATAGATAGATACTTTACTTTTTCAAAATACCTTTATTAACTACTCACAAATCTTTAACATTACAAAGAAACACATAAAAACGAATACATTAATAGTCAAATATTTACTTTTTTTTTCCTTTTTTAAAATTTAAATAAATAACCAACGGCAATTTACAAATAAATAATTAAATTCCCACCATCTGTCTCACATAGTGCACCAGCAATACACCAATTCGATGAAAACATTTCTAAAACATTTACCATACTGTAATATTTAAAATCCAGTTTAATCCTACTGATAACCAGCATTCTAAAAACAGTAACTGCATTGGTTTCACCAACACCGGCAATATGAGCTTTTCTAGTTTTTAAAATAGAGAGCTTGGCTTGTCCTAGCAGGAAATTTGCTAGCTGACACACATATTTTTCCTTTTTTGTGTAAGCTACACCAAAGATAAAAACACACCAAGCCTAGGTCAATAAACAGGCGCCTTATGAGAACAAACAAAGGGGCTAAACGGTTACAGAAAACAAAACTATGAAAAACAGGCTCTCTTTCTATACAAAAGGGACATTTATCTGTTATTCCTGGGTCTATGATGCACAGGTAAGCATTGACAGCGATGATGGTGTGCAGGAGTCGCCACTTCAAGTCCCCTGATCTCTTGGGTAGAGGAGGTTTATACAGGCTCCTCCAGGCCGGTCTGGCCTGCTCTCCCACCTCCAACCGCTCCCTCCAATGTGTGTCTGGAAGTTCTTGTAACTGTCTTTCATGACACAATTTAACACACAATTCATATAATTTTTTGCCTTCTGTATTTGCCAGGGGGAGATCTGTCAACTTTTCCATTTTTAGCAGACGACCTTCATCTTCCCCACTCAAGGGGGCCAATGGGGAAATCAATAAGGAGGGGAACGGGGTCTCAAGTAAGGCCTGGTTCTTTGCTGAGAACCCATTTTTCAAAATGTCATCCTGCTCTCTAGACAGGGCTGTTTGAATCTGCCAAAGTAACCTGCCACCTACTCCCACAGAGTTTAAACCCAGAGCTAAGGACAACTGTTGTGGACTTTTCCATTTTGCTCTATTCACATCCGCAACGTGTCGAAGCTTTATAACCCCAGCTTTCATCATTGATTTTGTAAATGACTGAGACTCTGTTAATTTTATTCTAAACCCAGGATTAAAAATGACAGGTTCCTCAAGCAGCCAATAGAAGTCAAGAGTTCCCTCACCTCTTTGAACCCTCAGACTCTGCCATGCTCTAAGCAAACTCTGGTAAAACGGTGGCAGATTGGGCGAGTTGAACAGGACACTATCTAGGAGGAAAAGCCCCAGCCCTCCAGCTTGATGCAGTAAAAACTGAGCTACATCAGTCCAGGGAAGTTTTTTAACTGTTTGCAGCCTGAAAGCTCTGAGTCTACTAGACAAGTCCATCAAACCTTGCCCTCCTTCTTCCAGCGGCAAAAACAACACACACTGCCTCAACCAATGTAACCCGTCCCAGAAGAAACTCAAAAACTCTCTCTGAATTTCTTTTAAAAGCTCTTTCGGAGGTTCCATACATATAAGCCTATGCCAGAGCATAGAAGCAGCTAAATTATTTACAATTAAGACCCTTCCCCGGTAAGAGATCTTTTGCAAAATCCAACGCCATTTCTGCAGGCGTCCTTTTACTTTCTCCAAACACCCCTCCCAGTTTTTCCTGACTGCCCTCTCATTCCCTAAGTATACTCCCAAATACTTTATCTCCTCTTGACTCCACTGCAAGCCACCTGGCAGAACTGGGATCCCGCATCCCTTCCAATCCCCTATTAACAACCCTTCACTTTTTTGCCAGTTTATTTTGGCTGAAGAAATTGCTTCAAAACATTTCTGACTTTCATACAATTTGTCAACATCTGCTTGACTCTGAATAAAAACAGAAACATCATCTGCATAAGCGGAGACCTTAATTGGTTGAGCTAGGCTACCTGGGATAGTGAGTCCTGTTAAAACCTGTCTAAGTCTATTGATAAGCGGCTCAATAAAAAGAGAATACAGCATTCCTGAGAGAGGGCAACCTTGTCTTATACCCCGGCGGACTGGGAAAGGTGCACTCAGCTCCCCGTTGATCTTCAGCAAACTAAAAATGTCACAGTATAGGGACTGTATTTGAGAAATAAATCTCGGGCCAAATCCGAAGGCTTCAAATGCCTTCCATAAATAACTGTGGTCGACTCTGTCAAAGGCTTTTTCTTGATCAAGAGAGATAAGCCCAGCAGGGAAACTAAAGAGCTTAGAGGCAGCCAATATGTCTCGAATTAAAAAAATGTTGTCAAAGATGCATTGGTTGAGCACACAGTAGGTTTGGTCAGGGTGTATAACAAGACCCAAAACAGTGCTTAGTCTTCTGGCCAGGGCTTTGGACATTATTTTATAATCTGTGCATAACAAGGACACAGGTCTCCAGTTCTTTATACTACACAAATCCCCTTTCTTGGGTAATAGTGTTATCACTGCCCTCCTGCAGCTCATAGGCAGCACTCCTTTCTCCGTGCATTCATTTAGAACTGCGTACAGGTCATCCTTCAATAATGTCCAAAAAGTTTTAAAAAATTCAACAGGCAGCCCATCCATTCCTGGAGTTTTTCCCCCTTTTAGCCCCTGGAGGGCATCAGAGATCTCTTGCAACGTTAGGGGAAACTCAAGTGCTTTCTTTTCCTCTTCAGCAAGCCTTGGCAGAGCCTCCAGGAACCGCTGTGTCGCTTCAGCCTGTTCCCAAACCTCCACTGTGAACAGTTCCAAATAGAATTTCACAGCGTGTCGCCGAATCTCCCCAGGCTCCTTCAGCTCTTCCCCTGTCGAAGTTTTTAAACAGTGAATGACTTTCCGCTCTGCTCTCTTTTTTCCAATCCAAAAGAAAACTGTGTGGGTGCATCGATCTCAGCTATATGCTGCATTCGGGACCTCACCAGCGCCCCCTGCATTTTGACATTCAGCAGTTCAGCCATCTGCTGTTTTTTATTCTTGAGGTCTTGAATCGACCTACTATTGGGATTGGACTGTAGAGCTCCGTGAAGCTCTAACATATCCCTCTCCAGCTCTTCCAGAGCCGCAGTCATCCTCTTTGTGACATTAATAGTGTACTGCTGAGAGAACAATCTGATCTGCACCTTCCCCACATCCCACCACTCAGCCAGGGAAGTAAAAGCAGTCTTCTGCTCTCTCCACCTTTCCCATAGAAAACTCATACATTCTTTAAAATGGGTATCTTTTAAAAGCTGAGTGTTAAAATGCCAGTAAGACTTTCCTGGCTTTTGCAAGGGAACCATTACACTTAAAGTTAAAAGAGAATGATCGGATAACCCAGTTGGAGAAATAAAACACTTGGTGACCAGATTAAAATGCTGTTTAAAAATATAAAAGCGATCTAACCTGGCCAAGGAAACATTATTATTGCAGTATTTGACCCATGTATACTGTCTCATTGAATTGTTAAATTGTTTCCGCACATCAGTCAAGTCATGCTTTTTTAAAATCAAATTAAGTTCTGAAGCTGACTGAAGGTGTGGCTCAGGATGATTACGGTCCTCCAAGTGGTTAACTGTGCAATTAAAATCACCAGCTAAAACAACCCTATCTCTGCCACTGCAGCCATTTAAAACTTGATCTAACGTCTTAAAAAGCCGGACCCGCTCTCGTCCATCATTCGGGGCATATATGTTTAAAAAAACAAACATGTTTTCCCCTATCTTTATGTCAACTTTTAACAATCTCCCTTTCACCACTTCAGTAACAACAGGGGGAGACTGAATAAAACCTTTTGAAAACAGCATGGCCACCCCAGCGCTTACATTGGAGCTGTGACTAAGAAACACGTCCCCCTTCCAGTCACCAACCCAGTCGACTTGGTTATTAAAATCAGTGTGTGTTTCTTGTAAAAAAAACAACATTACATTTTTTCTGATCAAGGTATTCAAATAAAGCAGCTCTCTTTAGCTCATCTCTGCACCTATTAATATTTAAAGACCCAATTGTGAACAAATTCATTTTAGTATGAAAAGGAAGGAAGGAAACTGGAAAAAGAAAAAACAGACACACTGACAAGAAGGTAAAGGAAAAAATCCAATCCATTTAAACACTAGTTTTATTTTTTTAACTGTTTACTGACTCTAGCGATCAGGTTTTTCAAACACCAACGCTCTTGTTCAGTGAGGATGGAGCCTGACGCTTTCTGTGAGGTAAAACGTGCCGCTAATAAAAACAAAGAGATATTTGGGAAATGGTCCTCAATATTGATCCCTCTTCTAACCTTTGTGATTTCCAAAAAATCTTTTATGTTACTGACACTGTAGCCAGTTCCAGAGAGAACCGAGTCTGATGCTTGGGAACAGTCAGTCAGACTTGCCTCCTCTTCACTGTCTATCTCTGAGCTCTCTTCGGGAGTTTTGCTGGCAACTCTAACACTCCACGGCACTGTTGTTTTACTCTTCCCAGGCTCCGCTTCACTTTCCTCAATAACATTAGCTCTTTTCTTTGCAGTTTCATCATCTTCCCGTTTCCTCTGTCTTTTCTTTTTCGGAGTTTTGAACTTAAACTTTTCCCCTACCGTTTCTACATCCATTTTTTCTAATACTGAATTTATTTTACTTTCTTCACCTGCTGTTGGATTTAACTCTACTGCCTCAACCACACTCTCTGTTTGTTTGACCTCTACAGATTTAACAATACTCTCAGTTTGTTTGAGCTCTACAGACTCAGACGTATTCTGTATTTTTTTACTGCAACCTGCTTCCACAGTGCTGTCTACATCAAGAGCTGACGGTTTTTCAACGCTATTTGTTGCTTCCACAGCGCTGCCTGCAGCAAGAGCTGACGGTTTTTCAGCGCTAGTTGTTGCCTTCTCTCTGCTCTGTTTTCCAGTCACTGCCAGCTCTCCTACGTTCACCTCAGTACTAGCTTCTTGTTCCAGTCTCTCATCCCCCTGAATTTCTGTCTGTCGGCTACTTTCATTACCTGCATCTGCAGAATTATTAGAGCCGTTCCCAATTTCTTTCCCCTTCTCCCTTCTCTCTGTTTCTTTATGCTCACTCTTTTTCCCCTTGTCCTGTTCCGCCGTGCTAGCCTCATTTTCGGGACAGTTTTTAACAACATGCCCCTCTTTCCCACAACCAAAACACCTCATGACATCTGTAGTCGCAAAGATAATATAACTATTCTCCTCTATTTTAAATTTGAGGGCTACGTTTAACTCCTGACTCATGTCATTTAAAATCATGTTAACTTGCCTGCTGAAGGAAACGATGTGTTTCAGCTTCGGAG
The DNA here is from genome assembly GCF_902713425.1 of Acipenser ruthenus. NCBI lineage: Eukaryota > Metazoa > Chordata > Actinopteri > Acipenseriformes > Acipenseridae > Acipenser > Acipenser ruthenus. The sequence goes on along the minus strand of NC_081189.1, from coordinate 114,943,638 downwards.
ATTTACACCCCAGGGGGATTCTCTTCGGACTCGAAACAATTTTCCCGTGTCTAGAGAGTGCATTCTCTAACACGTCATTCTTTAGAAAAGGGGGAACATTTGAAAGGATTACTTTTCTGGATGGTAAAACCAGAGGTAACACGGTAATAAATGTCTCATTTACCACAATTCCCTTTTCAACAGCTTTAGTAACGAGATTGATTTCATTCAGAAAAGCAACAATTGAACCATTCATTCGAGATGCAGATTTGATATTCTCGCATCCGACAACTTCACCTAACGCCAAAACACATTGCTCCAATGACACAAACCCCTCCTTATGATTTTTACTCCATGACGGCAACTTAACTTTTCAAAAGAAAAGTTTGTGGGAGCTTCCCTCCCCCCGGAACTGGCCATACTGGCCTATTAAAGCTGACAAAGTCAGCTAAATTTTTGAAAACACCCAAAATAAATGAACCTAAATAACACTTATATCCCAAAAAAAGAAAAAAACATAGCACAAAAGGCAATCACTCACCTACTCTCTCCACAACCCCTCCTGCAGCAGCACACACCCCTCACACTCCCAGCATGCACCAACAGACAGAAACAGTAGATAGATAGATAGATAGACACACACACACACACACACACACACACACATATGGGCGTCCACAGAATTAATTACAGGGGGGGCAAGGTGTTTAAAAGTACTCGGGTAACATGGTTTTATATTGCATAATAATTCTTCAAAGCATGATTTCCATTACACGAGAGTAGATGTTAAAACTTCATGCTGATTTGAACTCGACTCTCGCCAAGATAAGCACCAACTAAGACGTAGCTTTACAGTAAACTAATGTGATCCATATGTGTCTCCATCCATTTGCATTTCCTTCCATATGATGATGTAGATATCCTTCTATCTGGTGTTAATGGCTGAAGTGTAATGCTGGCTCCAGGGATCAGCTTATTGCCTCCCTAGCGCATCAGCACACACAACGGCTGCGATGCTAGCTCCGGGGATCAATCACAGTGCGGTCTCCCCAGCGCATCAGCATGACAACCGTCTGGATTGAGCTAGGTAGGGTATCTCTGGGGTCTTCAAGTGGGCACCTTCCATCCTCGGTGTTTCGTTGACTAGCCCATGACACCTCAAGAGGGCTTGACGGTGATTCTGGCATCCCAGCATCACCCCCCTCCGTCCCCCACTCAACTCAGCCTAGCTTACTTACCCGTACAACAGCGTTTCTTTCTTTCTATTGTGCTTGAGATCCCCAGCCAGAATCTTTCCATCTCAACCACAGCCAGTTGCTGCTCCTCTCTGCTGCTTCAGATAAGTTCTTCACTGTGTGACGCAACTTTTGGCCACTGAATCCGACGTCTCTGAGAAACCGGGTTGTAGAGTGTGCCACAAATCCTCGACAACCCACCTCCACTGGGTAAACCCGGACTCTCCATCCTCGCTGTTCCACTTCAGTGGCTAGTTGAGCATACCACAGTTTCTTCCTCTCATACGCCTCATCTACAGCATCCTCCCATGGCACTGTTAACTCTACCAGGTGAACAAGACGTGCCGATCCAGACCACAAGACAATATCTGGTCGAAGGTTAGTGGTGGCAATCTCAGGTGGAAAAATAAGCCATTGACCAACATCTGCCAGCATTTTCCAGTCTCTAGCAGTTTCCAGTTCTCCTGGGCGAGGCTTGGTTTTAACACCTTTTTCTTGGTGGTTGCTCTCCTGGGTGGAGAAATGTTGTCTTTTGTGTGTAATGTTTTGATGGAACTGGTGGCAACTTACTGGTCATGTTACGCTTGTCTTCCAATGCTAAATGTAAACCGTCCTTGATTAAGACCCACCTTACATCCTGTCAAAATGTGCCTTAATGTTGCAGGTGATGAACACAAAGGACATGAGGGATCCTCTCCTACCCAGAGGTTTAGGTTCTGTGGTGATGGGAGAACATCATATGTTGACCTGATGAGGAAACTGATTCTGCTCTGTTTCATTGACCATAGGTCTTGCCAGCCAATCTTGCGTTGTTCCACACTATCCCATCTCATCCATTCTCCCTGCTTGGCCTGGGAAATGGCCTTTATACACCTCATCCTCTCCTCCTGCTTTTGCACCTTGTTGACTACCAGCGTCCTCCGTTGAGCTGGGGCTGTATTGTGCCATGTAGTAGGAGCTGAACTGAGACCAAGACCCCCTCTTCCATGCTGAACTTGCCCCCTGATATCACCAATTCGAAGGGCAGCCTTTGAATCCTCCACAGCTTTCTTTGCCGCCCACTTTCTTCCAGTTTTCAACACAGGTGCTGCCTCCCTTACGCATTTGTCGCGTGACTCTACTAATGTCATTTACAGTCTGACCTTGGCGCACTTAAACTCCTCGGTTAGAGCGGAGACTGGTAGCTGCAGTATTCCTTTACCATAAAGTCCCACTCTGCTGAGGCAGCGTGGAACTCCCAACCATTTCCTGATGTATGAACTGATTAAAGCTTCCAGCTTCTCTACTGTTGTCAAAGAAACCTCGTACACAGTCAGTGGCCACAGCAACCTCGGCAGTAGACCAAACTGAAAGCACCAGTTTTAGTTTGCCTGGTAAAGCGCTGCTGTCTATGCTCTTCAACCCTTCCACTGCTTGTTGTCTAACTTCTCCCACACAAACTGTGTCCTTTAGATCCCCATCGTACCACCTCCCCTTTTTAGCTGATTGAATTTGTTGCCAGATCACATTGATGTGTTCTAAGCAACCTGGGAAACCTGGAATGCCCGCTTTTTGAATTGAAGTGTCAATGAAGCAGTTCTTTAATAGGTAAGTTGACAATCTCTGAGCAATAATGCTGAAGAAAATCTTGCCTTCTACGTTTAATAGGGAAATAGGACGAAACTGACTGATGTTTGTAGAATCTTTTTCTTTAGGTATAAAGACTCCACCTGCTTGGCGCCATGCTCTTGGTACAACCTGTTTTTTCCATGCCACTTTCATCAATTTCCACAGAATTCGTAGAACTCCTGAAGCATTCTTGTACACTCTGTACGGAACTCCATTAGGCCCTGCATATGATGAAGCCCTTGCTTTTTTCACAGCTTGCTCTACTTCTTTCCACTTAGGTGCACAGTCCTCCATTTGGTATTCTGGTGGACTGATAGGTTGGATGTCTGAAGGAATTGACATAGGCTCCTGCCTTTTTGAATCTGTATGTGTTTCCTCCAAATATCTCTCCAGCTCAAACTTAGATGTTTTTAGTGTGTGTGACGAAGTGCCCGCCCCTGTGTGTATTTTCTGTTATATGTTGCGTGTGGTGTGTTAAATGTTGGTGTATAGTAGTTGGTACACGGGATATAAATGGGTGTGTGCAGCACGAGTATTTAAAATGTATAATTGTAGTTAGGCACAAGGATTGCACATCACATCACGTGCAGATAAAATGTGTATAATGTGTGTCACGGGATTGCACTTAATTAATTCACGTGCAGTTGTACCGAGATTCCAATTGAATGATTGACTAGCAATCGAGTCTCGGTACAACTGCATAAAAACAGCATTTTTTCACTCACTCGGGGTTGGGTGTTCGTGGGTGGAGAACGGGTGAGAGAGAGAGGAGAAAGAAAGAAAGAAAGAAAGAAAGAAAGAAAGAAAGAAAGAAAGAAAGATCGTAACGTTTGTTTTTGCTTTACTCACCGTGTTTGTTTGTCTCCGTGCACTGTTTGTTAAGTGTTGGTTCGTTTTGTTTATATATTTATTTTGGTGCAAGTGCCGTGTCCTGTTTTGTGTTCTGTCTGTTTAAACCTTTTATTTTGTTTAATAAATACTGAGTGCCACCATTGCACTCAGCATTACTCATCACCACCGTCTGTCTGTGTATTCCTTTCTGGTCTGACGCCACCCACTCCAGCCGTCTTTGTGGCAGTGTGCCATTCTGAATAACTTCTTTACAAATTTGAATGGGTCTTTATAAAAGTTAGCTCTCGCACGCTCCTTCTTTTTGTAGCGTTTCTGTAGGCTCTCAGCTCTGCGCAATGTTGCAAGCTTATCTTTTATGACCATTTGTAAGAGATTGAGTCCCTCCTTCTGACTTTGTTCTGCTCTTCTCCATTGCTTCCTCAGCTGTCTCCTTTCTCTAACTAAGCGTTCAATCTCCTGCTGCCGTCTAGACTTTCCAGGAATAGTTTGTCAACTATTTTTTTCAACTCTAAACCTCTCACTTCCATATGCGTAGATGATGTCCCCAAATTTATCCAGCTTCTTTAGAACTGTTCCAATTAATCTTTCCAATGCAAAGCAGAGATCTGTGTTTACTGTGTCCCATGCAGTTTTCTCACAAGCTCTTGGCCATTTAACTCCAGACTTGTGCCCGTTGAGGTTCTTTTCTCTCTTATGCTGGCTTGTCTGACCGGGTTCACAAGGATCATTAGGTTCATCACTAACTGTGTCCATGCAAGTCCCCCTCACGTCTATGACAGGGGTGCTGATATCCTGCGAACTGTGGTTTGCTTCCTGTCGCTGGATTTCATTCGACTGACTTGAGTGACTTTGTAAGAAGTACTGATCAATGTGAGGCCCTTGTCCCTTCTCCCTCAAGCATTTCATTCTCCCTTGATGAATCTTCAAACCCCTGACCATTGTCTCCTTGCTCCAGCCACAGACACAAACCTGGAGTTCCATGTCTTTGCTAACTGCAGATCTTGAACTAGTCTTTTGTGAACTACTCTCCATACTCATATCTGTTTCCGTTCCTAAGTCGTTAACCGTGTTGTCCAACGTTGAGTCATCTTCCGCCCCCACTCTCGCAGACTCTAGGGGTATTTTTCTCTTTAATTTCTTAGAAGCCTTGGGCGGGTGTCTCCAGCATGGAGTAGCTTGTCGGCAGTATCCCAATGGGGTCGCTTTCCTCCTGTCAGCTGTCTCTCCAGGCTGTCACAGGGTCTTTCCCTTGTTGCCAGCTGCACTATTCACAGCAGTCACTGGAGGTATCCAGATCTTCATGATTTCCGTTAAAACTTCATGCTGATTTGAACTTGGCTCTCGCCAAGATAAGCACCAACTAAGACGTAGCTTTACAGTAAACTAATGTGATCCATATCTGTCTTCATCCATTTGCATTTCCTTCCATACGATGATGTAGATATCCTTCTATCTGGTGTTAATGGCTGAAGTGTAATGCTGGCTCCAGGGATCAGCTTATTGCCTCCCTAGCGCATCAGCACACACAACGGCTGCGATGCTGGCTCCGGGATCAACCACAGTGTGGTCTCCCCAGCGCATCAGCATGACAACCGTCTGAATTGAGCTAAGTAGGGTACATCTCTGGGGTCTTCAAGTGGGCACCTTCCATCCTCGGTGTTTCGTCGACTAGCCCATGACACCTCAAGAGGGCTCGACGGTGATTCTGGCGTCCCTGCATCACCCCCCTCCGTCCCCCACTCATCTCAGCCCAGCTTACTTACCTGTACATCAGCGTTTCTTTCTTTCTGTTGTGCTTGAGATCCCCAGCCAGAATCTTTCCGTCTCAACCACAGCCAGTTGCTGCTCCTCTCCGCTGCTTCAGATAAGTTCTTCACTGTGCGACGCAACTCTTAGCCTCATTTACATTAACAACTCAGACTTAAGCTAAAATCCGATGAAAACCGATACTATAAAATGTGCCTCCATTAGGGTTGCCTCGGGGTGGGGGTCTGTTCATAATTTTATTTAAATACAGATGCTCAGAAATCGTATCCTGCGAAGGAGTAAATTACAAAAAAAAATAAAAAATGTGCACAGTGGAGCTGTGAGAGCAGCTCATACCCAAACGGCAATGAACAGTGGTAACCCTAGCCTGCATATTGACTCTGATTATCAAATTCAGACTAACAAACGTCAAGAAATACAAAATGAAATGATTTAATCTAATTCGTAATAAGGTACCTTACTGGTCCGGGTTTCTTTGCCCTCCTGGTTGTTTGAATGTGTGAGCCAGCTTGTTATCCTTTTGATCAGCTAGGTGTGCTTTCCTATAGCTTTCAAAAACATGATGTCATCACCCGAATAGATGACTCCTCTGTGATACTGCGAACAGATGACTCCTCTGTGATACTGCATACCCCTAACTGAGAGAGTTAAGGTAGGGCTAAGAAAAGGGTTTAAAAATAACTAACAGATGACTGTACATTGAATTCTGTTTTGTAAAGACATACCTCATTGGTTTTTGCATAAAAATGTTTAATATACAAATGTGTCTGCTTTCTTTCGCCTTCTATGGCATATAGATAATAAAGTAATACGTTGACCTTTCAATTTTATAGCTTTAAAACATTTCTTTGCATCTATTCTTTGAAACAAAACAAGAAAATGCACATCTTCTGGCAAAATAGTGATATAATGAATTACATGCAGTAAAAAGCACTCAGTTTTTAGGAATTCAAAATTGTTCTCTATATCTGTGCCTCATAGTTACTCTGCGTTTTAGAAGCAGTGTTATCCCATTCAGTCCATCATTTTTGACCACTTTCTACACTTACAGGAAGCACATTTCGTGTTGACATGGCAGCAGGATTTCTGAGAACTGCTTGCTGTAGAGTGGTGTTTTTTTCAGTGTGTCTTTTTTGCATATACGGGATATGATCGCTCGTTGTGATCACTTCAACTTCCTCTGCTGGCACATCTGTGATCGAGGACGTTATTCTAAACGGAATGAGATTTAAAAAAGCAAACTTTCCTTTAACTCTGGACGCTGGCATTGGCATTATGCGCGCTGTCACAAATGATACAAAACATGACGCAAAACGTATGCAAATTAGTAAAATGGTAATGATTCCTTTCCTTAGCCCTAATTTAAATTAACATAATACTCTTCTCAGGGTCCGGTTGTACCAACGAGATCAAAAAACAGGATCGGATCCGGGCTCACTGGAGCCGGATCTTGAGAAGGCGTTGTACCAAACGCATCATGAGCAGGCTCCACTGATCCGATTTTTTTTTTATCCGATTCTGGCGCTGCGCATGCCGTAACTAGGGAAACTGACCATTGAGAAACGAATATTCGTGGCGCAGCGTTTAAAGATTCTGAATGTCCGAATATCAAGTACATTTAATTTAAAACTACATAAATTCCGTCCATCCTTTTTTTTTTTTTTTTTTTTAAATCCCGACCTTACAGCAACCAATTAGAAGCAACTCTACATTTATAATTTAAAAAATCCAACTCTTCTATAAACAGATTGACTAGCCTACGTTAATATCTGGTTGTTGGGTTTTTTTTAACTTCTAAAAAGTTTATAATAAATGTTACCGTTCATGGTAGTGTGTATTTTCTGACGGATACACACAATGCTGTATTCTTACAGCGGTAAGTTAATCATCAAACACACAAACAGATAGCTGCAGCATCGGTTCAGGGCAAATTATCAATACATTTTGAATCAAGGGCTGATACCTACTACCTTCCACTAGAAAAATCTGCTGGCATTTTTAAAAAATACAACACAGATCTAAAGATCAGTCTAACAATTTTCATGAAAACACTGTACAACTATTGTTTTATTGTGTCAATTCAGATTTGGGCGGGGCGGGGCGGGGCGGGGCGGGGGGGGGGGGGGGGGGGGGCAGCAAGTGCCCCCCCTTTCAGCTGTGTAGAAAGAAAAGTAAACACAGTGCAGTAAACTTTTTTTCAAAAACTCTGTGGATGAAGAATCCGTATTACTGACAGTCATATACAAAACATACCATACAAAGGGTAAAATAAAGTTTTAAAATAGAAAGATTCAAATGATCTTTAATTCACTTTAAAAAAATATCTCTCTGTTCTCTCTCTCTCTCTCTCTCTCTCTCTCTCTCTCTCTCTCTCTCTCTGGTTGTGTATTTGTTCCTTCACGGCTCCTCGTCCTTAGATTAGATTTCTCCTTTCTCATTACCAGCCTTAATAGACCCTTCAGCCCTCATTCCAGCCGCAGATATTATCTGCCCCGTATAATTAATTAATTATAGCCCAAATATCATAGATTATTAAAAATAGCATAACTAATAGTGTAATATCTCAAGCTGTCGAGTTTAATAGTCAACATTGTCTTGGTCGGTCTTATCAGCCGGGGACACCCGGCGAGAATATTGATTTCTGGTCATTTTAACCATCATCTGCCATCATGATGGGGAATTGTCAGATTTTTACCAGAGTCAGAGCTCATTTGAAATCGTTAAATCAGCAGCGCTGTTTTCAGTCACACTTGATATTGTCGTCGTCCCCCCCCCCCCCCCCCCCCCCCCACCTTACAAATAACATTTCACATTTCAGCTAAAACACGGCGCAGTCTTTAACAATGCCATCTCTTATTTTTTCGCCGTTTATTTTTAGTCTGTCGTATTGAGGTTTGAGGATATATTTAAACTATAAACATTTTTTCCAGTTGCAGTTTCGCACGTTTATTATTAATAATAATAATAATAATAATAATAATAATAATAATAATAATAATAATAATAATAATAGGTGGGCTATAAATAGTCATTAACAAAGTTTAAATGGTAGAGCTCTGGGGAAATAGTATTGTAGCCTTTTCTGATACCTTATTAACACATTATAGGAAACCTGCCCGGGTAATGAATCTCACAGACAGCTCAGTGAAAGTCGGCAAATTGAAAAACATAATTGTGGTTTATTTCTCTCTGTGCTAATTGAAAACACTTGCGTTCCGTGAGTGATTTGATGGAATGATGTTCACGAAAAAGTGCTTGTAATAAAAAATAAAAAAAAAATTTAAAAAAAGAGTAGGTGTTTTGAGGACAACAGTTCTCACTTACCTGTTCTGCCCGCGTTTAGCATGCAACAGTAGGCCTATACCTGTTTCATGTATTTATTTTATTTTATTCTATTTATTACATTTATTTATTTTAAATAAATACATCATATCCAAGACTACTTGAAAATACATTCAGACCTCGCACGTCTTTGAACCTTTAATTCTAGGAAAATGCAGTGTTGTCAAATCTGTAAGATACTGTAAATCAGAATGTGCTTTGAGCAGAGTACTGTTCTCTGAAGTAGGGTACTGTATTCAGCTATCTTTAGCAAATAATATATGATTATATGTGAAGATATATATATGGGTAACTTTGCCGTACTTCTGCTCAGGAATTGCAGAATTAGCAAGACGGGATATGCAGTTTTGATAGATCATCCGAGTATTCCCTTAGAGCGATATTTAAACCTCTAATTATGATTCATGTGTGTGCTCATATTAATTTAATAATCAAAGGGCTGCAGAGAGCATTAACCTCAATTAAGCTCATTACTGCCCGAACCTGGCTCCAATGGTGTTTAAATCTTCAGTAGTAACTACCTGACATTGATGGCGAACGACCCCCTAATCTTTGTGAAAAAAGAAGATTTTGCTATGAGGTCAGGTGTACCCTTTTCCCAATGTAATCTCAAGTGGGTTGAAGCGTATTATCTTTATTAAAAAGATGTCGTAGCTTGTGGAGTGGTAAGCTTTGAAGTCGAGCCATATTTAACCATGTATTCTTCAATTTGAAGGCTGCCAACAGCGTCTTTTTTCTGATTGTTTTTTAAATGTAGCCCATTCCGTTTACATTGTGTGCGCAATTATAACATTACAGCAAATCCCAAAAGCCATGCTTTCAAAAAATAGCTTCATAGGAAAAAAAATCGCAACGTTTTTTTAAGTAATGTACCTTCAGATTTTCAAAATATGTCACCACCGTAGGTCATGTTTACAGTTCTAGCATAGTAAGTTTGTATTATTATTATTATTATTATTATTATTATTATTATTATTATTATTATTATTATTATTATATCCCTTCATGTTATTTCACAATAAAATGAACCCAATTGTAAACAGATTTAACAACCTCACCAGTATCTTACGAGTAACTGACAATTACAGGATATGCTGCATTTGCTAATTTTTAATAATAATAATAATAATAATAATAATAATAATAATAGACTCAATCCAAACTAATTAGTTCATATTTTAGTTCAGACTAAATGTATCTACTATTACAGTTTTCTTCACAATAAATCAACACGAAGGACAGCTTTTGAAAGAATGCTAACAGCCAAATGTTTATTAAACCCGTGGAGGCTGTACATAACTTTTGTCAATATAGCCAATATATAATAATACACTTTCAAAGTAGACCTTATTGTGCATGAGTCAGACGAAGTATCGAACATATCTTCTATAAACGCAATATTCAGATCTTCATCAATTACCATATAGTTTTCCGTTCATCATAAGAAACTATTAGAAAAGTATTTATTTTTAACAAAATGTTCGGCATTCGTTGGATATTGCCAAGTTATTTGATTTAAATTTGAAATTATTATTTAAAATATAACGGAACAGGATTGATATATCTCCCCAGAATGTCACGGTCACTGAATACCACTACGAGGTGGTAACGCGCACCTTTAAACAAACACGTTTGACCATTTTAATTTCGTGAAGCAGGAGGGGGTGCTGTCGGTGATTGAATCGACTGCTTAGGGTGGTTAAAGGCTAGCTGATTGTCGTGTTACTGATAGTACTTGCAGGAAATGACAGGGCGGTCAGTCCACTCTGAAGTTTAGCGGCAGTGACAGAACTGAGTGGCTTTAAGAGGAAAAAAGATTCGTATGAACCGTTTCATTTACATGCAAATGACCATCCTTTTTTACACTACCAAGCACTTTAAAATGGACACAGGTTACTGGATGTGGTTTTAACCCAGACAGCTGTGGGGTTGTTATGAACTGCCAGTCTTCTTTCTGTTTGTTTTTTTTAGTCGAAGTCGTATAAAACATTGTAAAGTAAAATAGAATAACGACCCTCCTGTATCAAACTACCTACAGACATATGAAGTCTACTTTTTGGTTTTAACTTAGTAAGCTTTTGTTGTTGTTAAGGCTTTGGTGCGTCTTTGTTAGCTTTTAAGCGCAGATGGTGTTGAACGGTACAAACCGAGAAAAGAGGTTCGTGTTTTATTCGCTCATTATGTTATTAAGATATTGTTTTAAACAAAACTGACTCGTGAAAAAAAGAGAGAGACGGTCATCTGCTCTGGGTGAAAATGATAATACCTGACATGTCAGAACTCATCCGCGTGCCCCCAGTGATCAGGTCAAGCGCTCCAGTTATAGGATAACTAGTGCTGGCAGACGAGTTGAGATGCCCACAGAGGAGCCCATTATGACCAATCCATTTTGATTAAGGCAAATGGAACATCTCTATGGATATCTCTCTGACTAGAGGTCGTTCTCCCTTTAATGTCAATTTTAGAAATTTTCGATTTGTGTTTCTTATATATTTATTTCGACGTGAAGATGGGTTAATGTGAGACTAATTTTCCCCTGAAACAAAAATCACATACGTGACAATGTTATTAACCAATTAATGTGACATTACAGTATAAGTATAGCTGATTATATATATATATATATATATATATATATATATATATATATATATATATATATATATATATATATACACACACACACACACACACACGCGCGCGCGCTAAGATTTTTTATATATTAATCGTATTAATAATACGGTGTGAAAAATAATACACAATAAAGAGCTGAGTTATTATAATAGCTTATGGGGTTTTTTATTCTTATGAAAATAACTATTAAGTATATAGAATCTTCATGTTCTTTCCGAGTTAACCACTTTAATAAATTAAAAACGTGTGTCATTTATACCACATTAAATAGTGAAGAACATAAATACAAGGAGTACTTTGAATTAAAATGTGCGAAGTGTGCACAAAAATATATGCAAAATAATCAAAACACTGACAAACCATTGTGAAAACGTGCATAAATTAAATTGCCAGCTGTATGCCCAGTTTACATAGACAAGAACATCCGCTCGTGCATAGTTATACCCATGTTTGATTATCCACGATGCAAAAACATTACAATGAATTCATAAAAGCAAGCCCATTAAAGTCGTTGTGAGAAAGGACACTGAAGGGATCCCTGATTCAAATCTAATAGCTATTGCATTACAGATCGTGAGCTGCTGCCGCCGCTGCATCTCTCTGAATACAAAGCTGCAGACCAACTCCCCAGAGTTCGACCCTCTGCTGGCTAATCATGCTCACCCCATCCAAAATTGCAGATGATTGTTTTACCCATTATTTTTTCCAAACTTTTAATTTCTGCTTTCCAAAGGATCACTGCCCGCGGTAATTGCAAAGGGCCTGTCCTTGTATGTGTCACAAGGCTCTCAGAAGAAAAAAACAAATCTAATTTTCCTCGTGTGCTTCCAATTTTACTTTTTGCCAGCTAATTCGCGGCGCCGGGAGCGCCACACACAGTGTGCAAAAAATATATAAATAGACCGATATAAAAATGCAAGCAAAATATAAAATATAAAATACACAAAATGGTAGGCTATTACTGTGTTCACTATATGTTTTTTCTATTATTATTATTATTATTATTATTATTATTATTATTATTATTATTATTATTATTATTATTATTATTAATTCAAGTGTATTACATCATGTTCACGGCAGAGGATACTGTTGTACAGTAGCAGTTTAAGAATATGCATTTGCATGGTTTCTGAAAGAATATATAGGCTATATATATAAACATATATGCATGCAATAACTTATTATTTTATCACAAATACAAAGCTAAGAGGCAAAAGTCTGGCACGCATTTTTAGTTTTAGGATTTGCATTGATCCTTTGATTACTTAAATAAACCATCATCATTATCATACCAGCCCGCCCCCTCAAAGAATAAAAGCAGGCTATTTAGGTGCTTTCCAGTTGAGTGGAGGGGTGCTGAAACAGAGCTGACAGCCAAGTATATCACAAGCAACATCATCCTTCACTCTCTTCTCTCTCCCCCTGCACTCCCTCTCTTGCTCTCGGTTGGGGATTACAGGCTATTAGGGGCACGGGATTAATTTGTAGCCAATTACAATCCGCAGCTGAATATGAATGCATAAATAAGGTGAAGCCCGGCGCGTGCAAAGGGGGGGGGGGGGGGGGGGATCCTCAGGGGATGGTCAAAGAACCAAAAAAGGAGTAGAGCGGTGGAGAGCATCACCCTATAGTGGACCACCGCCTTCTGACTTGATTCGGAACTCTGATGCAAGAACAGACGGTGGACTGTTTCGTGGGGGTCTTAGGAGCAAGGCTGCAGCTGCAGAAATCAACAACAGCAACAACTTCGCAAGCGTCTAGCATAAATACCCCTTTTTCACACAAAGGGGATTGGGGTTTGGTGCGGTTGAAAGAGACATTGCTTCTGTTGCTTTTTGGGAGCAATGAACGTGAGCAGAGACACTGTTCAGGTGGGTGACCTCTCTTCTGCGCCGGCGGTGGTCGTAACAGCTTCAGAAGCGGCGCCCTGCAGCATTCACGCCGAAAGCATGGACAGTCACGGGGAACAGAGACTTTCAGGCAACGAGCTGTCGGTTTACTCGTGCCCTGCCAACAGAGACAGACACCAAGGGGACAATCAGGTCAGCTCGCCGGGACAAGAAGTGGCCGTGGTGGTGCCACCAACCGTGCACAGGACCACCTCGTTTTCAGTACTAGATATTCTGGACCCTAACAAATTTATCAGTAAAAAGCGCCACGGCTCCAGTATTCTGTACAGAGACAGCAACGATTTCGTACTGGGAGCCGAGAACAGAGGTGCCGAAGACTCGTCTGATCAGAAAGAGCTCTCTGATGATTATGACGCGTGCAAAAAGTCAACAGATTTAATCAGTAAGTATAGACTGGACGTCTTATAGGTTTGTTTGAAGGTTTTTATTATTATTATTATTATTATTATTATTATTATTATTATTATTATTATTATTATTATTATTATTATTTAAATATGAGTTTTTATTAGGCCTATTGAGGTTTTATTTTAAGTTTATATACGTCTGCCGTAAAGGTTTCCAAACAAGAAAACTCCTGATTTGACTTTAAAGAATACAATTATAGGCAAATGGGTGTATTACTTGTGTGTTTTTTTTCTTAAGCATTTAGTAGTAGTATTCATCCTAGCTTGGGGTATGTATAGCGACTATCAAGTAAAAAGAAGTGTTAGACAGATGGAAAAAAGACTTGGTAGGTTTCATTGAAAATGTTTTATACAAAGCATGCATCAAATGTAACTATTTACCAAATAAAGAAAAAAAAAGATCGCACTATTTAGACAAAATAAGTAATATTTGGAAACTTTTGTAAAGAATAAAATAACTGTTTAAAAAATGTGCAGGGCCTTGGGTGGAATTTTGGAACTTATTTAAAAGTAAAGGCTTACTATATATGTGTGTGTGTGTGTGTGTGTGTGTGTGTGTGTGTGTGTGTGTGTGTGTGTGTGTGTGTGTTGCATAGATAGATAGATAGATAGATAGATAGATAGATAGATAGATAGATAGATAGATAGAGTGTGTGTTTTGTTTCATATACCTTTATTGCCAAAAGAAAGCAAACACATCCATACGGACAACCACCAAAGAAATGCTGTAAAGCAGTCCGCCAGAAAATAACTGTTAGTCGAGAAGCTATAAACGGGTTTATTAATATAGGTTTTTAAACGCACAATCTTTCAAAACATCTCTCAGCCCTAACCTGCTCGTCTGTGCTCTGGGCTACACATTGAATGTTCTTCCTCTCCCTTGGCTTTTTTTTAGGACGAATCAGACTAATTGTGACAAAACGCTGGTTATCTCTAGAAAAACAATTACATTCCTTCGATTACATTTAAGGTAAAATGTGCTCAGCAGCGGTAAAGAGGCAGCATAATGGTGAAAATCGCCCCAGAGTGGCGTTATGACTGGACCGGTCGATATCCTATTATCGAATTGTGCATATCTCTTTCAGGCAGCTTGCAAACTCCCCTCCAACGTCTAAATTATAGGGTCAAAATTCAGATAATTACTCGATTAAAACCTATTACACTTATTAAGAGATGCTATTGATCGCAAATTGCCTCCGACCTAAAGAAGCAGATTGCTTTTTTTCATCAAATATAAACCAAGGTTCTCACTGCTAATACCACACCACGATACTGATGAGTTAACTCTGTTATAATTTTAATCTCTAAACACTGTCATGCTGATATATTGCATATGTATTCTATATTAAATAGATACAGCATATTCGGCTTTCTATGGAATAGGCTGTAGCCTATTTGGCAGTGACATGACTGCTAAATTCATTATATTCATTATTAAAGAAAGGTAGGGTCAGTAAGAAACATTATTGTTGTAACTGGTTTATCACTGCCAGAAAAGCGTATTTCAAAGTGATGATATATATACACGAACATTTAAGTTGAACCGGTGTAGTACGGTCAGAACACTCAAGCAAAAAAAAAAAAAAAAAAAAAAAACACCTCTGAGGAGTGTTTTCAACGTAGGTTCAAAACACGGAGTGTTTTTAGTGTACGTTCAAAACAGTCTACTAGTCACTTTCAAAACACTCAGGTCGCGTTCATAACACTGCTTCTATGTTCAAAACAACACACTACGTACTTTGAAAACACTCTGTACATCAAGTTCAAAGCATTTACGTAGATGTTTAGAGTTATGTTATTTGTATTTCTCCAAACGTTTTTCAGCTAAAGCTAACTGAATTAACCAACATGACAATTCACTAATAGTAACCGTGTTCTCATTTAGTAAATGTAAAATAGCTGCACTTGGTGTTGCATTTTTACAGTGTCCTACCATTGGGGTTTTGTGCCCCATATTTTTTAAATGTTCAAAGTGTATACAGAGGCTGTGCTATAAAAAGTAACTTCTAGAACTTTTTTGGGTGTTTTGCAAGATTGTTGTTGTTCAAAATTGTAAGATATTAAGAATATAAAGAACTAAAGTTATTTTTATTTTTTTTAAACTGGTTGGTACAAGGTTATTATGTTATATATTTATATCTTAAACATATAGTCTATATTATATTAAAGAAAATGGTTCATTTATAATTTCAATGTTTTACAATGCTTTAACTTTAAATAATAATAATAATAATAATAATAATAATAATAATAATAATAATAATAATAATAATAATAATAATACAGATTTTAGATATGTCATTTAGTAAATGTAAAAATCTATTTTAAAAGGTCAAATAGTACAATGCATTATACTTTATATGTCAGGCTACTTAAGAATCTGGGTTCTATAGGTTTTACAAAGCGTTAAACGCTATTTTTTTTTTTTCTCTCTGAGTTTCTGTTCAGGCTGTATTGTGATTAAATATAAATTAAATGATCGTTAATGAGTCTGTGCATTAGACAAACACGTATTGTATTTTCTTCCATTCAATATAACTATTTAGTACAGCTTTGCAATTATTTTAAATTAGGAATTAAATTAGAAAACGACTTTCAAACGTATACTGTAAATTAAAAGGTAATTACAGGACAAATACAATTACCTTTACAACGGGAATAAGCAAGGGGTGTTTTAAAAAAAAAACAGGTTCATCTTCTAAAATTGCATGCTACATTTTCATTGTTTCATTGCAAAATACACATTCATTTGCGATTATGTTTTTTTTAGGGCGAAACCGGTGTAATTTATACAGAAACGTTTATTGGTGAGTTTACGTAGGCGTGTTTAATAACTTATCAAAGTATGCGCTCTTTTTTATTGGCAGTTGATTGCAACACCGTTCACAAGTGGATGTGATTTTATTATTATTATTTTTATTATTATTATTATTATTATTATTATTATTATTATTATTATTATTATTATTATTCATTACAGCATGTGCTTTATTATGATTGATTTAAATATGTTGTGCAACATAGGAATATAGAAAACCTCTAACGGATTTTACATAATTATTTCGCTACATTATTAACAGAAAAGTTAACGCAACAAATATTGTATAATGTTTAGTAGCCGTTTTTAGGAGATTTAAATAATACATTGCATTTTCACAGCCCCAAAAATGTGTCAATAAAAGTTAAGTGAATGCCAAGTACAATAAAATAGCTGCACTTGGTGCTGCATTTTTTAAAATGATTATTCCAGTGTCCTACCATTGGGGTTTTGTGCCCCATATTGTCTTAAATGTTCAAAGTGTATACAGAGGCTGTGTTTTAAAAAGTAACTTCTAGAACTTTTGTGGGTGTTTTGCAAGATTTGTTGTTGTTAGCAATACTTGTCTTGATCGGATGGTTTGTTTTATTAACATGTACAATCATCCATTTTTAAAGTTTAGTAACGTATATTATTTCTGTTTCTTTTCAGAAGACGGGGTTTTGTATAAATCCGAGGAATGTGAAAATGATTTTAGCAGAAGTACGCACACTCCAGAGAGCGACATGCAGGACGAGGAGCTGTGCAGCGAGGAGAGCAGCAGCGGCCTGCAGGGCTCAGGAGACGGGGATCTAGGACACCAAGAAGAGGGCGACTCGGTGGGTCAGCAGCAACAAGGACAGAACGGTCAGAGCCAACAGGCCAAGCCCAAGAGGAAACGCACTGGTTCGGATTCCAAGTCGGGCAAACCCCGGCGGGCCCGGACAGCCTTCACCTACGAACAGCTTGTAGCTCTCGAGAATAAATTCAAGTCCACCCGCTATCTGTCAGTCTGCGAGAGGTTGAATCTGGCTCTTTCACTCAGTCTGACAGAGACCCAGGTGAAAATCTGGTTCCAAAACCGCCGGACCAAGTGGAAGAAGCAAAACCCTGGCGCAGACACCAGCGCGCCGACAGGGGGCGGCGGCGGTGGCGGACCGGGGAGCGGGCTTGGTGGTGGTTTGAGTCTGAGCCCTTCTCCTCCAATGGGAGGCCAGCTCTCGATGCACGCCGGTTACCCGGGTCACGCGCCAGGCGGGCTGGTCTGCACTGCCCAGTTACCCTTCTTGCCAAGCCACGCAGTCCTGTCCCCTTTTGTTTTGGGATCACAAGCCTATGGGGCGCCGGCGTTTTATACTTCACACTTGTAAAGGAAGAGAAACAAACTTATAGCTAAACTGTACGAGTGCAACACACAAAAAAGATAACATAAACTGGACTTAGAAGATTGATTTGTCTTTTTTTATTTTTTATTTTTACAATCCCGAAATAAATTGAAATACAGGCCTACTAACTTTAAAGATTATTACATGATTTTTGCCCTGCCACAAATTACATTAAATTGAATTGTTTTCAGTTAATTGCATTGTGAAATATATTTCCCATTTGGATGGTGACCAGTCTGTATTAAGTGTATTTTTTAAGATATTTAAAAGACGATCATGGTTTAAAAAAAAAAAAAAAAGACTCGTCAAAAACTGATAATAAACAGTATCAATAAATAAACTGCATAAACATTTCATTTGGAAACCATGTTTTATAACATCAAACTTCTGGAATGTCTTGTAACATTACTATATATAAAAGTAGATAATTGTAAATCATTATTTTAATTGTAACGGTTTTGTCTGAAGAATGTAAAGAATGGTTTTTATTATATGCCCATTTAATCTCAGGGTAACTAGATTAAACAATGACTATTCGATTCATCAGTTTAAAGAAAAAAAGTGTTTTAATTTTATTTTTAACAAATTACAAATATCATTGATTAAAAAAAAACACGTACATGTCTCTAAAGTATTTTAAATTAGCATGTTCAGGTGGGAAAAGAATAGCCTGCAGGAAACAACCCCCCCAAAATTGTAAATTGTTCATTCCATATTTCTATGTTATATAAAAACAAATATAATTTTATTCTCAATTACCTGGAAAGTTGCTCTTTTCCCATGGATATCAGACAAACACTGTTATATAAAACTAGAAAACAGATTTAAAAAAAAAAAACTGAAGTTAACGTTTTGGCTTACAGATTATAAACATATTTTGCTGTTTATTTTAATTGTCTGATACCTTTATTTTAGCTGCATATATATATATATATATATATATATATATATATATATATATATATATATATATATATATATATATATATATATAACCAAAATGAACATTGCAATGTATCTGATTCCAAAAGTAATTTTGTGATCGCTACTTGAATGCTAAAAATGTGATTTCATTGTGTTGGATTTATTATTTAAGATTTCTGTTTAGTTCTTAAACATTTGGTTTGCACTGTGCAGTGTGTTTCTATCAAGTGACCTTCGTTGACAGAGCTGCTGCTTCTCGTTATATTATTCTATATTATTATTCTCGTTATATATCTGACATTTATGTTATTATAGCTAAAACACTCGAATGGAAAACCAATAAACTTACAGATACTGTAATCTGCGCCTTACGAGAGAGACACTTTTTTCAATTAAATGTGGTTCATAATTTGTTGAAACTTTTTTGGATACGAAATTATTATTATTATTATTATTATTATTATTATTATTATTATTATTATTATTATTATTATTATTATTATTATTATTATTTTAACCATTTTGCATTGCTTTTAAGCAGACAGTTTTAGACACACGCTTATTAACCCTAATCACAAGTATAAAGTTATCAGGTTTTCTCTGTAGCTCGGACCACAATGGATTTTGTTTAGAAAAACCTTGGCTGAATACAGCCGCTGACGCGTCTTACAAAAGCGTTGCTTATGTCCACACAGTACAGGCTACGGTAAATATATTTAAACATTTGTGCAGCTATACTCAGTCGGTTCCACAAATTATATATGGTATTCAGAAAGTCCGTTTTTGTTTCTTTAATTTGATTTGACTGCGTAAATGTGCGATGCTGCAGCCCGCACTATTACTAACGCAATTTGCTGTAGTCAGACATCCCTATGACAGCATTAAATGAAAGCTTTCTAATCCTGTTAGTTTCTTCCTCTGTTTGCTTCCCTGAGTGAGCATTTTTGACAGCCTGTACTGCGCGCAATGACACTTGAAGCCAAGAGATGTTATGATTTTTGACAGAAAAATTACATCTGTTCACAGACAACTGCTATCTCGTGAAACGTAAAATATAGTCAAGTCAAGCGAAGAAATTATTAACCAGTTGATGTGGGCTATACAAGATGCGCTCATGCAACCAAAAAAGAGAATGCACGCGCCACTAGAAAGAGCCGTTCCAGCTCTAGTGTCTACCTGTCTCTACCTGTCATTCAATTTAGAACACGTGTAGTGTCGTATGTTCTGAGCACAACACCGCTTCTTTTCATTTATTTAAAAACCATAGAGCGTGACCTTTGATATGCCATTGCTAGAGTCGGCAAGTAATCTCGCGTGATTCTTTTCAGTTGTCCTCAGCAGTCTAAAATAGAATTACGAATGTGAGCAGGCTACACTGTGCCGCTCAACTCTACACTGAATAATACTTAGTGTGCAATGTAGACAAATCCACAAAATGTATTGTATAAAATAGAATGCATATGAAGACCATGCTTTTATGCCCCACCAGTGTGAGGTACTGTGTCCCAACCATTAGCTATAGCTTATAAGAAGACACCGACAAATAATTTACCTCCATTTCTGCATTACAAAAATATAATACGTTTCATGTAGTCTGCAAATACAATACCACCACTATAGCGTTTAGAATTGAGCTCACTGTGACATGTTCAATAGATTTTAACAATGGCAGATCTAAATACCGCCACCATGACCAAACCTGCTATGACTTACTAAAATGTAACTAATGGCGGTATTTAGATCCGCTGCTGTTTAGATCAATTGAATAATGGCTCTGTTAAATTGATCTACAGAAGGAGGTATAACAAATGACCTATTTGTTTAAATGATAACCCCTACAGAAGTTACGCAAGCTACTAATTAATGCCAGCTCCATGCACTCTGTTGTATTTATCGATATCAATCCAAGAAATTTATGTCAGAGATAACGCTATACCGTTTTAGAAAAATTGCTTTCTGTCATGAATTCTACACTTAAAATGAAGATCTATGGGACAGGCTACAATACTGCTGATATCAAGCCAAATATTACTGTGTCATTGGAGACCATTCAGATGTTACACAGACTGTAAAAACAAATAATATGGAAACATAGCAAACCGCTGGGTGTAATTGTCATACGGTTTTCTTTTCGTTCAATTTCGATTTTACCACATGGGATTCTGATTATTTTGAAGAAGTGGCTGATGTTCTTCTTACAGTGCATAGTAATGATTAGCACAAGGAAAAGAGAGGCTACTTGAGACAGATCGTAAAGGTAACATGTGCGAGTAGTGAATACATCTGTCTGTTTTAAAGCTTAAACAAACGTTCACCTTAAAAAGATAATGTATAGGAGGCAATATTTCATCTACCCACTAGAATTAAACCTAATTAATATTTTACATTTGTTTTGAAATTCACTGAACTGGAATTGATATCCCATTACGTGGTATTAATTAACAAGACAATTACATGTGCACTTACAGTTTAATTAATCCCTAATAAAACAGTGCAACCAATGTCTTTTAACATGTAAATTACAAAACTGTAACCTACTTTCATTGCGGTTAGGATTTTGAAATACGTTGAATGCAACTATACTATACAAATACGCCATCTTTACGAGGTGCGATTCAGAATCACATAAATACATAGGCCTACTACACTTCATCAACTTTCTGAGCAATAACTAATGTTGCGATCTAAATCCCCATCTTCTATTTAAATCATGTCGAACCTCACGAACGAGAAGGGTTTTAAAACGTCCATTGCACATGCAGTTTCCTTATTTACAACGAACCCGTTCACAATTAGCAGACAATTTAAAAAGATTGAATTATGCTTACATACACAATGATGCCGTAAGCCACACACACAGGCTACCTCTAACTTCGCGGTACTCGATAAATACACTGAGCCATATTCACAAGTCATATAGCATCATTTCTTTATTGTGAAGCGAAAACCAAACTGCTTATGTTACAGACCTGCCAAAAACCGCCAAGGTACAGGTACCTGCTGTGACGTAAGCAATCATGGAGGTTCCTTCAAGATTCTGCAAGTTTAGCAAGTCCTTGAATCTGCAGTGGCACCCGACCCGACTGAATTACTGACAAGGTAGTATTAAATTCGGGATATATAAAAAAAGATCAACAGCTAACCAAATCAGCGACCTGTGAGAATGTTTTGATGCGATTGTGGAGGAATAAAGGTTTTGAAACCCTTGGTTATAACAGCCCATTTGAAACACTACACCACATCTGGGCTACCACCATATTAACAGTTTAAAGGTTTTGTATTCGGCTATCTTCCTCATCACACCACTATATCACTTTACAATACTGCTTTATATGACACACTTCAAGGTGGGATTTGTACAGAGACAACCCCATTCTCACATGGCTAAGCCTCCAGCCCATCAACGCACTGTAATAATAATTTCATTTTCTTCTTAACAATAATAAGTCAGTTGTCTTCTTCAGGCAATCTTCAATCAAAATAGTTTTATTCAGGAACAAAGCAGATCCAAAGACAGTACAGGACACAATCACAGCAATACTGTAAGCACAGTTACAGGTCTCAGCAGGTAGAATCTTGAGCAACAAAGCTGCAGCTAAACCTACAAGTCTTAACAGATGGAATCTTTAGCAATGAAAATACCTTTTACAAGCATTAATATACTCCACAAATGATTGGCAACTGGGTGTGGAACTACTAGAGGGAGTGGAACTCTCCTTTCACCAATGAACAGTTGGCCCTCTTCACTGGAGGCGCGCCAGCAGGCACTCTGAGACGCGCCACCAAAGGCACAGCACGCCACTCCTAGCAGAAGTTTGTGGATTAGAACAAGCTTTAGCTGGGTTGATTGTGGTCCAGCACCTAATGCATGGGTTCATCTCAGAATAACTGCACACCTTCTTGGGTTTTATAATCATATAATCATTTTTACTATTATGGGTGTGGGGGAAATTCAAATTTGACTTCAATTAAGACATTTGGCCACCTAAAACACTACTAAATAAAGAAAAGTTGGCAGCTATTGCTGGTTATATTGACAAGGAAAACAGAGGGGTGTCCTGGAAAAAAGTAACATCCATCACACTTACAGGTGAACCAGCTCTTGCATCATTTTGTGTTGAAAAATATGTTCTGGTAATTGAAAGGGACGTGGTAGAAGAGCTTGGTAACCCCAGCAGACATGACAGCTTCTAGAAATGTTGTATTTAGTTGGTATTATACAGCAAGGGTAACTTTTACAAGGGCATCCTCATGTTAAACTCATAGCCTTCATTCACAGATGTAGTTTGACGGAGGAAAACATAAATTAACTGGTCATTATAATAAATTACAGTTGCTCATTCAAAATCCCTCAGCAAGTTACTTGGATCATAAACAAAAGTTAGGTTTACTGGTTCGTAAGAGCAAATGACTGCTTAGTTAAGGTCACCATGCAGCCTAGTTTTACAGCAACACAATATTCAGGTACCAGGTGAGCTTTCTATCTTGTTTTAATGAGTGTCCTTGGAGGATGACGGAGACAGTAGCAATGCTCAAACAGTACAATCAGAAATAAGAAATATATCTTAACCTTGTTTTTCATCCTGTTCTTTTGATTTGTCTTTGATGCTCTTAGTCACAGTCCAAACTGAAGTATACAAGTACAAGCAAAGAACAAAACTATCATCAACAAAAATGGAGGCTGGTGAGGATAAAGCCAGTGCTGATTATAGGTAAGAAAATTAATTTTAAAAGCTTGGTTAGGTCTTCTTTAAGAAAGAGGAGACCACAGGGCTGGACTTTAGGGGAGGTTTAACTTTAACTTAGTGTCTCGAAAGCAAGGCTTCCCTTATCAAATAAAATCATCATGCGTAGGAAACAACGTTCACATAGTATTCATGTTAGTATTCTGGATTTAGCAGGGTCACATGTTTCTATGTACAGGACTCCAATTGCAAAACCAGCCAGCAAGTTGTTACTAGCCTCAGGGTATTTAAGGGTTACAATCAAATAGAATTGATCGTCCCATTAAAATGCTGATAGACTTATTTTTATAAAAGAGATTTGTGTATACAAATTGTAAAACATCTCCCTCCCCCCAAAAAAATCCCAGCTTTTCATCCAATGTGAATAAAACCAGAAAGAAAAAAAAGCTAAATGTTGCAAAATCCTTTCCTGAATAAAATATGTGGCATGGTATATTTTCTTGTGGAATAACTTTTTTTTTTTTTTTTTTTTTTACTTTGTTAGAACACAAGAGGTTCATTTTGTTTTTATCCAACTATGATCTCAACAACATTAAGATGCTCTCAAAGAAGCGACTTCTTTAGAACAACAATCATACTTCTTTTTGTTTTTACAGTGTTAACATCTCTTATAGTGGTAACACATACCTTTAGCCCTGGTGGTCCTGTGCTGACCAGCTTTTAACACATAGATTGAAATAAATGAGTCAGGGGGTAGAAATCGGAAAAAAAAACACAAATAAAAAAAAAAACCACTAGAAACGATGTAGAGGAACAAGAATAAAACAAACAAGTGCAGCCAAATTATCGGCGATGTTCATAAACTTAAATGCCTCTAAATAAATGCAAGCGTCATTAGAAATACATTTCTAGAACTAGAAGCCATAGTCAATGTGGATAACTATGACAGAATCCTGGTTAACTCCAAAGATGCAGACAAGTTCAACATGGAAGGATAGAGTTAGGAAAAACAGACCGGAGAAGAGGGGGAGGGGTCGCAATGTACATCAAAAATGACTTGGAATGGGAAATACTGGAAACAGTGAATCAATATGGATTAAATTAAAACAAATCTAAAGGTTTAATGGTGGAAGTCTGTTATAGACCCTCAAGTTCTCAAAAATGATTAAACAAAAATATAATGCAAGCATCAAAAGAAATAAGTAAGGAAGGCGACACATTAATTATGGGAGACTTCAACTTCCCAAACATAAACTCGGACCACATGACCTCAGACAACAGTTCAGACATGGGAATGATAGAGTTAGTGCAATATTGTTTCTTATCACAACTGGTGAATGCCCTGACTAGATACAATTCATGTCTAGATTTGGTATTAACAAACAACGAAGCAAGGATATACAACTTACAGGTAATAGAGCCATTAGGAATAAGCAACCATAATATGATAGAGTTTGTGGCAAATAAATCAAGAGCAGTACATAAATCAAAGAGAATGGTTTACAATTTCAGGAGAGCAGATTACACAGGAATGCAACAGGAGCTTCTAAACACAGACTGGGATAGAATGCCAATAGATAATGAAGCTGAAAACAATTGGATTACATTTAGGGATATAATGTTAGAAATGCAGGATACATTTATCCAAAAATGAGAAAAGGTAAACTTAAGAAAAAGAAACCACGATGGGTAAATCGATCTATTAAACTGTGTATTAAAAACAAAAGAAAACTATATCTTTCTACTAAATCAAAGGGAGCAGCCTCACAAATAGAATGCAGAGGGGCCAGTAGAGAGCTAAAATACAGACCAGAAGAGCAAAAAGGGAACTAGAGAGACAAGTAGCAGCAGATAGTAAACGTACTCAAAAAAGGGGGTTTCAACATGTTAATGCTGAAAGAAAACTAAAAGAGGAAGTCAGTAGTTTACGTGACAGCAGTGGTAGGGTTACCAGATTTCAAGAGTGAAAAACTGGGACATTTTTTCCCCCATACGGAGTGACACTGTAACAGCTCTGAAACAGTTTAAATTGCTATAAGAACATAAGAAAGTTTACAAATGAGAGGAGGCCATTCAGCCCATCTTGCTCGTTTGGTTTTTAGTAGCTTATTGATCCCAAAATCTCATCAAGCAGCTTCTTGAAGGATCCCAGGGTGTCAGCTTCAACAACATTACTGGGGAGTTGGTTCCAGACCCTCACAATTCTCTGTGTATAAAAGTGCCTCCTATTTTCTGTTCTGAATGCCCCTTTATTTTTCTCCATTTGTGACCCCTGGTCCTTGTTTATTTTTTCAGGTCAAAAAAGTCCCCGGGGTCGACACTGTCAATACTTTTTAGGATTTTGAATGCTTGAATCAGATCACCGCTTAGTCTTCTTTGTTCAAGACTGAATAGATTCAATTCTTTTAGCCTGTCTGCATACAACATGCCTTTTAAACCTGGGATAATTCTGGTTGCTCTTCTTTGCACTCTTTCTAGAGCAGCAATATCCTTTTTGTAACGAGGTGAACAAGTCATGCTGATCCAGACCACAAGACAATATCTGGTGTAAGGTTAGTAGTGGCAATCTCAGGTGGAAAAAGAAGCCGTTGACCAACATCTGCCAGCATTTTCCAATCTCTAGCAGCTTCCAGTTGTCCTGGGCGAGGCTTGGTTTTAACACCTTTTCTTGGTGGTTGCTCTCCTGGGCAGAGGAATGTTGTCTTTTGTGTGTAATGTTTTGATGGAATTGGTGGCAACTTATTGGTCATGTTACACTTGTCTTCCAATGCTAAATGTAAACCGTCCTTGACTAAGACCCACCTTACATCCTGTCAAAATGTGCCTTAATGTTGCAGGTGATGAACACAAAGGACATGAGGGATCCTCTCCTACCCAGAGGTTTAGGTTCTGTGGTGATGGGAGAACATCATATGTTGACCTGATGAGGAAACTGAACCTGCTCTGTTCCATTGACCATAGGTCTTGCCAGCCAATCTTGCGTTGTTCCACACTATCCCATCTCATCCATTCTCCTGCTTGGCCTGGGAAATGGCCTTTATGCACCTCATTCTCTCCTCCTGCTTTTGCAACTCTTTGACTACCAGCGTCCTCCGTTGAGCTGGGGCTGCCTTGTGCCATGTAGGAGGAGCTGAACTGAGACCAAGACCCCCTCTTCCATGCTGAGCTTGCCCCCTGATATCACCAATTCGAAGGGCAGCCTTTGCATCTTCCATGGCTTTCTTTGCCGCCCACTTTCTTCCAGTTTTCAACACAGGTGCTGCCTCTATTACGCATTTGTCACGTGAGCCTACTAATGTCATTTCCAGTCTGACCTTGGCGCACTTAAACTCCTCAGTTAGAGCGGAGACTGGTAGCTGCAGTATTCCTTTACCATAAAGTCCTACTCTGCTGAGGCAGCGTGGAACTCCCAACCATTTCCTGACGTATGAACTGATTAAAGCTTCCAGCTTCTCTGCTGTTGTCAAAAAAACCTCGTACACAGTTAGTGACCACAGCCACCTCGGCAGTAGACCAAACTGAAAGCACCAGAGTTTTAGTTTGCCCGGTAAAGCGCTACTGTCTATATTCTTCAACCCTTCCACTGCTTGTTGTCTAACTTCTCCCACACGAACTGTGTCCTTTAGATCCCCGTCGTACCATCTCCCAAGACTCTTCACTGGCTTCTCAGACACTGTTGGTATTGCCTCACCATTAATGTAGAACCTTTTATCTACTACTTTAATTATAGAGATGCTCCTTGATTTAGTGGGCTTGAATTGCATTTGTGCCCATTCAATGTTATTGGTTAATTTGCCCAATAGGTTGTCATGTCATTCATGTATGTTTGAATTGGTGGTAGTCGCATTCCAGAAGCCAAGCACTCTCCTCCCACTACCCATTTTGATGCCCTAATAATTACTTCCATTGCCATGGTAAAAGCCAGTGGAGAAATGGTGCATCCTGCCATTATTCCAACTTCTAGGCATTGCCACGTAGTGCTGAATTCTTAAGTTGAAAAACTAAATTGCAAATCTCCAAAGTAGGCTTTCACTAAATTTGTTATTGTCATCGGTACACTGAAAAAATAAAATGCTGCACTGAACCATATGCATTAGCCAAATCCAGGAATGTCACATGGAGCTCCTTCCTCTCCTTTTTAGCTGATTGAATTTGTTGCCAGATCACATTGATGTGTTCTAAGCATCCTGGGAAACCTGGAATGCCTGCTTTTTGTACTGAAGTGTCAATGAAGCAGTTATTTAATAGGCAAGTTGACAATCTCTGAGCAATCATGTTAAAGAGAATCTTGCCTTCTACTTTTAATAGGAAAATAGGGTGAAACTGACTGATGCTTGTAGAATCTTTTTCTTTTGGTATAAAGACGCCACCTGCTCGGCGCCATGCTCTTGGTACAACCTGTTTTTCCCATGCCACTTTCATCAATTTCCACAGGATACATAGAACTCCTGAAGCACTCTTGTACACTGTACGGAACTCCATTAGGCCCTGGAGATGATGAACCCCTTGCTTTTTTCACAGCTTGCTCTACTTCTTTCCACTTAGGTGCACAGTCCTCCATTTGGTATTCTGGTGGACTGATAGGTGGGATGTCTGAAGGAATTGACATAGGCACCTGCCTTTTTTAATCTGTATGTGTTCCTCCAAATATCTCTCCAGCTCAACCTTAGATGCTTTTACTGTGCCATTCTTCTCATTGGTGAATAACTTCTTTACAAATTTGAATGGGTCTTATAAAAGTTAGTTCTTGCACGCTCCTTCTTTTTGTAGTGTTTCCATAGGCGCTCAGCTCTGCACAATGTTGCAAGCTTATCTTTTATGACCCTTTGTAATAGATTGAGTGCCTCCTTCTGACTTTGTTCTGCTCTCCTCCATTGCTTCCTCAGCTGTCTCCTTTCTCTAAGCGTTCAATCTCCTGCTGCCGTCTAGACTTTCCAGGAATAGTTTGTACTTTTTCCTTCTTTTTTTCAACTCCAAACCTCTCGCTTCCATATGCGTAGATGATGTCCCCAAATGTTTAGTACAGTATTAATAAAAATAAATAAATAAATAAAACTGCTTCAGTAACATTAAACAGTTATTTTCTTGTTACGTTCGTTCTAAAGCTTGCATAAAGCTTGCATAAAGGATTATATAGTTGTTTTATTTACATTTTAAAATTAACCGACATACTGTGCACTCGGCTTCATTTTCTGTCATCCCCTTTTCAGAAAAGGAAATTCTGCCTTCAACTCATCAGTAAAGCAAGACTTTAATTTGGGAGTGGTCCTTTTCCTATCTCATTGTCATCATTGCTTTTTGTAATGGTATTAATATTATCGTCCCCTTCTAAAGCATCTCTTTGGCTGGCTTACAGAAACGTCCCTGCTGCCTTGGCTTACTCTGAGCTTACTCTGACAACAAAAGCATGATAGAAAGTACAGTATTCCTAATTCATTCATATGAGCAAATTATTTTTATTTCAGGGGTTTACGGCGCAAACACATCCCGAGTCTGTTTACTTACGAATCACAGCTCTGTTATAGCTTTATTACTTAAATTGAACATTTAGGCTATGCAAAAAAATAATAAAAAGCTATAGATAAGGTTAACTACTAAAAGGACGACAGCAACATTCATAAATTCAATTTTACTTAATTTTACTGGCACATTTTACGTGGAAATCAAACTGCATTGGGCAAGACAAAAGCCTTTTAGTTTTAGACGTTTGTTTTACCTAGAATTTAGAAATGATCTTCATATACCAACATACCAGCGTTCCACAAACCGTACAGTTCCCAGATCAGGAATAATTTGTTAAAAACTAAAAAACGCGCCTAAGTGGTCTTCAATCTTTTCTCGGCTGGGCAGGTCTACAAATCTCAATTCCCATGGCTGGCCAGTGACAGGTTAGGTGAAGAAAACCAAAGATATTCTACGTGAGAACGTAGCAGGGAAGTGAGGGAACACTGTACCGTGTGATCTGTCTTTGTCAGGTGAAGTCAAACTTAAAGGAACCGTGTATAATGACAAACTATATCTCAAACTCACATTGACGTAGAAAAACTGGGCCGATTTAATACTTTTACTGTTGCCAAAAAAAATAATGCTAAAAACTGGGACTGGGACGTCCGGTAACCCTAGTAATTTTGTGACTAATGACAACCAAATTGCAGATGTACTTAATATTTCGTACAAGGAATACTTTTACATTTTACCAGTTAACAGCATGTACACAAACATCATTACCAGAGTTTGTCATAAAAGAGAATGAAGTACTAAGGGAGCTAGCAGCACTTCAAATAAACAAATCCCCAGGGAATGATGGAATCTGTCCAGTCCTTAGTGAAACTAGACCTCGTTCACACTTGCAATTTCAGGCTGCCCAGGGCCACCTTTTCTCATACGTGAATGCTCAAAAAAAGAAAAGGCAGCCCAGGGCCGGCCCAGATTTAGGACGCCATTTCGATGTGGCCCAGGGCCTGCAATCCGAGACCAGGGCCGGCCTTTGCATATATATGAACGCAAAGCAGACTTAGGCCGCCTTTTTGTATCACATTACCAATTTGATTTTCTATGATAACACAGAAAAACTCAGAATTTCTATGATGTTGGAGATTTTCTTGTTTTACAGTACCCACCTCAAGTAAAGTGTATTTAAATATTTTTTTAAAAAGTTTTGTCGGATGCAATATACATTTATTTCTTTAGCTGTTTTCATTAACATTTAGCAAATATTCATAATTATTTTTATGCAATATTAACATTTAAGGGTGATTTTTTATAAAAGTTCAGTGTCCCCACTTCCAGCTCTTATACTTTCTCATCAAAACAAATGTATTTTATGGAATCATTTTAAAACATGGCAATATTTTTTTTAAAAAGGAATGTTGTATCATAGTATAATATTGATCTAGTATTTTAAAATATGTTTTCTATTTTTTAATAAAAAGCCATTGAAAACCTGTCCCCAGTTTTCAATGTCATTACCATACAGACAGTGTATTGCCCCCTAGTGAAAATATACCTTAGGCTACCTTTGAGCATGTGATCATGAAAAGAGATCGTATCATTTCATTACAATATTTTGGGGTACATATTCCCTTGTAAGATTCTGCCTAACAAATTAAACCAAAGACAAAATAAATAATTTTTAAAAAGCACCCAAATAATCTAACAATGTGACATTTTAAAGACAGAGACATAACGATATGTACTGTACACAATTTAAAAAGTATTTGAGCACATCAATACATCCAACAACCTAACCTTAAAAAAAAAAAAAAAAAAAACAGACGTCTCTATTTGTAATTACGGTACCTTCAGTACAGAAACATTTATTGTTTGGCTATGCATATTTATGTGTAAAAGATAAGTGGCACTGCAATTAAAAGAGACTCCGAATGTGTAAAAGTAATGGTGAAAACACAAAGAGAATACAAAACCTGGCTTCATAACACTGTCATCAGATATTTTACACTGGAAACTAAATTATTCAATTCATCAGAATATTAAAACTTACAAGCTTGCAACATTAAAATACACAATTGCTGTGATCAAAAAAGACAATTAACTGTACATTATAATAAATAGCAATGATACAAGGTAAGAAACAGTACAGTACAGTGCAGCTGCCTGAGTATTTTTCTGAAAGGAACAGCTTCAGTTCAGCCTGAAAGAGGTGCATCTCATCTGCACGTTAATTCAAGGCATAGTTAAATTGGTTTGCAAACTTTTCATGCTTCCTTTTGTCGATTCGATTCATTGCTTCTGTCACACGTTTCACCGAACCTCTGCAAAAGAAATTCAGAGAGTGAGGTGCAACTTGTTACTGGGGCTTCTTTTCTTAAACAAATTGCAGAAAACCTTCTGTATTGCAGTACCTGATATGGGCTGCCCAGCCTGGTACAAGCTCTTTGTTGTTGCTGTGTTATGTCAACAACAAAAAAGGAACGCTATGGCTCAAAGTATGCAGGTTATTTAAGTCAATAAAGTCAAATAAATGTTGGTATTGATGAAACTTCCCAGATAGTTAAATAAATCAGTAATACCAGAGTCCAGATACCTTTCATGATAGCAAACTGTAAACCTTTCAACACAGCCCTCATCTACTTTATACTATTATTATGGGGCCAGCAGAGTTGAAAGGCCAACATGATTTATTTGCAATAAGAACTCAAAACAGAAGCCTTGGTGTGTTTTGTTTATGTAAAAATAACAACTGCTACCTATCCAGAAACCCAAAACCCAAAATGATGAATTAAGTAACATTTTAAATAAAATAAAAACAACACGCAACACATACACATAAGATGAGCACTTATGTCCCTGTTTTCTTTCTGTCAAAATGTAATTATGTTATCATTTAAGCAACAGTGGAGTTTTCAAGACATCTTGCTAACAGCCCCCCCGTGAGTGATATTCAATAATCTAGTATTAAACTGCTGTGCTTTATCTCCTGTTAAACCGTTGCCTCGCTCTATTGTTAGACTCGAAATGGCACGGCAGCTGAAAAATGGCTGCCTGGAAAAACCCTGAATTGAATAAAAATTGCACAGTTTTAAGTACAAGTGCTTGAACATGGATTTTCCCTGCAGCAACCACACAAAAGGAAAAAAAAAATCAATATCCTGCCAGCAGAGGGGCAGTTAGCAGGCTCCCCCGAGCTCCAGACTTGTTAAATTAAGAAAAGCCAAGGTGGAGGCGCAGTTCAAGTATGATCTGATTTGTGTGGAAGAGGTGAGCACTAGCTTTGTGGCCTTGACGTGTCCCACTGAGCGGCCCTGGCATTAGCGCCCGGGTGTTGTAAATGAACTGCGATTCCCACCTTGGCTCCCGGGCCCAAGTCTTCCTCCATTCTTTATTGACCGAAACAGGCAGTGTTTTATTACTTGTAAATTTGAAGCCCTTTTTTTTTTTTTTTTTTAGCAGTTTAAAAGTGTAGGAGGCTTATCAACTTTCCTATCGTCTTTAATAAACTGTGAAGCATTGTTGTTTTGAAGTGAGGAACCTTTGAAATGTCTGAAAGCTTAACACTGTACATTCAGTTAAAGACAGACATTCAGGGAGTATGCAGATCAGCTCAATGAAGGAGGCTTGTACACATCGCATTGATTTAAAATGTTTAGTCCTTGCCGGTCCTGCCTATTTGAATGAGCTACAATTAAGACTTTCTGTGTAACTTACTTTTTGGATTTAGGTGATGTTTTAACAGCTTTCTAGAGATTGCATTTTGAATTTTGAAAATTTTGAATTTATTAAGTCTGTGAAGCACCCAGTGCTTGTTCATGGGACACTTTATGATTCAAATTGAGTATGGTATTTAGGGTGTGGTATGGTACAGGTCTTATACCAATGTACTGGTACAATTTTGGAGATTTTTTACATTTTGCTACATTTTTTATTACTTGCTACATATCAAACCACCATTAAAATAATAATAATAATAATAATAATAATAATAATAATAATAATAATAATAATAATGAAATACTGTTTGGCACAGCTCTCATCACAAGATGGTGTTCTTTTTAAATAAATCATATTTTCTCTACATACAAACTCAGTCTACGACACATTTAGTGAGGACAAACAAAGGCTAACAACGACTCAAAAATGTTTACTTCCAATTACAAGTCACATGCTTATTTTTCTATCAATCTTCTTACTGGGATCCATGCAGCTTTAAACCCCAGGCTAACACTAGGGTCTAACAGGCCTTCTGACTTGAGCGCAGGCAGTGGTACCGGACTAATCAAATATAAATAAAAAAAGTAAAATATATTTCTAGATTAGCTGCTTGTACCAGTGTTAAAAGTGAATTATTGCCCTGCTATCCTTATAGCACATTTAAAAAAGAACCAAAAAAAAAAAAAAAGTAATCAAAACAGCTACTTTGACATGTTATGCTGTGTTAGCATTACACAATTGAACCACAGTTTGTTATTTTTGGTACTTTTTAAATCAGCTATAAAAGGATAGCAGGGCCATAAATAAAATGTAGTCCTAGGGCTAGACCCACGCCTCTACTTTCTGGCTCTCCTACCAGTCGTACTGTATATGCCCACCAAAACAAATGACATGAAAACACACAAAAAAAAAAAAAAAAAAAATCAAAACAAGAAAAAAAAAAAAGTAAAAGACAAAGAAAAAGAAACACACGAGAAATGTTCGTTGGTTCACATCTTATGAACTTGTCATGCGAATGTCTTACTTGCTGAATACTTTCTTCTCCAGCCTTGACCGGGCTGTGTTAGAGTTCTGCTTGAGGTCGGTGAGGTTAGGGTATTTCTTCTTCCTGCCTTTGCCCTTTGACCCCTTCCCTTTCCCAAAGCTCTTGGAGGACCCCAGATCCACCCCGGTGGCGGCTTCAATCTCCCTCATCAGCTGCGGGTCCCGCCAGTCTGCCGGAATGGAAGAAGCGGCTTGTTTAAGCATTTATTCGTTTACTCCACAGGTAAAGCTGGGGACAGGGCACCTCACTGCCACAATAAGTAGGAAGATTAAAGATAACATGCCACTCCTGAGCAACTCTGCATTAAAACTCTCTGCAGACAAGCAAGCATCAAGCAGACAGGGCTTTCTATCCTACAACATCAAAAAGACAAATGGATTGTCTTTAGGTACGCAAATGTAAAGGCAACCTGAAACACGTATTTTGGAATTGTTTTTCACAAGCATAAAAAACCCCATTGAGCTGCACTTAGTTTACAGGGCGGTGCACTGTCTTGTTTACACTGCTGTTGATGGTAACTGCTGTTATGCTGGCATGTATATTCAGGGACTGTAGATGTGCAAATCCTGGGAGGCATTACAGTGTGTTTAATTTTCACTGCGTTAAAAACACGGGTAAATAACTATTTATACGAAAGCAAGCTCAACCCACGCTGAAGTTTAACAGTCAACACTGAATGGTTGGCAGTATAGGATTTGATGTAGAAACTGTAAATGTCTATTTCTCTGACACTATTTTTTTTATAGTGTCTTGAGAGAGACACTATGGAATTGCAGCCTGATTATGTATGTTATTCCTCACAAGAACATACTAGTGACAGGGGTATTACTCATGGACCAGGGAGCCTGTGCACATCTTTGTATGTAACTGGCTGTGTAACTGGGGGCACAGGTCATAAAGGGGTTTAAAGGAAAGTAATAAAAGATCATTAAGAACCTTTTGTTAAAAGTTTGACTCACTTCTAAGTAATCCCAACAGCACAAAGTTTGTGAAGTACAACCTCAGTTCATTTATTGCAGAGATGAAATAGCAAATAGGCACGGGGTCAGAACGCAGAAGCGGTGAAGTAATCCCAGATCAAAGGAAAACGGTGTCTAAACACCTTACCTTCCAGTAATAAGAAGGCGTTACAGTTTAGAGGCGGCAGGGAATAGGACGATTGTTTGGGCAGCAAGGAAAAGAAAACAAATACCAGTAGCTGGCAGAGATGAAATGAGCATTTGAGCAAAATGAAGGCGCAATTTAAAAGTCTGTGAGAAAAATCAATAGAGTGCCAAGAATGATCCTGCTGTTTGAGCCTTGATTGGCCCTTAAAGCTCTTCATACATTGTCACTGACTTTAGCGGCAGTGAAGAGAAAATGACAGTTTGCAAGGGAAGGCGGGGAATCAATACCACAGTTAGTAAAAAGATGCTATTTCACAACTGACTGACACAGAAAAATAGGCACTTAATTTGTTCTTTGTGCAAACCTTTGGCGAAGGGACATAGGCCGCAGATTATCTGGTTATTATGTTAATTCATCAGTTCATCATTTCACAGACTAAACTACTTTTTCTTTTTTTTGGTAATAACAGGTAAATAGGTCTTTGGGCTACAGAAGGATCAGAGTGTTGGAAACATTTCCACCAAATCCAGTAAACTGCCAGTAATACATTCAGCTTGTATTAGTGACCTGCGCTGTCACCTCAAAACTGCTGTACTAATACTGTACTGAAGTGCCATGTCGAACGAGATACAAGTGTGTATACAGACAGCTCTACACAAAAAGCAGGACCCTCTTGGTAAGGCATATTTATCCATTCTTATGAAGGGGAGATCACTTCAGAAAAGAGGATTTGGGATTTGTTTTATAATGAAAATCTCACTAAGCACAGCAGCAACAGCTTATACATTTCATTGTACCAAATGTTCATTAATTCCACTCAATATACTGTTTGTGATCACTCTCCTGTGTCTGGCAGCTAGATGTTCTCAAAACCACTTATAAGGGTATTACCATACTTTAGTGCCCAATGCAGAGGGCCTATTTAATGATCTCATTCCACTGCTCTTTAACGCTAAACCTGAGAAACTATTGATTACCCCACCTATTATCAACTACACTAAATACAATATAAACTGTGAAAATATGTCTGTAATTGATTAGGATCAGAGACTTTTTTTTAAAATTTGTATTTAATTATTTTCTTTAAAAAGTATTTTGCTGAAATATACAGGCAACATAGCATCTAATAAGCAGCATAACAAGCATCTAAAAATAATTAGCTGGTGGTTCTCAGCAGCAAACATGGTCAGTACCTTCTGGTGACTGGTTCATAGTATGTACAAATGTATGCATATGGAGTTCTCTTGACTGTAGGTTCAGGTTAAGATTTCCATCCACTCCCCCTATCAGTGGCTTTGTATCCATCAGCCAGTTTTAGAAGCTCACCTGGCTGCTCTTCCTGCTTGTTCCTCTTTTCCCTCTCCAGCCTGGCTGCATCCTCAGGGTTAGTGGGGTTTCCCAGCTCATCCCGAGGGATAATGAGTCCGTGGAACGGACACTAATTCAAGAAAACAAACACACATTACATCCCACGCAACCAAGAGGTCCAGTAAGTTCAACCCGACACACAGCTATTGAATGTCGCTTTCTTAAACAGATCTCAACAGTCGAAAACAAAACAAAGACTGCCGGTTCAAAATTAGAGCTAAGCTGTGTATCTACATGATGCAGTCAGATTGCCCTAAAAAGTGGAGATAGAATATGTGCTTCTGATCTAAACTGGCTGAGCAATTATATGTAAAAATATAGTGCAAGATACTTAAGAAGACTCGTCAAGTTTCATCACAATCGGACAATCCGTTCTCCAGCTCGATACTACATATGCAGTATTCTAAAGTGTGCCCTACTCAACTCTATCCCCGGTGGGGTAATAATGATCTCAGTACAAACAATAGAGAAGGATGGAGATTACACACATGAGTATACAAAACAGGTAAGAAATTAAATATGAAAATATGCATGGTTTAGGATCCCTCTGAGAGCAACAGTTTGAAAGAAATAATCTAAACTAAATTTACACTCTCATAAAAAGTTTCAATTCAAGTCTTGACACACTCCCCCCTCCCCCATTGTCAAATCTCTGCTGTCTGCACAAACCTTGACTCGGTCCTGGCGTTCACAAAGAGCCCCGTTTGGCAGTGGTGCTCTGCACTTGTGTTTGACAGGTTCAAACTTCCCTGCGAAGGTGATGTAACGAGTCTTCACCAGGGCTGACAGCTCCGGATTCTCCACCTCCTCCTCCACCTCGTGAGGGACCCAGAACTGATGCAGGGAGCTGGATCTGGTTCAGTGAAAAGGAAATAAAGAGAAGAGGATCGTGGGTCTCAAATTAGCTGCTGGTCGTGGTGTGGGTGGCTCAGTAAAGGGGGCCCAAACCCCCCTCTTCCTCTAGGCCATAATTCAACCAATGCCTCAACATGGTTTTAGGTCAAACTGTAAATCTGTCTCAACTTTATTTCACACTGATTTTATTGTAAAAAGAACAGTGGGTATTATTCCATAAACATGGTCAGACTGCTTAGCTCTTCTGAAAGAGTAATTCAGCTCTTTTACAATGACAACGGAAAAGAAAACCAACAGAGTGGGAGTGGGGATCTTAGTCATCTTCTTACCTGCTTGTTTCATATTTGGTGCAATCTTTATAAGGCCAGGGAAGTTAGCCTTTCTTTTTTCCATACAGTGCACGATGCCCTCTGGTGGTTGTAGTATTTTATTTTGACTTTATAATTAACATTGACAAGCTATAAAGTATATCACTGTTTATTAAGAATTATTGCTCTTTCCCTTAGATACATTTTCTGAGTAAGGCTCATCCATTTGTTTTGTTTTTATTATTTCATACATTCCATTTTCTATTTAATTATATTTTATTGTCACATTTTCTATTTCAATACACATTTTATTATCACATTTTCTATTTCAATATATACTTTATCACATTTTCTGTTTTTCTGTCTCTCTTTTTACCCTCCCCCCTCCAATATATTTAATCAGTTTTTAATATGATGTCATTAAGTGCTGTACTAAAAGGAACCATATTTCAATTGTCTTAAAGAACTAAAACTGTGCATGTAGCAGAAATGTGAACAAAATCAGTTTGGTATCTGTTTTAAAATACCCTCGACCATTTTGAGCAGCATGTTTTCAATTTTAAGAGTTGCATAAGCTCCCCTGTAAAGCTCAATTATACAAGCAGCATGTTAATAACAATTAGATCTGTATACATAAATCAAATTGTATGCATCAACGTTGAATTACACTTTCGGACTGGCTTTTAAACGCATGTGTTAATTAAGCAAATAACATCCCAGCATGCTTAGGGTCATGTATTAAAATGCTGGACAGGCCTGGTTGCCTATAATTATGGCTAGCATGGCTGCAAGAGGAGACCTCAGTGACTTTGAAAGAGGGGTGATTGTTGGGGCGCGTTTGGCAGGAGCTTCAGTGACCAAGACAGCTCAACTTGCTGATGTTTCACAAGCAACGGTGTCTAAGGTGATGTCGGCATGGAACTCCGAGGGGAAGACATCATCAGCAAAGGGCAACAGTGGGCGGAAGCGCATACTCCAGGATTGTGATATCCGTGCATTAATTTGAAGTGCAAGGCAAAACAGGCGAGCAGCTGCAGATCAATTGACTGCAAATTTCAACCTGGGGCGCGAGCAGCCAGTGTCATCAAAAACGGTCCGCCGAGGACTCCAGAGCGGGATACCATAGTGGCCCAACGCCCTATTAATTGACTTTACATTGGTGTTTCCATTTTTTTGTCCGCTACCTATTTAAAGCATGCTGCCCTGTCACCGGTCTTTAGGGCCCAGATCTCCGCAGTAATCCAGGCTGATGGCAGGTCTCTTTGAATTTCCTGTCTGGCTCGCAGCTGTACATTAGCTTGTCTGCGGAGTGGGAGATACAGGTTAACGATCATTCACCTGCGACTCTTCTATTACAAGCAGCATCTTAACCTGACAAGCTACAGGGGATCGCTTACAGCAGCAATGAACATACTTGATTATTTTGCCAGCAGTGGGCTGGTCCTGTCCCCAGTAATACAGGTCGAGTCCGAACGGCATAACGGGAGCCTGGGCTTTCTCCTCCTCTTGCACCTCGCCTCCCTCACTGCCGCTGGGCTCATGTGCAGCGCAGGCTGCTGACTTGGAGCTTTCAGGCATGCTGTAGAGAGATTATAAAAAAATCAATAGCGGATAACATGGAGCACAATTGCTGTTCTAGTTTCATTAACCTCTCGCACACGTGTAACACTCACATTGGCTTGGATCCACTGTGACTTACACTGCTGTTAGAAATTAGAATCCACCACTGTGTATTACATATCAGTATCTGTTCAGTATTTACTGCATCTGACCAAAGTATTGTTTTCTTTTAATTCCCTCCAAACTAGAGTGTACTTTTTCTAATGGAATGACATCCACTGTTATGTTGTTCCACATTATTTATTTAATTCACTTTTATTGAAATGTAATATGTACTACATAACTTGTCTCAGAGGCTATAGGTATTGTTGTTTAAAGTAGAGAATTCAACTTTATTGTAGGGATTTATGTATTGATAAATTAATAACATTTAATAAAAAAAAAATAAAAAAATAAAAAAAGAATGAAGAATCCGACACTGAATAAGATGAAATGAAGGATCCACGTTTGAGAGATTGGGGGGGTGGGGGGGTGGGTTGTGATGGTCAGAATGGTGCAGTAAGCAAATATTAGACGACGGGATAAAGCACTTTACAAACGTGTGAGGATATGACACTCGTCAGAGCAGGCCTTTTTATTAAACCACTGGCTGTATACTGATCTTATTCTAAACATATGTTAGTCTTAGGGGCGAAATTCGGGGGGGGTGATTGCTGGGAGGCTTAACCCTTTCTGGTCCGACATCATCAAAAAGACTTAAAAAACAGGTCTCTAGTCGTTTTTTCTCCGGAAAAAGTCGAGAAAACCTTTCAGTGGCTGAGTGAGACCGATAGGAGCCGAAATAAATAAATAAAATGAAATTTAAAAAGAGGGGGCGGATCTGAGCAATACACATAGACCCTGTACCACAGAGATAACACAGACAAACAATATAGCTGCTTCTGCATCAGCGCTCAAAGAATATCACGGTCATTTGCAGAGCTTTTTGAGATATATAGTAATAAAATATTGATTTTTGATCGCATTATTGAGGAGTTTGCTGACAAAACGAGTGATCAGGAGATGATTTATCAGTATGCATGACTATGAAGAGGTATGTGAAAAATACAGCGAACAAGGGGTGGGGCAGGGCTGGAGATGCAGTACTGAGTGTCCTGTTGATATGCAGTGCCTTTTAAACCTGTTTTACTGTGAAAAAAATACTTTTAAAACAGCGTGTGTAAAATAAACAGTGTGTGTGAAAATAAATTGGACCTGACGCACCTGAGACGCGCTGAATAAATGGACCGCTAAGGATTAATCCCATAGGCATCGCTACCCGCAAGTATTCAGGTAAAAATCACCTCATCATCGACCTCTCGACCACCCCCGAGGAAGCATTACAAGCAGCATAAACTCTCTCATCTCTCACGATCAGTTCTCGCTACATTATATCAAGATAGCAGATGCCATCAAACTAGCAGGCTGTGTGGTCCAGTGATTAAAGAAAAGGGCTTGTAAGCAGGAGGTCCCCGGGTCAAATCCCACCTCAGCCACTGACTCATTGTGTGCCCCTGAGCAAGTCACTTCACCTCCTTGTGCTCCGTCTTTCGGGTGAGATGTAATTGTAAGTGACTCTGCAGCTGATGCATAGTTCACACACCCTAGTCTCTGTAAGACGCCTTGGATAAAGGCGTCTGCTAAATAAACAAATAATAATAATTATAAAAATAGGAGGTCAAGGTTCATGGCTAGCCAAAGCTGACATATCGGACGTTTTCCAAAGTTATGCCTATTCACCCCACATTACGTCACTTGTTCGGAATGCTGGAACAACAAATATTATTGTTCACTTTAGGCTGCCACAGCAGCCCAGAAATATTCGATACCCTTTTAGAAGCACTGTGCTAGATCCTTCTTAATTCCTGCCACGTTCCATTTTTGCTCCACTTAATGGAGGACTTCCTCCTCAAGCAATCCTCACATCCTCCAGCTCAAGCAATCAACCAACTGAAAACCCTGTTCACTTCCCTCGGCGTTCCACTCTCCGACAACAAGACCATCGGTCCCGTTCATTCTCTGGAATTCCTGGGCATAACTCTCGATACAATAACATTCGAAGCCAGCCTCCCGCCTGTTAAACTAGAGCATACTCGCTCCCTCATCACGTCATTCCAGCTCTCTCTTCTGTACAGAAACGAGATCTTCTCTCTCTTCTCTGGCATTTCAACTTTGCTTTACATATTATCCCATAGGGCAGGACATTCATCTCTAATCTCCTTGCACTCTCCGATACTGCCAATAATTTAAACTATCACATGAACATATCATCCAACGCTAAAAATGTGGACTACGCTAATCTCCCACTGGAACGGTCTCTCTCTATTCTATGACGACTACATCTCAGCACCCCACGATCTCTCTCTCTTTACAGACGCATCCCTCATCGGCTTCAGCGGTTTCCTAGCTTCTCAATGGTTCGTCAGCAAACGGCCCCTCCGAAATTCAGAATTTATCCTCCCCATCTTAAATCTACAGCTCTCATCGAAATCTACCCAATAATCGCAGCTGCCCACCTCTGGGGGCACCAATAGTCAAGGAAGACAATTCCTTTTTACAGTGACAATAAACCCACAGTCCACATCATTAATAAAGGACGCTTTTCCTCCCCCCTCATCATGCAATGACTTCGACTGCTAATCTGGATTTCAGCCTCTTGCAATTTTATAATTCAATCTCGCCACCTTCCCGGTACACATAATCAATCAATCAATCAATCTATTTTATATAGCGCCTTTCATAGCGGAGCACCATCATAAAGCACTTTAGAAATACAGTAAAAATAAATAAATAAATAAATAATAACGCAGCCAACACACTCTCACCTACAGATATCCTGCTTCCATCAACTGGTCCCTTCAGCATCCCCACACTCCCTGGAAACCCCACCTTTCCAACTGCTCCTGCATGACTGAACCCATCAATCTCCATTATCCTACAATCTGCCCGACGCTACATGGCCGCAGCTCTTCCCCCAACTACTAGATTGTCTTACACCACCGGCTGGTCAACTTTTTCAACGTTCTGT
This sequence comes from Acipenser ruthenus, assembly GCF_902713425.1. NCBI lineage: Eukaryota > Metazoa > Chordata > Actinopteri > Acipenseriformes > Acipenseridae > Acipenser > Acipenser ruthenus. The sequence goes on along the minus strand of NC_081189.1, from coordinate 114,901,632 downwards.
GCCCAAAACCACATTCAACCCATCTCCTTCAACCAAGACTGCATCTTTGCCTTCACTGTTCACAGGAGAGTCTCTTCATCTGCCTCCCTCAACAATCAAATCCTATATCTCGGGTATTCAATACTCATACCGCTTAAGGTCAGTTCCCTCTCCAACCCTCCTCTCCATACCTGCAGTTCACCTAACGCTTCAAGGAATCCTCAAAAGCTCACCTCCAGTCTCCACCTCTTGCTTACCCATCTCAACTGAAATCCCGCTCTTCATAATCACAACTCTTCGGAAAGGCTGCTTTTCTCCCTTCGAGTATCTTGTTATGGAAGTACAGTGCCTATCTGCTTTCTTTGGCTTTCTAAGATGTTCAGAATTTACAATTCCATCAGTTTCCAGCTTCCCCGCATCTGGCATTCATTCCCGCGACCTTCTACAGTTTCCAGATTCACACTTTCTCATCTGGCTCCGTACCTCCAAAACTGACCAACTCCAGCAAGGTAATTTCACTCAATTATCAAAAATTGTCTCTCCAATCTGGCCCTACTCCTCCATGACATAATACATCTCCCTCAAACAACCTTTTCTACCTTCAAACACATTATTTATTGATTGGTTCATTTCTCATGAACCAATCATTTGTTTTGTATGTCCCTTCCTTTCCCATCTTTTCCAGCTGTTTCTTTTATGTTATGCACTGGTGCAACTCTATTGTTTGTCTCACAGTGTGGGTCTCTGCTGGGAGTCGGGGGTCCATCCTTTGGGGGGGGGGTAAGTGCGGATTCACTCCCCCAATCTCAGGTCAGCAGAGCTACCTCATCCTCGCACTAGGGGGGTTCTCACCGAGCGAGTCAGAGGGGACCCCCGGCCACACTATCCTTACGCAGCACATGCGCTTTTTCTATCTCTCTCTGTTGCAGGTTCTCTGCAGGATGCCTTCCCGCTCCCAGCTTCGGAGGCCTGTGCCTCTCCTCTTGAGAGGGCAGCATCAGACCAGTCAGGGAACCCTTTACTATCTCTCCATTCAGTCCTGATGGACTATTCCTATCACCCCGAGAGGCGCCTCTGCCGAGCCGAGCCTTTTGATATGTTTTCAGATCCTCAGGAACGTGACCTTCGACCAAGCTTGGTCCTCGCGTAAAGGACAGCTCATCCTAATTTCAAACTCGGTCCTCTCTAAGCCCGCACCTAATTCCGAGCTTCGGGCTCGTCACTCTATCCTTGGCCGAGCATCCTCCGCTCGATATTGTCTTACTAACAGCTCATTTCTGCTTCCTCTGCTCTATCCTTACAGCTCAGCGAACACCCCGTGAATTGACAACAAATAAGCTATAATTGCCTGTTAAGGAATGAATGACTGAAAAAAAACATTGTTTATTATTTCAGTACACATCCACTATTGACTTGTAACAGAATGGACTACAAAAAAGCACACATATTTCTCTGTATTAAAAGGTGCAGACCTCCATACAATGTAATATATTTTTTCTTACTTCACAAGCTCGTGTTGAAACTATTAGCCTACAGGTGACTTTTTCCAAAATATTGTCAGTGTACAAAAACACCAAAATATTATCAGTGTACAAAAACACCAAAATATTATCAGTGTACAAAAACACCAAAATATTATCAGTGTACAAAAACACCAAAATATTATCAGTGTACAAAAACACCAAAATATTATCAGTGTACAAAAACACCAAAATATTATCAGTGTACAAAAACACCAAAATATTATCAGTGTACAAAAACACCAAACTATTGTCAGTGTAAAAAAACACCCAAACGTTTCAGGTGGTAGTAGGAGGAGAGTGGCTACTTAGTTCACTAAGTGTCCGGAACGCTTCAAGGAAAACAAAAATTCTGAGCCTACAGTTAATAACAACCTTAATTATCTTGTAATGCAATGTAAACAAACCAGTAAGTCATGAATTTATGGTGTCTGGCTAAGCAGAGCTCACAGGACCAAAAACAAGAAACAGGCACTTTTGGCTGTAGGCCATTGGCTGTATGTACAATAGAGAGTCTTTGATCAACTGTACTGGTTATTCAACCGAACGCACCTATAATCACATGATGAATTACATGTGGTGTATTACGCACACAGATTCTGCTGCTAAAACGGCGATGAGATTTACCTGCCAAAAAAGGACCAGCAGACTGAGGCAAAGTTATAGTATTATTCAGACCACCAAAACCTTACATGGGGCACTGTGTGCTTTAAATTGTTGCAGTTAAGCAAATTAATATATAATTCACCTTGTTCTTGATTTTCTTCTATTTCATTAGTAAGGGCTGGAGACCTTGTCTATGTTATTGAGCAGCTAAGAACTTTTATTTTATTCATTTCAATTGCACACTATTACAATTCCTTAACAGCAAGTATCTAAGTATCAGGATTTTTGAAGTTCTGTAATTTATCAAAGTTCTTGTATTCTTTGATGATTTGCAAAGTTTGGTATATGGTACGTTTAATTACAGTACTTCATTACCTTAACTGCACGTGTTAAAGATTTACTGAATTTCATTAATTGAATAATTTGTAAAGGTTTGTAATGTTGTATGCTTAATGTAATAGAATTAGTTACTGGCTGTATATCATCAGCAGGTACAGATGAACTCGCTTTACATCATGATTGCTGGGCAGGCATAATTCATGATATAAAGCAGGTCATGATATGAAGCATGCTTCATGTTTGCCTATGACAGCACATTACGAGTGGGAGAAAAAAGAAAGAAAACTAATGGTGAATTAAAGAGCAGTGTTTTAATATTGTACATTTAGTCGTTCTTCACATTTAAACAAATGCATAGTCAATATTCATTCTTTTGGATCTTAGTGCTGCATTTGACACGTGATATAAAACAGGTTCATCTGTACTTGTAAATGTTATTATCCTATACATTATAAAAGGTACAGTAATTGTTACTAATACCTGTTTGATTACTTATACAAAATTGATTATGCGAACTAGTATCGGTCCCAATTAGTTTGGATAATTGACTCTCTACTGTATATGAATGTGTCAGCCTAGAAGGCACATCGTCAAGTTTAAAGCTTGTCAGGCTGCTGCAGGTCTCGATCACCATCTTAAGAGAACAGCATTTCCAAAGCTACAAAAACGGCTAATTAAAAAAAGCATGTGTTTGTACAGGTGCGGGGGCCTACAGGGGTCAGGCTGGTACAGCAGTTCCGAGCCCGCTGGATTACCTGGTGGACGGGGCAGGCTGCAGTCTGTGTTTCAGGAGTCTGAGTGTGGCTGCAGCGCAGGTCGGGTCCAGCTCCTCGTCATTCACACTCCTCTTTGGTCTGGGTGGGAGGTGAGGGACAGCTGGCCTCACTGGCCTCCCTCTTTTTACCGTTGCTGGCTTAGGGGCCGGGGCAGGATCCAGGCCTAAAAGAAAACAACCACAAAGAAGAGCCAGTAAGACGCGAGGTTTAAGGACAGAGAACTATAAGTGTGCAGAAAACTTGTAATGACTTAAAAAATATATATATATCTTAGAGGTAAAGTAAATTATTCTGCAACCAAGTTAAAATGGGAAATAATTCCAGCTATACTACTGCAGCTCTCCCTACTCTGGTGTTCGCTAAATTAATACCAGGACTGCTTCCTGAAGCTATACAAGCTTTAACATGCCAGGGGCCACAAGGTATTATAAGGACCATTCACCCAGAAGGGCAAGTTGCATCAACAGGGAACTCCTGCTCAGCAAGAAGGATATCAATGTGGATAAGAAAGCAAGCAGAAAACAAAAGGTGCAAGGGTATAACTGTGTCCTTCTATATATGGGCACGCTAACCAAGTTTATAAAATGTATTTGTCACCTATACTAGCTCTAACCCTATTATCCCTGGTCCCTTTAACCCTTAGCGGTCCATTTATTCAGCGCGTCTCAGGCACGTCAGGTCCAATTTATTTTCACACGCGCTGTTTATTTTACACACTCTGTTTAAAAGTATTTTTTTCCACAGTAAAACTGGTTTAAAAGGCACTGCATATCAACAGGACTCAGTACTGCATCTCCAGCCCCGCCCCACCCCTTGTTTGCTGTATTTTTCACATACCTCTTCATAGTCGTGCATACTGATAAATCATCTCCTGATCACTCGTTTTATCACCAAAGTCCTCAATAATGCAATCCAACTATAACATCTATGAAAAGCTCTGCAAATGTCTGTGATATTCTTTGAGCGCTGGATGCAGAAGCAGCTATCTTGTTTGTTTATGTCCGTGTTATCTATGTGGTGCTGGGGCTATGTGTATTGCTCAGAACCGCCCCCCTTTTTTTTTTTTTTTGGCTTCTCTTGGCTCCTATCGGTCTCACTCTGCCATTGAATGGTTTTCTCAGCTTTTTCCAGAGAAAAAAACAACTAGAGACCTGTGTTTTACGTCTTTTTGACCGGAAAGGGAAAATTGTAATGTTGGACCTGGTCTGACATAGGACAGCAAAGGGTTAATCTGCTCTTTTGCTTGCACTGTAAGCTTTTATTTGGAATAATCAGATAAATTGCATCTCCTCCAATATTCAAGAACCAATCAGACCTACAGCGAGCAACCAGGAACCAGCAGTGTATCTATAGGGTAATATTTGAAATACTTGCATACAAGAACAAGAGACTTAAATACAATAAAATGGGAGGCAGTAATTGTGTTAAAAAGCGAATAGGGGAAAAAAGAAGTTTTTTTTACAGCCTAATATTTTCTTATAAATTATTTATTTACTTACTTTATACTAAGTAGCCGCAGTTGTAGTATTTCCTACTTAGACATTGCTTTGTACCTGAGGGTTTCCTCTCCTCTTGACGACACACACAGGTGCATACAGTGTTACACACCTTCCCATCCCCGTGTACTCATTCAGAGCAGCACTGCACGCTAATCAACCCCCGGTTCCACCTTCCAACATTGCACCGCAGCGAGCCGGCAGACAGGCGTCAGCTGTAGGTGAAAGATCATTAGCCTGTAACTCCCACTCTGCAGGCACACTAATGCACTGCTGTGAGCCAGACAGGAAATTCCTTCAGCCATCAGCCTGGATTACTGTGGAGATCTGGGGCCTCATTTATCAGCCGTGCGTACGCACAGATCTGTGTGTAAACTGTGCGCACGCTCGACTCCACGCAAACTTTGTGATTTATCAAATTTCAACTTGACGTGGAAAAGTGCGTACCTCTACGCAAACTTCTGACCATCCGTACGCTACTTCCAGTGGCTGAAAAGTGATATTGCACGCTTGAAACATGTTTTGTTAAGTAAAATAAGATATTGGGCGTTTGTTTTATTGCTGTTAATGTCCAAATAAATATATTAGCATATAAATGCATCAGCACAAGTGGATAACCAGACTGTGATAATAGCATATGGTTAATATAATTACGACGATCCACATCCAAAGAATAACATGATGAACACATTTAATGACTTGGTGAAATTCCCTCTACAGCGCTCTTGCCAAGGATGGACGCGAGGCGTTGGTCACGGGTGGAGAGGTCTGGTTCTCCGGTCCCCCCTCCTGTAGTTCGCACACTAGTTTTTGTAGCCACAATGCGCCTTTTACCCTCAACCTTCATGTCGGACCATTTCTTTTTTATTTTCCGGCTCTCAGAACTCACTGAGTTTACAGCAGCGGTGACCTCCTGCCAAGCTACATATTTTTGTTTATTTGACAGGCCACTACTTAAGCTGCCGAAAAGGGAGGACTTTTTAGCCTCCACCTCGTTTGCGTTTCTTGGTTTTCCTTAGCTGTGCACCTGTGCTGCTTTAGAACGTTTTCTTCTTCTTTCTCTTTTAGAATGTTCATTGTCACTTTGAAATATACCGCTATTTATGCACAATATAAGGCTAATTGAGGGCGGGGAATTGAAGTGTGCGCACATTTATAGGAGGAGTGTGATTTATCAACGAAACCGTACGTAGGTGTGGCGTACGCCAATTTGATAAATCCCATTTACTTCTTGCCTACGCAAATTTATGGGTTTGAGCGTACGTTCAAAATTAGAATGAAGACTGAAGACTGGTGGTAGAGCAACATGTTTCTAATAGCTAATGGACCTACAGTGACACACTCACACAACATATTTTTAACTTGCGTAAGTACACGGTTATATGCTGTTGTGTCTCCAATTTTTAATTCTTAATATTTTTTTTATTATTTCTGATAAAATGTCTCCCAGTTTTCATCAAATATATTTCAGTGTCATTTTGGTCAAGAATGGTACAATATAATGGGCCTATTAGTATAGTTCTCCATCACTAGGACCCCCCCCCCCCCCCCCAATATAATGCCACCCATGCAATCACTACATTTATTATCATCATGATCTTCTCAAATCACACCCCACCCCATATAATGCCACCCATGCAATCACCTGGGTGGGCTCAAGGAGCTGCAATGGCTCGACCCCTGGGTCACGCACTAAGTCCATGTCTAAGCTGTGGTTTTGAAACCAAGATCCAAGCAAAGCATTAGGCCAAGCTGCCTTCTTTATATTGTACAGATCACATAACAAATTAAAAGTGACAATTTCTTCAATGAGCTCTCGGCCTGCTATGATCTTTGGGCATTCACTTGAACCTTTTGTGCCTCAGTCCCTTCTCAGCTGTAACATGAAGATGACGATGAAGATGAAGCTTTTGACCTTGATTCATTCAGGCTGATGTGTTGACTTTATCAACAAGCTAATGGGATAGTTTTTTTCTTTAGTTGTGGTTGGTTTGCACCTGCGCTGCTGTTAATTCAGCTCAGACGGGAGTCAATTTAGTATTCTGAAGCAAGAGGGCTGCCCACCTGGTAAACACCACTTAGGAAGAAATGAGGACATGTTATAAAACTAACACTATAACACAAGCTATAACAAAATGAGAAATCTGCTGTTTAAAAACTGTACTGCCCAAACTGGATAACCCTGCACAAGCAAGATAAACACATACAACTCTAAAACATTAATAAATAAAATGTTCACAGCCACATACACTCGGATTAACCTGGCAAAGGTTACTGGCCACAAAGTCTTTTGTGGAATAAAAACCATAACTAATGGCCTGTCATAAACCATCATGTATGTAATGTGGGATATTGTTTAATTCAGTATATGATTCAAACATTTTATCCTGCATATTACATTACTATATATATATAATCTTTAAAGAAACTCTAACTTTGCCCCATCCTGCTTCTCTCTTCAGTAACCTTTAGTACACTAAATCACATTGATTCACTTTGCCAAAGCACAGCAGCTCTGGAAGGGATCGCAAAATACCCCAAATCCTTTATTTTTTTTGTTCAAATTGACCAAAATGGCACCTATTTGTCTGAAGCAATAAAGTTAAGGGTGTTAAAGAGATAAATCAATAGCAGGAAATAGAGAGGCCGAGCCGGCGGCTGAAAGTTAGGCTGCCCAGCGCTGACATTATTGATTTTACTGAGTTCAGCAGGCCTTGTAATTAAAATGTAAATTTGAGAAAGAGATTATGTCCTGACAGAAACGGTGGGATTAAGGGGGAGATAAAAGCCTCTTGGTGAAAAGTGCAATGAAGAGAGAAAGAAAGAGAGAGAGAGAGAGAGAGAGAGAGAGAGAGAGAGAGAGAGAGAGAGAGAGAGAGAGAGAGAGAGAGATCCGGATTCCCTTATCCTTATGCCTTGTTATTTTACTGTAAAGTTAACTGAAGTTGAGCTGAATTATTTTTTTGCAGTTAGTATTTTTTATACAATGATACCAGGGATTGTAGTTCTACAGTATGTATTTCCATGGGATATCTATATATAATTGTATTCCCTAACTACCCTGTGATATATATATCCAATAATAAACCCTCTCTAGAAAAGTCCAATAATAGTCCAATAATAGTCCAATAATAAACCCTCTCTAGAAAAGCTGCAAAAGTTAAATACTTTTGTGAGGGACAGACAATTTCCACAAATGTGTTTCTATTTTGTCCAACCATCGTATAATACACAAACTGCACAAAAAACAAACTCTGTGGTGTGCTTTCTGGCATTTTATCCGACAAAAGGTTTTAAAAGTACGAAACATCCCGAATATATTTTTTCTACAATTGCATACATTCCTCAGTTCCCTTCACGGTCTCATGCAGAGACAGTTAAATGCACACAGACACGTTTGTGGGGACTTCTCATTGACTCTCACTATATTTGTACCTACTATTTCTAACTCCAGTCAGAAAAAAAACTCCACAAAGGGTAAAAGTCGACAACAAACTCAATATTTTGGCACTTTTTTTTTTTTCCTTGAAGGCATATTTAGTTCTTAAAAACATGTTTTACAAAGTGGGGACGTCCCCACAATGTCGTTTTTTCAGGACTTATTATCTTTGTGGGGACATTTTCTCAAATTTTGTCCGCATATTGATAGTTCATTTTCTGAGCTTATGCTTGAAATTAAAACATCCTACAGTAACTCAGTAAAATTATGCATCAATCAGCTAATCAAATTACTGGAGTTCTTCAGGTTCAATGCCCCCAGACGATCTCCTTTGATACCACTTTCATCAGCCCCACACTTACAAGAAGTCTAACCTGCTTGTTTTTGATGCTGGCTGACAATGACAATACTAATGAGAGGTCATTATTGATCTGATATTGTTTATCTGGCATCTGTATGGATAATTTCATACCTCAGTAACCTAATCGCTCCAATCCAATGTATTGGCTGGTCAATTAAAAATGTATAAATTAAATGCCAAATCAAAAAATAAAAAAACAACAATATGCAAGTTATCCATCTAGAAATCAGGTTAATATATATTATATGCTAAATTTCCTTACGGTAGACAATTATATATCCAGGGGGAAACTGTAAATAAATAAATTACATTTTGTAATATAAAATCATTTTCTACATTTAAACATTTAAAAAAATGAACAATGATATTTGTATAATTAAAAAAAAAGCAACACTGACACAAAATATGTATCTACAACATATGCTTTTATTTAGATTCCACATCAGTGATCTGTACAGAGCACAATCTGATGCTCTCTATTCCAAACGCGGTGTCTCTTGGGTAAGGAGGAGTCCGATACTGAAATAAGCACTTTCTTTATTTGGGATAGGACTGGCATCCATTTGACCTTTGTATGTAAAAACGTTCTCTCTCCTGTGTAGTTAAGTAATCACACAAGAGGAAAACCATCCACCTGAACTCTGTGGGGATTCAACCCATTCGACACGTAATACCAATATCCTTTGAATTTTACAAGTGCAACTGAACCATTCCATGAGCTAATAGCAAGCCCAGAATTTTCGTAGCGATTAATCTATTGTAGTAAAAACAGAAGTTTGATCACGAAAAAGTACTGGGATTGCCGGTAGCTGGCTATTGGAAAAAATAAATAAATAAATACGCCTCCACATGCAACAGACAATAACATTCTTTTAAATAAATTTACAAAAAGAAGAAAAACATGTCAAAAAGTGAGGGAAATCGTATTTAGAGATGTGCAAAACAACGTGGCTATAAGAGTTAAAAATAACTTCCCATTAACTAATCAATTCTCAGAAATCTGTAATGGCTTCCTCAGAACGGTGCAGGGAGATTACTCACATGGCTGCTCCCTTTATTACTTCATAATGGCTATTTATTTTCTTTGCTGCGGCCATGCCATGCTGGGACCGGGCACTCACCATACTCCCCACGCAGGTGGTCTGGAATGTGGGGCTCGTAACCTTCCTTCTCTGGGACCTCCTCGAAATCGTCATCCTCTTCATCATCGTCAGCTGCTGCCTTCATCTGAGGGGTCACAGCAGAGGCAGGGGTGACAGGGTTGAAAACACAGCTTAAGCATGTGCCCTGCTCCACAACTCAATGGCTGTGGTATTCTGGCTCTTTGTGTACCAAGTTTATGAAAACCCACCAGCTAACAGCACTGCGAGTCTCTCTGGGGTATTCCGGCCTGTAAGACTATGTTAAATATTAGGAAAGATCCTATTTTAATGATTTAAACAATGGTGGTATCAAGTTCTGCCGCCATTAAGAACAACTCAATTGATCCCTTTGAGTGGAAGTAAGAGGATTCTAATAAATTGGCATGGCACAGTGTACCTACAGCACACACACAGATTTATAGTATAGTTAATTACAAATGCTTTGCTTTGGCTCTACTGTCAGAATTCCCACAAAAAAATAAAACAAGAGGTGCATATTTCAACGCTCCTCAAAATAATTTAAAAAGAAAAAATAATACAACCTTTAAAATTATACTTGTTGTCTCTAGGTCTCCCTTAGAAAATGAGAACAGTTCTGCTAAACACTGTGTTTATTGAAAGTATTTAAAATGCTCAAGATCTATTATATTTTCTTCGAAACAAAGCATGCAGTGCAGTAGTACAAAAGCAGCTAATGGTTATTTTCTCCCCCCGAGGAGCGGAGTGCAATTCATTTCATTTCTGTATGTTTGCTGGGAGGATTAGAATCTCATCAGTGGCTCAGATAGCTGATTATCACTCAATGGGACCTACCTGAAGTATTTGCGATTATTGAGATTTACTGCATGCTGAAAAAAGAACAGCTATGCAATAAAAGGGGAAGTCTGAATATTTTAATTCCGATCCCTAATGGAATTTCCAGTTGACCACTTCCAATTGCCCCCCCCCCCCCCCCAGACTAGTGGCCTATTAATTGCAACTGGGTTTTTAAGAACATTTTATTTCTTTGCTCTGTATTTTGATAAATTCTAGTGCTTGTGAGTGGCACTCGAGCGACACTGGAAGCTGAAGTTCTCTGTTTATCCAGAGTTGGAACTGAATATCCTAGGAAGCATCTCTGCTGCCCCTGCCGAGTGTTCCAGACCATGCTACGCTGGGATCACTCTAATGAGGGGCCCAGTCTGCATGCACACTATTAGTGCGTATCAGTATTTTACATTTTCAACGACTACTGGGATGATCACAAAGTTAATTTTTTTACTTCTGAATCTGGTATTGCGTAAGTACAATTTGGCTACCGCTTTTTAAAATACTAATCCCTTATTTTAGCTGTACAGTAAATACCTTTCGATCGCCAGTCTGACTGACCGGGCTGGAATAAAACCGGCAACCCAGAGGTGAAAGGCTTTGTAGCCAATCCAGTCTTGAACATTTAATCCCCTTTATTTATTACTGACGTAGCTAAAAAGACTTGGAGATTGAGATAATCACAAAAAAAAGGTTCAGGAACGTAGGGCGCAGATTTGTTTTCTTTGAGAACAGACAAGGGTTTGAGTTCTCCGTGCAGACTTAAGAGCCGGGGTGCAAGTAACAGGTAACCATTTAACAATCCAGTTACCAAACACAGAGGGGACTGGCAAATCACAGATAACCATTTAAAAATCCAGTTAAACAAACACAGCGGGGACTGCCAAATCACAGGGATTTTAATCCATGAATGTTCGTTTCAGGCACGGAGACAAAATCACTTTCTCTCCCATTAGGACAATATTCCATTTCAAAACCAGTTATTAAAACTAACTATTTAGGAAAATCCCAAACATGATTTAAAACTGCTGGTTTAACAAACACTGATAAGCATTCATCTTGGACTACCTAATGTTAGCTTGGGTAAAGTAGTCCCAGGGTCTTTGGAAGCAGTTGTAAAATTGTATTTTATTTCAACATTTCTTATTCCCCTTGACACTACAAAAGGGCTCTCAGAATACATCAATTAGATTATGAATACGCTGTTAATATGACCCTATTGTTTGGGCCGTGCTACAGGCCCAGGTACTCCGTGTGGGGATCATCTATCACTGGGTCCCGTCATTTTTGTTATCACTCTAACACTAATCAAAAGAGAAAACTGTCACCAGCGCTGACCTGTGAAATGTCCCAATTATAGTCTTCAGAGATGACAGGGGGCACTTAACTTCCCCACCGAGTAAATGACGAAGATCAATCAAGTTTGAATAACAATGAGCCACGGAGCTGAAAATTATTTTTTGGTGTAGAATCTTACCCAGGAATTTATGAAAGGTGAAAAGCAACCCAAGGTTTTGCGGGAGCATTATGGCTTTCAACTTGGGCGCAGAGCGCATCAAACGCTAAACAGAATTTATGTGTTTTAATTTCCTCAAAAGGTAGCCGTGAACCACCCCAGTGCTACAATGCATAACACACAGTGCTGTTTTTTTAAATATAGGGGTCATTTTCATAAAACATTATGCTTACTTTTACTGCCCTTCTTTTATGGAGGGCATTGTCTGTGTTATTATTTTTTTTCCCATTGTAATTCTTCTTCTACAGTATAATGCTTAATTGCTCCCCAAACCACTTTTAAAACTAGTACTAATGAATACAAAGAAATGGAAACGCATGGGGCTGTTTTATAATCCCCTCCGCCCCCAATTTGTCTGAACTCTTCCCAGTGCCCTTATACAAAGCTTCTGACATTGACAAGCACCACTTAACAAACTGTACGGAGGACTTCAGACAACCTCCCAATCAACCTGCAATTAATACTCCTAACCGCAAGTCGCACATACGACAGTGCTTCGTGGTGCTTTGCAGGATACACAACTGTAAAACGCTTATAGATTTAGGCAAAGTTCTTGGGGAAGAATAACACTTATTCGGCTGCCGATTGAACCTTCCCTTTCCATGTATTATAGTCTATCCCTAATTTTGGATCCTGGGGCAACCTAATACCATAATAACCATTTACATGGAATACACCTCCACTGTAGTTACTGAAACAATAATAAGTGTTACTAAAGTATTACTGTGTGTAATCAGACAATTACCATTCATTAATAAAAAGCACAGGGTTTTGAAGCAGTTACTTACTGCACATGAACAGCACTTTGTATATCCATAAATGTGCAGTTTAATTCCACTAGTAAGTGAAACAATTCAGCTTACAGTGAAGCAGACTACAATTGTAGAAAAAAAATGCTTTTTCAGGGACGTTACAGAGCGACTAAATCTCTGGATGAATGTGACTAGTGTTTTAACTGATTTTGATTGATTTTCAGATTAGAGCCATTTGTTTCCCTGGATGTGTGGAAATGCCAAGTGGCTCAGAGCCAGTCTTTCTGTGTATTTATATCACCAATTAATTTACATTGTACTATAAAATTAGCAATAATCTTGGGCTACCTTACCTAAGGTAACATTAGGTAGTCCAAGGTTACTGGGGACTGCAAAACCTTAGGTAAATGTTAATGAATTGTTAAAGTACAAAAATGGAACATAGTCTAAATGCTTGTAGGTAGGAAGTTACTAAAGTCCCACAGACTTCTAACCAAAAAGTGACAGCTTATTCTGAGAGGCATCCCAAAGAGTTAAACACCCTGGGTTACAGCAGCTCAGTTCCCCCTGCTTGCTATTTCATCACAAGATTAAGGTTTTGCTTATTTGACTTGCCATTTTTTTTCCAAAGCAGTTATTTCTTGGCTGATTGATTAAGGAAGGAGAAAAAGGAAGAAGAACATGAAGAAGAAAAAAGGGCAAATAAAACTATTCTACTAGAAACTCCTGGTCAACGAATGGTGTTTTATTTTTAATGCCCTTTAATTCTGTTGTGATAATATCATGGCTGCCAACTTTAAAAGACAGCGTCATAACTCTAGTATAGCAGTCCGCGTTAAGGAGCATTAGCTCATATAAAAAGCAGCATTCTGCTGATGCAAGGCAAAGAGCAAGAGCCTGTCTGGCAGCTGTGGGGGGCCCTCTACTGGGGTCCATTAGGAAAGCCATTTCCCCTCAGTTTAAAATTGCCTCTTACACATTCAGGGCTTTTGTGCCAGTACAATGAGTATTTTCAATCAAATACAGTAATTACCTTTATACTGTGCATGTTACAAAGAACTGCTCATCCCTAAAAATATATCACGGAAAATTATAAGGAACACTTTCTTTCAGATCCACAGTACTAGGAGTAAAATAAGCAAGGGTTTTGTTTTTTTTTTCTGTGAAAGGCCATCAAAATATCACATCATTTTCCCATGAAATAAATGAAGAACAATTGTGAGCTTGAACATGGCATTGAGAATGCAATTTCAAATCCTAAAAAACAAAACAATATCCCAAATATAAATAAATGTTCATACACATGGCACTTGACTCCAATAATACAGACAGAGCACTTTACAATTGATGGTTGATGGTACCTTTACACTTTACACTAGGAAATTACAAAACAGCATTTCTTTATCAATAAAAAAGTAGCAATGTACTTCCAGATATGTATTTCTGAAATACGTATTTATGATGGAGGATGATTAATGTCCTAAGCAATTCAACTCTTAACCTTCATTGGATAACATGCTCTCCTAACTACAAGCTTTCCCTTGAAACATGCAGCAAAAGACAAGACAAACTTTTTTTTTTTTAAATGATTCACCAACCTAAACTATTCCCAATGCCATCAAATATATGTTGTATGGTCTAATTAACTCACTAAGGAACCTCAATTACTTTATGCCCAGAGACTCAGTCCCCAAACTCACTACTTAAATTAAGGTGGTTATCCTTTTAAAGAATTATCATATAAGGCCTCCTCAGACAAGTGAACTCCAAACTTTATTTGTTTTTTGGCAAGTGTGATGGCTTTGCATTTATGAAATATACTCAGCTGTGATGGTCCTCAGTGCATCTGCTATTTATATGCCAATACCCTCTCTTACTGGAAGGTCTTGCAAAGTATTACAGCAAGCCAATAACTCACAGAAGAATAGAATTTCATATTTTGCAGAAAAAAAGGAAGGAAGGATTGAAAGAAGGAGCGACAAAAGGTAGCAATGCAATTAAAACTTGAAGAATATTCCAGGTGGCAACTTAATTAAGCATTCTATTCCCTTGCTTTACCGTCTCCACCCCCCTCCAAAAGAAACAAAATAAAATAACAAACAGCTGACAGGAATTGTTTTTGCAGGTTTTAAAATGTTAAGGTAAATGTCGAGGAGACCAGTTGAATACCGTATTTGAAGCCTCATATCATTTTTACCATGTCTGTAAATTTCTTACCACAAGGAGGTGGTAAACTCAAATTTACAGTAAACCATTGTTAACTGGCGTATAAATCGGAACCATGATGTCATAATGAAATGCATTCCGACAGTAGCTGTACCAAACTTCAATAGCAATATATTTCGTAAAGATTGTGTTAACAACTTACAAATGGGTTTGTACACAATTAACTTTTCAGTAAACAGGAATTTCAGGTCCGATTCCCAAAAATCCCTGGTCACACAGTAACAAACCTGGGTATGCTCGCCATGCATCTCCACAGCTGAGCTAGATACCCAGTGTGTAAGTGCATACATCAGGGAGTTAGAATAGGCTACTGTGATGTCACAATACTTTGGAATATTGTAATTTATTATGGTCAAGGTTTCACAGCATTGCATGTTAAATATGCCAAATGACTTATAACTTGTCTTCAGCTGATGAAGACAGCCTACAGGTGAGTGTGTGTTGGGTGTGCTCTGTGTGTTTTTACTCAGATTTATGCCTAGTCCTGAGGGGAAAACTTATTGTTCTATTTTTTTAGTTAATAGTTGATCTAATACATAGATTATATTTTGGCATTCAATATTTAGTAGTAATCACTAGTCCTCAGTTGACACTTTTTAGAGACTGTGATACAAAACTGGGTGTAAGTAAAGGGAAGCAGGCTTGTCACTGGACAATGGAGAAAAAAAGCAGTTGTTTTTTTTAACAAACTAAAATAATCTGTTTATAACGATGTACTGCAAAGTAAACCAGCTAGTGTTTAGTTGAAGAATTGCTTCAAATTAAATTTTATTGTTTTGATTTTAGTTATTTATTTTTAAGGTTTATTGTATCAAAAACCAATTCCATTTCTAGTGTCATTCCAGTGATAAAGCGAATAAAGTAATGGGATTTTTTTAAAAACTGTAATTATGATAAAGGGCTTCGAGTTGTTTCTTTATCACAAAGCAAAGTCGTTTTGCATTTGAAATTCAACCTGACATTGATAAACCTATACGGTTAACAGCACAGTGCTTTATCATTGTCAGACAGCTCAATTTCCTTCACTGAATATCCTCTTTTGCTCAGTTAAAAATGTCATATTAATATGTTTCATAACTACCATATACATTACTTCTCATAGAGCCATAGTCAATCTGGCTGATGCCTTAAAGTGGAAAACTCTGTGTAACTTACTAGCTGTTCCTTTTTAAATACACTTTTTCATTTACCTGTATATCTAACAGAAACCTACATACAGTGCCTATAGTAAGTATTCACCCCCTTTGGATGTTTTCACAGTTTGTTGTGAAATTTTGCTGCATTTAACCTGAACCTGAAATTTTGCTGCATTTAAATGGGATTTTTTTCCCTTTGATTTACACAACTCTTTGAAGAGTCAAGAGAATTTTGATTGTGAAACAACAGTTAATAAAAAATAAAAAAATTGAAATGTCTTGGGTCATTGTCCTGCTGCATGATGAAGCTCCGTCCAATGAGTTTGGAGGCATTTGGTTGTATCTGAGCAAACAGGATGTTTCTGTACAGTTCAGAATTCATCCTGCTGCTGCCGTCAGCAGTCACATCATCAATGAAGACAAGTGAGCCAGTTCCAGTTGCAGCCATACATGCCCAAGTCATAACACTACCTCCACCATGTTTCACAGATGAGGTGCTATACTTTGGATCATGGGCAGTTCCTTTTTTTCTCTACACTTTCCTCTTTCCATCACTCTGGTACAGGTTAATCTTCATCTCATCTATCCATAAGACTTTGTTCCAGAACTCGAGGCTCTTTTAGGTACTTTTTAGCAAACTGTAACCTGGCCGTTGTGTTCTTGAGGCTTACTAGTGGTTTGCATCTTGTGGTGTACCCTCTGAAGTTCTGCTGGTGTTCTCTTCTGCGTATGGTAGTCTTTGACACATCTATGCCTACCTCCTGGAGAGTGTTCCTGATCTGTTGGACTGTTGTTAGGGGGTTTTTCTTCACCATTGAAAGTATTCTTCGGTCATCCACAATAGTGGTCTTCCTTGGTCTACAGGTCGTTTGCCATTGCTGAGCTCACCAGTGCTTTCTTTCTTCTTAATGATGTATCAAACAGTTGATTTTGGCACGCCTAATGTTTTGGCTATGTCTCTGATCGATTTATTCTGATTTTTCTGCCTCATGATGGCCAGCTTTACTTGCATTGACACTTCTTTGGTCCTCATGTTGTCAGACACCAGCAACAGACTCCAAAGGCAAATGCAAAGCCTAGAATCAAGACTAGACATTGACAGCTCTCTTGTGCGTGCACTAACGATGCAAACAAACACACCTGCCTAATAAGAAACAGCTGTGAAGTCAATTGTCCAAATACTTTTGGTACCCTAAAATGGGGGGACTGTACAAAACGTGCTGTAATTTCTAAACGGTACACCCGATATGGATGAAAATACCCTCAAATTAAAGCTGACAGTCTGCCCATAGTCATTGTATCATTTCAAATCCAAAGTGCTGGAATACAGAGCCAAAACAACAAAAAATGTTTCACTGTCCAAATACTTTTGGAGTTCACTGTGTAAAAAGAAAACACCTTTACACAGACTTAAAAAAAGAAGAAAGCACCTTTACACACACTTATAAAAAGAAAGCACCTTTACACACACTTATAAAAAGAAAACACCTTTACACACAGTTATAAAAAGAAGAAGCACCTTATGTGCATGTGAGTTATAGGAAACAATGTAAAAATGTAAGGAGAGGTAAAAAAATAAATTAATAAAAATAAATAAATAAATAATTACATTTGATGCCAATTTTGAAATACATGCTCCACTACAACCCTCAAGCAGTGTCCTTACTGTTATCACCTGTAATAAAGGGCTCCATTTTAATGATCTAAACAGTGCCGGATCATACTACTGCTGTTCTTTATCTCTATATTAACCCTGCTGCTGTTCTTTACCTCTATTATTATTATTATTTATTTCTTAGCAGACGCCCTTATCCAGGGCGACTTACAATTGTTACAAGATATCACATTATACATTATTTCACATTATACAGATATCACATTATTTTTACATACAATTACCCATTTATACAGTTGGGTTTTTACTGGAGTAATCTAGGTAAAGTACCTTGCTCAAGGGTACAGCAGCAGTGTCCCCCACTGGGGATTGAACCCACGACCCTCTGGTCAAGAGTCCAGAGACCTAACCACTACTCCACACTTTTAACCCTGCTGCTGTTCTTTATCTCTATATTAACCCTGCTGCTGTTCTTTATCTCTATATTAACCCTGCTGCTGTTCTCTATCTCTATATTAACCCTGCTGCTGTTCTCTATCTCTATGTTAACACTGCTGCTGTTCTCTATCTCTATATTAACCCTGCTGCTGTTCTTTATCTCTATATTAACCCTGCTGCTGTTCTTTATCTCTATATTAACCCTGCTGCTGTTCTTTATCTCTATATTAACCCTGCTGCTGTTCTTTATCTCTATATTAACCCTGCTGCTGTTCTTTATCTCTATATTAACCCTGCTGCTGTTCTTTATCTCTATATTAACCCTGCTGCTGTTCTTTATCTCTATATTAACCCTGCTGCTGTTCTTTATCTCTATATTAACCCTGCTGCTGTTCTTTATCTCTATATTAACCCTGCTGCTGTTCTTTATCTCTATATTAACCCTGCTGCTATAATAGTAGAAAACACTAGTGGAGGCTTTGACTAAATTGTTGATGCTCATAATGCATCAGAGTAGAAAAAATACAACATGTCTAAGACTTTTGCATAGCAGTGTATATATACCTAGCATCAAAAGAAACTTATCACTATTATAACACATTTATTAAAAAAAAAAAAAAAAAAAAAAGGTATATAAATGATGGACATTGACGAAATGTTTTTGGTTTCTTTTTAATCACTCAATCATTCATCCTTGACCACGACACGCTTGAGTGACTGAAGCATATGCACTTATTCACCTAATTAGTGAGACAGTTGATTGGACACTGGATATGGAGTGATTTCAGCTGTTGAATTGCAAGCATGAATAAAAGCAATAAAGAAAATCACAGAAAAAAAAAAAACAACATGCCATGTCTGTCAAGAGAGCAGCGTGTTCGTGCAATCAGCATGTTGGAGGGCAGCGTACTGTGGCTTGCTGTCTTGGGTGCTCGCAGCCAGCAATTTCAAACCTGGCAAGACGGTATAACCAGACACACTCTGTCAATGACAGGCCACGAACTGGGAGACCAAGAGTCACAACACCTGCGAAAGATCTACAGATCATTTTGCAGCATCTTTGTGATGTCGACTGTTAATCAGCACAATAAAAAGTCACTGCACCTGCTCTAAAGCAGAGTCTGTCATTTTTCGATCACATCTAGTTAATTTCATCCAAATATAAGTGATACGTTTCTTTTGATGCTCAGTATATATATAATACATAATTTTATTTTTATTTTTTCACTTTGAAATTTTGAGGAGGTATTGCCTCCCTTGCCTCCCTTAAGGAGCCTCCACTTTTAGGTCACAAAATAGAAAAGGTTTAAGGACGAGTGTTTAGGTCTGCCACTGTTTAGATCATTAAAATAGACTCCACCACGTGAAATAAAGCTTAACTAGCTTAATGTCTATGTAAACAGTACAACAGATTTCAACCAAGTCCTGGCCTAGTATCACAGCTTTGAACAGACAACTGAATATCTAGCAGGAATAGCCACACTATCCCACTTTGTACAGAAGCTGTTTAAGTCTCCATTAAATATATTTTTGCCTTAAAATGAGCAGCATCTACCCTATTTTGTTAATAAATAAGGACATTGCCAAAAATAATTTTATATTCAAACAAGTTATGTGAATGTAAGAAAATGATGCCATACTGTTGAAAATGCTTCCCCCTGCTGGCCTTAGAGTGCTATTGCATCATCATAGCAGAGACTTTTAACATTGTATGCTTTATTATATAGCATGCATTTAACACAGTATGCATTGAAACACGCTGGATGCAATTAAAGTTGGTTTCATATCTTTAGCAGAACTCTACTGTAACTCAGATACTGTACTGTACTGTACATCTTTTGTTTGTGCGGAACTACAGGAGAATCAGAAAATCCTTTGAACAAAAAGCAAGGTTCACAACTTCTGCTAAGATTTCTTTACCTACCTAAAGGAAATGATGATCCTGCAGTTCAACAGTGAGGGGCAATGCATGTGAAACACCAGGGACGCCAGAACAAGAGAGGTTACCAAAGTGTGCTGCCTGGAGGAGGCACTAAGAAATAAAACCTGATTCATTCAAATAACAGTAGATGGCTGCTCACCACTTTCCTGTCTCTTCTCTTGTAGTTAATGTGCATGTCTTCATGTTTCTTAACCACAGCCTCCAGGGCTGACTTGAAATCTATTGCACGTTTCAGTCGCTCATCATTTACACCAGCTTTGGTATATACCTAAAGAGAAAGGGTGACAGCATTTGTGGTTAAATCCTCTTACTTAAGAATCAAATGCTGTGCATGTAGGGTGTATGATACCACCTCAAGAGAGGTCAGAGTGGGCTTTCTGGTCTCTCTCACCTTGAGTGGGGTGAAAAATCAGGTACAATTAATAATTTACACCTTGGTGTTAATGCTACATATTTCTTAGATTCCCCTAAACATCTAAAATCGCAAAGGAAGTCTAACACATTACATAGCAGTCTCATAACATTCTTCTTGCTTGAAGATGGATGCAGTGCCAGTGAATAAGACTTTATTCGTCAGGGAGCTGGGCACAGCGTAGTCCTGCATCGGGTCGGGTACCTGCGGGTGACCCGCAAAAGCGGGTCAGGTTCGGGTCGGAATTTGAACTTTTTCGTGGTTTGCGGTTCGGGCGTGGGTCAAAAAATGTAATTTTCGGGTCAGGCTCGGGTCTGAATTTGAATCGCCAAAAATGTTTTCTGTCCTTTCAGCGTACTCGTCTGTAATCCTTTCCCAAATAACTTATTAGTACCAGTATTTCCTGCACTAAAGCAGGAGGCGATAAGGGAGGAGTCAACTGACTAAGCATGAAAATAATGAACGTGTGACTGGATTCGTTGCTTGTAAAACCTGTCATTATGTTTGTGTACTTCAGCCACAAAGTGAGGGATTGGATAGTCATATACCTGGAGCCACGTCTGCACAGCAGGCAAGTGCTTGGTTGTGATGAGCCTCTGCAAGTCCCTTATGTTGCTGACCACAGCACTGTTGTCTTCATTCTCCTGTACCTTTAGATCTATGTTTTAATAAAGAAAAGGGACATGGTAGTTAAAAAAGAAAGCGCAGATTTATTATAACAAGGTTCCAAAACAACTCTTATCGTACACCCAATTCCTTTTTAAAGATAGTGTAATAAGTGTAATAATTTAGGTGAACGCATTCCCACTGGTTCATAAAGAAATACTACTGGTAGCCATTATTTTAATAGACAGAGATCTTGATAGACACAAAATTGTATTTTTTTTCAAAGTATCAGTTCTGGCTAGCAATTCGATATGTTTTTGTTCCACAGTAAATAAAAGACACTCAATAATTTGTAGTAAAGAATGTCTTTAGCAAGTTTCATCACAACTGGACAAGCAGTTATCTAGATATATTTTAAATGTGTCTTCATACATCCCATGAATATGATAGACTCAATGATTTGTGCTAAAGACCCTTAAGTTCATCACAGCCGGTTCTCAAACTATATGTAAAACTCCAAAATGATATACAGAGACAGTCAGCCAGACAGACAGATATTATTATAATTTGGTCCTAAGCAATTTTCATGAAAATCATTATACAAAACTTGTGTGTAAAAAGGGTGAAATACGTACACCTGCCTCCATAAGAAGTGTGTTCGTAACAAACATGAAATAGAGCCGTCAGTATCATTAAAAAAGCAGTGACCATGACCTGCACCCACCATATAAATGTACATGTTCTGTACATACCAACAGACTGGCAGGCATCCTTCATAAGTTTCATGACAATCGGACAGATGCCTTCACTATAACCTTTGTCACCGGGGGTTAATAAACGTTTTTGGATGCTAAATATTCAATTCCAACAGCAATGTCCAATGCACATTAATCCTGTGCTCACATAATCCAAATGTGCGGTGTTTACTGTGTGCATGTCAGTCTAGGCAACAAAGCAAATAGAATAATTTTAGTTACTGAACCCTCCCTCCCGTGACACTAGCGAGTACCCCATTTACCTGTGGACACGTCAAGGGTGAGGTTGTATTTATGTGAAATCAGGCCGGTGTTTCGAATGAATGACTCTTCATCTGGAACGGACTCCATGTCAGAGTCTTGTTCGTCGCTCTCCTCCTCCTCCTCCCTGCCTGTCTGCTCTGTGGCGTGGGGCCGGAGGTCCTTACTGCAGCATGGCTGCTCATGGTCAGTGGTCTGGTATTCCTGCCAGGAGCTGCCTGAGTCGCTCTGCGAGGGGGTGGCAGCTGCTGGCTTGCTGCCGATATCAGTTTCTGTGGACGAGGGCTCAAAGTCGGTGATGGCAAAATCCACGGGGTCTGGCATCAGGAGCTTGAAGCAATTCTCAATTTCAGTCAAACAGCCCTGGATCTCTGTAGAGGTTTCTACAGAAGAAATGGTTTGCTTTGTTAATGTTAGTTAACTTTTTTTTAAAAATAAAACCAAAAAAATGCATTAAAATAAAAAACTAAAAAGATTTGTAGATGTTGAATGGAACATTGCCATGGAATGTGGTTTTTTTCTGTATTTGATTCTTTACATACTTCTTGTAATTCCTGGTTTGTTCATTACATTTTTATGTAAAATATTACTGGCCATTTTCATCATGACACAGCACAAAAGAGTCTGCCTTAAATCACGCAGACCCTTCCTCACAAGACGTGTGACAGTATCAGGTGACAGTGCTGTTTCTTTTTTTTTTTTTTAATCGTTCTGTGTTATCCGGGTAGTGACAGGTATCCATACCAGATTAGCGCTACCTCTTCGCAGTGGCAAGAAAGACTACCCGGTTACTTATCAAACGGACTTTGCAGTTTACGGCTGGACAACGTGGAGAACTACTGAGCCAGTGTTAAGAAACAATTTAAAACAATGCAGGGCACAGCAAAAGAGAGGATAGCATCGTACCTGGACACATTTATGTGGAGAGAAAGGTATGGCAGGAATTGTCGAGATGCATTTATAAATATTCTGCATCAGCTCACACAGCTGCGCAGGGGGTGGGACCGGTGGCAGCAGGCAGGGCAGGAGATGCAACCGACCAGAAGAGAACAACGGACATACAATAGACCAGGGGCAGTGGCAACAAAGCATCCATTTAACCACCAAGAGAGACCCAAATCTTTCATAAAAAGCTGAAAGGTTAACATATTTTTAAAAACTATTTATTTTCAGAATGGGATAGGGAAACACTGTGGATCAGGGAGAAGGAGCAGAGTGAATACTTACTTTTGCTTTTTTTCACTACTTTAATTAATCATTGGTGTCCGATTCAGACTCATTCAATATCTGATGTACGCTTCAGTTTCCCAAAAGTTCAACATTTACATAAATCTCATCAGTCATGCTTCGTGCGATAAATTTTGTCTGCGTTTTTTTTTTTTTTTTAAATTTTTTTATTCTAGTGTCATATGTCTGGATATCTACCAGTGATTTGCCCCTTTTTGAAAAGAAGTGACGAGTGCCGACCCATGGTGATGTATTGTAATATCAACACACCCATGTGACCTATTTTAACCAATCAGGTTAGAGTATTTAAAATTAAGTACTTAAATCCTAGGTACCCATAATTGGGAGCATGATGGAATATGGATATGGGTTTTGAATGGTACTAGCTAGCAGCTACTAAGAACTGGACAAGCACCGACAGGCTGAATGCCTCACTCATATTTAAAGTTCTACCCTGCCATTTTGTATTAATATGTTTATGTACAGTAAAATAGTTTGCAATTCAACAACACATATAACAATCATATTGAAGTGGATATGTGGTGGGAATGAAAAAAAAATCCGACAAGACTTGCCTTCCATTTCCATATCAACTTTTGTGACCTTTTCTTTGTAAATTCTCTCCAGCCTCTTCTGTTTTTCTTCTTCTCTCTTCCTCTCTGCCAGCGTCCTAGCTTCCACATCATGAAAATCCACCTGTTAGGCACAGAATCAAAGATCACTCTTGAATGGGCTTTCTTCACACTGACACAAATACACACACACATAAATGACTCTTTTCCCTTGATATTTGTATTCTAAATATTGACATACAATGTTGATGAGGCTAATACATAACAAAAGCTTTTATAACCGTCAAGAGGTCAGTTGAAAGAGGGTTTTTGAGAAGAAATGGAGAAGATGTTTACATTTTAAAAAGAAATGAGGCACATAAAATAAACCTGTACTGTTATCTGAACGAATAAGCTCCCTGGGCTACTGTACATTGCGTGAGGTGAAAACAAAACAGCAAAAATAAAGAAAACAAATCAAAGCCAAGGTCATTTATTTTATTTTATTTGAAACGTCAAAAGGTACCTTTTTGACCTGCTTCAAGAAATGGTAACCCAGGGCAAGTTTCTTGTAGGCCTCCCCGTATTTGCCTTGCCACTCCTGTACAGCTTCGATAGCCATCTTCTTCAGCTTCCGAGCAACTTCCTTGGGCGGAGGCAGGGGTTGCTCGGACGGGTCAGTCTCCACGGTAAGCTCCAGGAACTCCTGGAAGTTGGAGACCAGCAGCGTCCTGAACTGGTGGGAGCGGACGAAGAGCTCGCTCGCGATCTGGAAGGCAGCCAGGCGGACCTCCGCATGCTTCTGGTTCAGCTGCGCCATGATCAGGTGGTACACGTGATCAATGTATTCCTCCGAGGCCCTGAAAGTGAAAGAAACGACTACAGTCTGAAAAAAACATTTACTGGGGATATATTCTGTGGATATATTTAAACCTTTTCTGCCCATTGTCCAATATATTTTACATTGAGAAAATAGAAATTAAACAGGTATGGGAACATACCCAGGGCGGTAAAAGGTTAAAGATATTAGATTCTGTTCCTGTTAGGGTGTACAATTCGCTAAAGCAACAGAATGTAGCCAGTACATATTTGCATCTACAGTACATTGAAATTTAGTCAGGAAACCACTGCTTATACTAGCTTAATGTCCACAACACAGAGCATGATTTTGCTCTCAAACATCAGTGTCTGATATACTCTGTTTTGGTATACTACATACAATTGATATTCATAGAACTATTCACACACTTTCACACCTATAATTAAATATATTGAAGGTAAAATAGACGAAGCATACCTGCAGATTTGTTTCAACACCTTCATCTTAGCTGGGCTTAACTGAGGTTCTCCTGAGGTTGTCAGCTGTTCAACCAGTTCAGAAAGCTTCTCTCTCTGTTGATGATCCATCTCTATAAAAGTGATGAAAAGAAACAAATAAATAAATATTAAAAGGCATAGTGATACTACCTACAGTAGAGGGAGGTTAATATACAAATTCTCAGCGAGCTCAAGGAAGAAAAAAAAAAAAAGGAACGTATTGGAAAAAACAAAACAAAACTCTGTATGGGCGCCACCATTTTAAAAAGAATAGCAAGCGAGTTAAATTTAACAGTACAAATTATTATGTGCCTCAGGTCGCATTGGTCAATTACCAGCGGCTGCGAAGCTGTAACTATTTGACCGACACACAGACACATACACATTGAAATTCACACTGTTCCTTTTTTCTAATGATTTAATTTTGCATTGTATATATATATATATATATATATATATATATATATATATATATATATATATATATATAACACATTAAATTTGTTTTATATATTAATTGCAAAGCTACGGAAAAATTAAACCGTGTGATCAACTGACAGAAAAAATGTTTTGTTTAATATCAGTAAAAAAATTAAAAATATAAAATCTGTACATGTACGGAGTGTATGACTTCGATTACTCTGGGTTGAAATATTATCTTTCAACATGCCTGATCTTGTACAAGTCCGTTTTGTGTAGCTAAGTGTGTGCTGCCTCAATCTAACTTCATTTACGTACTCTGATTGATGTATTTTTTTAACCAATCATCGACGCCTGTGGAACCCAACATTCAAAAGAGGCCGCACTTCCTCACACCATGTATCCTAATGTATACAAAAGCGAAGCCACCAATCCTACACATAGCTTCGCTTGTATAGGTTCTAGAAATAGAATGGGTCTATTATTTGTTTTTGTTTTATTATCACAAATATACATTTCAGATCCTCGTTTTTACGTTCAAAACAAAAGCCTAAAGATTGTAAATTACAACAGAAAAGTGTGGACTATTATTACAATACCTGCCACGGTCACTCAGACTCTGCCAAACAAAAAAAAAAGAAATGGTCCTCTTTGCCGGCAGTAGGTTTGAAGAAAATAATAACCCTTTAATTGTTATTTCTCACTGTGGCGACATAAGGCACTTCCGTTTGGCGATCAAGCAGTGCTGCCCGTGTTGTTCAGGTTTAATTTCTTAATTAAATAAGAGTCCTTTTGTTCCAGCAGCACAGTTTCCATCCTCATACTTGCGACCGACCTAACAACTCACAACAGGAAATGTTATCGATCTACTTCAGTGATGGTGTAGCGCCCCCTGCTGAAAAAATACAAGGCATATGTGTAATAATATTTGTAAAGGAGGCTGCCCTGACAAAATCTACAGTAAAACCTTGCTCAATAAATCTACAGCTACTTCACTAAGAAGTCCATTTCACAATGAATGCAACTTTCACCCCCAGTCCCGATTTACTTTGATGGTAATGTCACCTTAAACATTAGGCCACCCTTCTATTCAGTAATGAGACCACCGTCTGCAGTCCTAAATGTACAGTTTTGAAACATGTTAAAGCACATTTCTTACGTGTAAAGTACCATCCTCTTATTTAAAAACAATCTGATAAATTGTATGCATCATGGTGTAAACTGGAACAGCCTGCATACACGACAACTAAAAAAACAAGAAAAATAATTAAACTGTTAAAAACAAAAACAAAAATGTTAACCAGTGTAAATGTATCAGTTAAACCAGGGTTAATCTTCCACTCCTGGTCTTGTTCCAAACCCTGTTCTGAATTGCTTTATTGAACCAATCAAACCTCTATCCAGACCCTGACGTAGTTAACTGTATCATTTTGGAACGACCACGAATAGACAACCCTAGGCTAAACTACTAACTTTTTAAATAGCCACATTCCTTGTACAGTACCTTCCATAGGAAGGGCACTATTAGACCCATTATCATGAAGCCTGAAGGTTTCAGTAGAAAGAAATAGTTGATTGTTACATGATTAACTATGTAGTAAATGGCATCACAGGCACATGAATAGGTTTAAATAGGAAATATAGTCACCAGGGCATCAAAAGGCTACAAGTACATCCAGTTTGTTTTTGAAACACTCTCCCTTGGCAAAGGTATATTAAACATACCGAAACATTGGTAAGTTGGCTCTTTTATATATTGTACTGCTCTCTAGCTACAGCACAGGAAGTCTTTCTGTACCAGGAAGCAGTCGTTGAATTCTAGGATGTATTTTAAATATCTGCATATTCCAAATTAAAAGTACAAAATAGAAGCAAAGAGCCATTGTCTTAATATGGAAAAAAAAGAAAAACACAAAGTATATAAAAAGAAAACTCCAAGTCTCAGGGCAAAAATTGAAATTGCCCAATCCAACCAAAGAAAGGTATTTCCTGGTAATTACTATCGCCTATAAACACTCAGGGCAGCAGTGTGGAGTAGTGGTTAAGGCTCTGGACTCTTGACTGGAGGGTTGTGGGCTGCTGTACCCTTGAGCAAGGTACTTTACCTAGATTGCTCCAATAAAAACCCAACTGTATAAATGGGTAATTGTATGTTAAAAAAAAAGTGTGATATCTGTATAATGTGAAATAATGTATAGTGTGATATCTTGTAACAATTGTAAGTTGCCCTGGATAAGGGCGTCTGCTAAGAAAAAAACAAAAAAATCTGCACACCACCACCTTTTACGCTGTTTAAAACAGAACTAATGCTTTTGATTTATTCAGCTTTATGAGTGACTGTATCTATTGCACAATGCCGTGGGATTCTTGATATCAAACTTTCCCCTAACAACTACATGTATGAGTCACTGTCAATTTTCTTTTTATTATATAAAGTCATTT
Organism: Acipenser ruthenus; assembly: GCF_902713425.1. Classification (NCBI taxonomy): domain Eukaryota; kingdom Metazoa; phylum Chordata; class Actinopteri; order Acipenseriformes; family Acipenseridae; genus Acipenser; species Acipenser ruthenus. The sequence continues at coordinate 114,873,551 of NC_081189.1, read as the reverse complement.
TTTTTTTACCAGTAGAATCAATTATTAGGAAAAATGTATTTCTTTTGAATCTAGAACGTTTGTTGGAGAGAGAAATGCAAACCTGTTCTGTTTCCTTGGAATCTAGAATTAACTGGAGAGAGCAATGTAAACCTGTTGTTTCTTTTGAATCTAGAATATTAGCTGGAGAAAGCAATGCAAACCTGTTCTGTTTCCTTGGAATCTAGAATATTAGCTGGAGAGAGCAATGCAAACCTATTTGCAAAGAAGTGGCATAGATTAGTGAAGTAGTTCTCTCCACCCTTAATATAAATTGGCTGGAGTCCTGTAGTGTATTAGCTGGACTCTTTATCCGCTTTCTGTTTAAACAAAACAAAAAAAACATGATGCTGCTGTTGCAAGAAGGATGCAACTACTGGCTGAAGCTTTCCATTGCATCTGATCAGATCCACTAAATGTATTATTATTATTTGTTAATTTAGCAGATGCCTTTATCCAAGTCAACTTACAGAGACAAGGGTGTGTGAACTATGCGTCACCTGCAGAGTCACTTACAATTCTCACCCGAAAGACGGCACACAAGGAGGTTAAGTGATTTGCTTAGTGAGTGAGCCAGGATTTGAAACTGGGACCACCTGGTTACAAGTCCTTTTCTTTAACCAACGGACCATACAGCCGAATGTAGATTCAACTGTCCCTGGTCTGAAGTAGCTTTCCTCCAGCTTTCATTGTCTGAACATGCCAACCAAAATATAACTAATTAATTATTCATCCCAGGACCAACAGTGTTGTGGAACCCAAAACTTAATTTGACAAGATACATTTTCTATGTTAAAATACAGTTAAAAAAAGACGACATTGGGGAGAAAAAACAGCAACTTGTTTTTATTAACAACCTGTTTCAGCAATTTTACAACTTGTTCTATACTCTAACAATGTAAACATGCATACATAAGTACTAAAACAATCTTCTACATTTCCAATACTTTTTAATAGTTAATATTGCCAGAAGCAGCTAGTCTTCTGAAATCCTGTAGGGCACTGGATAATAGAATGCACAGTTTAAACAGGATTTATTAGTCCCAGTTTATGCATCATCCAAAATGCAATTAACCTTTTTGCCATCTTGGTCTTCTGATTCCCCCTCCGACTGTCAACACCAATATGGTAAAACTGCTATTGGATTTACATTTTGAATAGCAAAAAAAAAAAAAGGCGGCAGCAGCACTAATGATCTTGAGAGTGAGCTCTACACACACACAAACACTAAATGCAATATTTTTTTTTTGTATTTTTTTTTTTTTTTTTTTTAAAACGCCAATTTTCCAAAATCAATTCTATGTTGTTATAAACCCCCACAATCAAAATATGAATGTTGTTTTCAAGTACAATCTTAAATTTGTTTCTCGTTTCTTTCTCCTCTTATTTATGAAACGCTCCACAGATGGTTTGTGCAGTTTGTTCTTTGGTCTAAAGAAACAATGCCCCCATTGGACAGGTCCGACTCTCCAGACAGACTTGGGTTACTCCTCCTTTGTGTTTCAGACCCAACCAGGCATGCCATCATTTCCTGTACCGGAGCATTGCCCCAGGTCTGTACATTTACATGATGTAGACTTTCTCAGCCTGCGAAAAGTTGAAGACCTCTTTGGTTCTTGGGCAGATCACCTTATCATCTTGGCGAATGGAAAGCAGAGACTGAAAGACAAACAATGAAACAGACTGAATAAAAAACAATTATTAAATATATTCAGTATATACACCATGATATAGATCAGAAAGCATCACATTTAAACCAAGGATGGAAATAAGACTCCCACTGCATAGCAGTTTGATCCATTGTGGTGATTGGTCTTGCGCTGGTAAGATCTGCATAAAAATCGAAAAAAAAAAAAAAAAAAAGTGTGATAAAAATAGCCAAACCGCCAAAGATGATATTTACCTGCTAGATGTTTTCAAAAGAAGCCAAATTTGGCTGGAAAACTGCCAATCTGGGGGCGCTGACCTATCACGCAGTACTTCATTTACACTTACACAGGTCAAAGCTGCCTTCAAGCTCATTGACCCACCCCCACCGGTATTCACAAAGATGCACACCTTTCTTTCATAGAATAAATAAATCACACAGCCAAAAGGTTTATAAGCACATTCAGGCCCCCAATTTTTTATTAAATTAAATGTTTAACAAAGCAATGATCAGATTTCATTATGTTGTGTTAATCGCAGGAAATACAAACTAAACTACAGTACAATCGTTAAATGTGTTAACTCTGCAGCGTCCAAAATCAAGTTACAATCAGGTTTCCCACCCTTTAAGAATCATTTTCCAGGACATTTCAGTAGTTTTCCATGACACTTTCCAGCTTCGCATAACCCTTTATTTCTACCCCTCCCTTGCACCTTTTCAATTTTTGTTTACTTAATGAACCATTTTGATTCTGTAATAGCATATTATGATTAACAATTAATTCAAGTATGCATTTCAAAATGTGAGACTAGGCCAATACATATATTCTACTGCTATAAAAAAAAAAAAAAGCATGGAAGGTTACCTAATTCTTCAAAGCATCCCCCTCCTCTCTGACATGGTATTGGGGCAAACCTAGTGTTCTGTAGTGGTTCAAGTTTTAATTCTCAATAAAATTCCCTTGAAAAAGAAAAAAATAATAAAAATAAAAAAATAAAAAAAAACTATAAACTAAACTAAATCAAAATGTTTAGCCTTGTCTTTGAGCTCTGAAGGTTTTGTGTCCAATTCAGCCATTTCAACAGATTTATCCTTAGCACGTTTTCTGTATGCATTTGATTTAGTTAAAAGTTTTTCATCAGCTTCTTTCTGCATTATGTCAATGCTTTTCAAGACCTTCTGTCTCTTCTTCTGTATATCTTCAATTTCATTGTGTATTTCCTTTCTCTTTCTTTGGTTTTCTGTTTCTGTCTGTTTTCTTTTGGTCCTCTAAGAACCTCATTCTGGCTACTTTTACATGCTGCAGGAGTGTATTTGTAATGGCCATTTGTGAAGCATTTTCTCCTAATGATGACAAGGAATCACACACAGTGTGTTGTCCTTTCCTTAAGATTTTCAATTAGCATATCTTTGTTGATAGAATATCCTTGTTCAACAGCTGCTTGTCCATGTGAAAGTGTCAAAAGGAGTTTAAACAAATCCCAGTTTCTTGAATTCAGGTCTACCATTGAAGAATCTGCTAAAGGATTCATCAACTCTGCAGGTTTCTGAATCATTTTGGCCAAAGTTTTGGAATTCAGTCTTGAGCTTTTTGATCATCTCTGTTAGGAACAATTCATACAGTGCAAGCATTTCATCACATTGTGCAGCAGTATGCCATTTAGCATTCAGGAGGATCTGCAACAGTCTTTCAAATGCAGATGTGGCATCCTTCTCTGACAATCATGAACTGCGGTCTTAGGGCAGCCAAGCACCTTACCATGGGGTACTGTAGTGGATTCCTTTCTATAAGCTTCTTCATCGTTGCAGCCAGAAACGTTCTGCACTCCATTTTAAATTCCACTCCTCTCAGTCCATTGGCCAGTTTTTTTGATGCTTTTTCTAGTGCTTGCTTTGTAGCAAATCCAAGATTGACATCTTTGTGTGCCACATGTAGGGTCCAGCGGGTCAATTTTGATGAACTGAATAACTCCTTTTCAAGTACATCTTTCTTTATGAAGCGAGACAGCAAAGCTAAAAGGAGAGCCTGAAGTTTGTATTTTCTGTAATAATTTTCTGCAAATTTCTAGATACTAAAATTGAACTACCATACTTATTTACATTGTAAGATGTATCTAAAATAGTTCCATGTATTATTATTATTCATTAATTTGTCTAATGTACAGTTAATACAGCTGCATTATTCAGTGCAGGCAAAAATGTGAAAGACACGAAATAAAAGCAAAAACGTTTTATGTCAAGACGAGCAAATGGGATCTATTTATCTAATTCACTAACAATTTTAACTTGTATAAACAACACTTACAAACACTTGTACAAATAATAATCTAGTCCCAGGACATTATAGTTGTAATCCCTAATTATTTCATTTAATTTTAAAACTACAACCACACACTCAGAATTAAATGCAAGGCATTTTAATTAAAATAGCAGACGCTACTAAAGAGCAAATCACAGGCTGCTAAATATTATTCAAAATAAAAGGCTTAGCTTCTCCAAATATCTATTATAATATGCTCTGCCTTTAACAGAATGACAGTATTATAAGTCTATAAGAAATCACTGAAATTAAAAGAAAAATAAATGTAGCTACATATTATGAAATAAATGTACATTTTCAATAAAATATTTTTTTATTTTGTCTATTTTACGGAAAGCATTACAGTCAACTCGTGTTCACAGACTCAACAAAATATGCTTATTCGTTATTATCGAGCCTTAGCCTCTGCCTCTTGTAAAGTCATTTTTAGATTTCGTTTTCATTTTAAAGTACATTGTACTTTACAAAAAACAGTCAGGTTTAACGTTCCTGAGGACATTATGGTACAGTGCGTATACTTTGCAAACTTTGTTTGCTCCAAAAGTGTCTTTTAAATTGAATACTTAATAAACATGTACAGCATTTACCTCTCTCTAGAGCCCTGTGTATTTCGCAAAATACGAAATAAAACGAAATGCTGCATTGCTGATACCTCCGCCACTGACGGTAGGGCTACTCAGTCAGTCCGTTGAATGTGTGAATCTGCTTCTACCCGCCAACTATTACTAGCCTAGATCCAGCTTTTTTTTTTTTTTTTTTTTTTTTATTGCTAGCCTATATCCAGCATAAAACACAAAAATATAATAAGAATATTCAACATATATATTTCTTTTATAATATCTCTAAAGAAATTACATCAGCTTTATACATTGCCAGGGATATTGCACTCACAATATAAATCTTCCATCTCTATTTTAAACAGATTAAAATTTGGTTTACGGCCTGACCATTTTACTTTATGAATATGATACCTCCCAAATATTAATAAAAGATCAATTATATATACCACATTCGGTTCCAAATTTGTTTTTCTTGAAATAAAATAACATATCATCACCAAACTGTACAGTTTAATTTAGTGTTCTCATAATATAATGCTGCCTATCATTCCAAAATACCTTTGTATAAATACATTGATAAAATAAATTAAATATACAGTAGTTTCTCTTTCCATATTACAAAACACACAACTGTAATCTATTTCAAGTTTAAATCTAGCCAGGACATGTTTTACAGGATCAGTCCTATGAACAATCTTATAAGATACCTCTTTAACTTTGTTGGTAAGACAATACTTATTGGGGACCTTCCAAACCTTCTTCCAATTTATATGCTCAAATAATGCACTCCAGTATGCTGTCAACATGTACAGTACTCTTGTAAGCACTGTGGAGTAGTGGTTAGGGCTCTGGACTCTTGACCGGAGGGTCGTGGGTTCAATCCCAGGTGGGGGACACTGCTGCTGTACCCTTGAGCAAGGTACTTTACCTAGATTGCTCCAGTAAAAACCCAACTGTATAAATGGGGAATTGTATGTAAAAATAATGTGATGTCTTGTAACAAATGTAAGTCGCCCTGGATAAGGGCGTCTAAGAAATAAATAATAATAACAGTAAAATCTTGCCGAAGGAATCTTACTGTCATTACATAAATTCCGAATGTGTTTGTTATTACAGCTATTATGTAATATATTTATACCACCTACAAACACAGTATACATCAATTCTACACTACACCCTCTTTTGTAGCTTCTTAGAAGTACTAAAGCCCCTGTGGGAATTGCATCAAAGACTATTGCAAACTCTTTAGTAGTAATTGGAATTTTAAACGTTGTCAAAAACTCAGTACAATTAAATATTTTTATATCTTATATCCTTATTCCAAATTATGTATCTATGTGGGGAAAAATTATGCTTATGCCTATATCCAGCTCGCGCACAGATTCTCAGTAACTGTGACGCAAATCTAGACAGACAGCTTTGAGCAGTTTTCTACACGGCCCCCTAGTGTATACTTTATTCTGCTAATAAAAAAATGTATCATTTTCCAGGACTTTTCCAGGACATTTAATTATTTCTCCATTTTCCATGACTTTTCCAGGCCTGGAAAATAAGTGTCATTTTCCAGGTTTTCCAGGACGCGTGGGAACCCTGAATTAATGTGAAATTAAATTTACAACCTTCACCTATAGAACACTCTACTTCATTAGAAAGACCTCTTCATCATGCAATCTGAACTATGCACTCTAAACATACATCATTAAAGTTTAATAAAAAGGGATTGTCTTTTTTTACTATTTCAAAACTCTGTTTGTTCTACAAGTAGTAATAACATGCTACAGCTGGTATTTATTAATTTAAATGCGATGTCGAACTGAAAGGTGATGATACTTACATTGTATCCGTATACATATCCATTGGGAAGCATCATGGGAAGGTTATTTTCATTCATAACCTCTCCAGAGATTTTACAGACTAGCCGGGAGTTGGCACAATGTGCCATAGGCAGTGGCTGTGCTAGCTTGTTCAGAGACTTGCTGCAGACTGGGCAGTCCGGATTTTTTGAAGTGCCATCATCCTTGTAACATTGTCTGTCAGAAGGTATGTTAAGGCAATTCTCAAATTAGCATTCAGTAGACACCAGACTGGGGTACTTTCAAGTTTAAATTTGTAATTGTAATTCACAATTTATGATTTTATTGAGACTAGCAACAACGCAAAAAAATATATAAAATCAGCCTCGACAGTAAAATGTTTTTCCTACTATTCTAGAAGTTGTATGCTGCTGCAAATAGTCATATCAGACAACTCAGCTGGTGTCTCCCTGTATAAATAAAAAAAAAACAATGGCAATCAAGTGCTTTCCACTGCGAGAGCCCTGTTAACTACGCTCTACAGTATATCAGATTTAAGCAATATGTACAGACGATGTCCACTAGCACACTGTGCACAATCAACCACGCCTCCTGGAATTAGAAAACCTACACGATGGAAAAGGATACGGAGTTTTTATAGCTGAGAGTCCAGCTTGGAGAGTTATGGTAAAGACAGAATTGTTGCCAAGCTGATGTAATCTATAATTGTCGTATCTGAACTGTTGTATCAGCATCTTCCAGCGAGCTGGGTCCAAGAGATCCTGCAAAAGACAAGGAAATCAATATAAAATAACAAGAAATGTTACAGTCTGCTACATCTGTTTCTTCATTTACACATTCACCTGAAAAGACAACAGAGGTCTTAAACTTGTGTGTGCCTGTGCCAAGCAGTATCAAGATATATATGTTGCAGTTTAACATATAAAGCATATGCTCTTATCTTGATTTCTTATACTTATATATATATTTTTTAAACTTGGGAGTATTCTGCAGGCTTTACTGGATTTGTCTAAAACGGTGGAAGGTATAAATAGACCTGTCCTCTAAATCATTAAAAATAGGTAATGAGAAATGCACTAGTGCAGTTACAGGTTTGATTTTTTCATATACAAATGACCTCAGTGGCAAGTATTCAGATCCACCACTGTTTAGATCCATTGACCCTAAAACTACTGGAATAAATAAGGGAGACTGTGGCAGGGTTGAGGAGGAAAACCAGAATGACTGCATATGGAACCAGAATGAGCGACGGACCACTGTAGGTTTAACCAGGATCCTTCTGACCATAGGTAGGGATTCATTTAGGGGATTTATTAATCCTACCCAAGTTTATTTAGTTTATACAGGGAGAAGGTTCCTGAAGTGGGACCTCCTTTTTAGTGGAAGTAGCACTCCCTGAGCTTGGCCACCTTTTATTTTCTAGTTGTTTTTGTACAGTGTTTTGTTTTGTCTTTTTGTATTCATGTGTGCTTGTATATATTGTCAATGTGGCATATAACCCACCCACCCCCTCTATCAAATAAAAAATACTAAGTGCTTGCTCAATGAACTGTCCAATATTTGTGAATCCTTAGCAGGTCATTGTTGGATTGATGGTTTTGGTTCTTGGTCAATGGTACTTCGAGAGCTAAAACAGAGGCTATTTTGACTTACCGGTATTTGCGATTTAACGGATTCACTTCAAAACATAACAGGAACCAAGTTCGCTGTTTAATTCTAAAAACATTTATCAAAATCTGATCGGTTCTACTGCTGTCGTCAAAAAGTAAGAGAGAATCAGCTTGGTATTCTATGACCATGACCTGGGGGCTAAAAGTCAAAGGTTTCACACAATCCTTGTTTATGCCAATGACCTCCAAAACATACTTAGTTTGTGAGCTATGGAGTTTGAAAAACGAAAGTATAATTTTAAAAGCCACTCGGCTTTGCGGGCTACAGACAACTGCTCCATTGCCTACAACAATCAAACAAAAGTAAAACCATGAACTGTGACAACGTGACACCTCTGTGGCTATTGTACTTTTGCTGGAAGGCCTGGGGATACTTCAAGCTCCATAAAAATTCCATCTATTTTTTTTTTTTTTTTTTTTAGAAATCAGAAAGTGTATACTGGAGCCAGAGCCAGTTAAAAGCAGCTGGAGCAGCAGTGTGGAGCGGTTCTGGAGCTGGAGCAGGGGCTGCTGGAGCCAGCCTGGAACTGGAGCAGCAGTGTGGCGCAGCATCAGAGCGGCTCTGGAGCTGGAGCAGGGGCTGCTGGAGCCAGCCTGGAACTGGAGCAGCAGTGTGGCGCAGCACCGGAGCGGCTCTGGAGCTGAAGCAGGGGCTGCTGGAGCCAGCCTGGAACTGGAGCAGCAGTGTGGCGCAGCACCGGAGCGGCTCTGGAGCTGGAGCAGGGGCTGCTGGAGCCAGCCTGGAACAGGAGCAGCAGTGTGGAGAAGCATCGGAGTGGCTCTGGGGCTGCTGGAGCCAGCCTGGAACTGGAGCAGCAGTGTGGCGCAGCATCAGAGCGGCTCTGGAGCTGGAGCAGGGGCTGCTGGAGCCAGCCTGGAACTGGAGCAGCAGTGTGGGGCAGCACCGGAGCAGCTCTGGAGCTGGAGCCAGCCTGGAACTGGAGCAGCAGTGTGGCGCAGCATCAGAGCGGCTCTGGAGCTGGAGCAGGGGCTGCTGGAGCCAGCCTGGAACTGGCGCAGCAGTGTGGGGCAGCACCGGAGCAGCTCTGGAGCTGAAGCCAGCCTGGAACTGGAGCAGCAGTGTGCAGCAGCATCGGAGCGGCTCTGGAGCTGAAGCAGGGGCTGCTGGAGCCAGCCTGGAACTGGAGCAGCAGTGTGGCGCAGCACCGGAGCGGCTCTGGAGCTGAAGCAGGGGCTGCTGGAGCCAGCCTGGAACTGGAGCAGCAGTGTGGCGCAGCACCGGAGCGGCTCTGGAGCTGGAGCAGGGGCTGCTGGAGCCAGCCTGGAACTGGAGCAGCAGTGTGGCGCAGCACCGGAGCGGCTCTGGAGCTGAAGCAGGGGCTGCTGGAGCCAGCCTGGAACTGGAGCAGCAGTGTGGCGCAGCACCGGAGCAGCGCTGGAGCTGAAGCAGGGGCTGCTGGAGCCAGCCTGGAACTGGAGCAGCAGTGTGGAGAAGCATCGGAGCGGCTCTGGAGCTGAAGCAGGGGCTGCTGGAGCCAGCCTGGAACTGGAGCAGCAGTGTGGCGCAGCATCAGAGCGGCTCTGGAGCTGGAGCAGGGGCTGCTGGAGCCAGCCTGGAACTGGCGCAGCAGTGTGGGGCAGCACCGGAGCAGCTCTGGAGCTGAAGCCAGCCTGGAACTGGAGCAGCAGTGTGCAGCAGCATCGGAGCGGCTCTGGAGCTGAAGCAGGGGCTGCTGGAGCCAGCCTGGAACTGGAGCAGTGGGTCTATCAGCTCCAGAGCCAGCCTGGAGCTACAGCTGAGGTACCAGAGCCACTGCGGAGCCGGAGCTAGCAAAGCCGGAGCACGACCAACCCTATAGTGGGCTGTACATACTGTTAAGTACAAGCCTCCTCTCTATACACTTCAAAATACGCGCCAGTACAAAGACGAGTTTCCTGTGTATGCGTTTTTGAAGTGCATCATCATAACTGCCATGTAGGGATACATTTTTTTTGTTTGTTTCTAGTGCCTAGTCTTATTCAATGACAAGGCTCAGAAAAACTGATTTGATTGCACCATGGCTTCTTATTGCCGTGAGACATCCTGAAAACAAGATTGTGTCATCGGTGCTTAAGCTCCGGAATTAGAGTGTCTGGTGCATAGGGGTTAAGGCCCGACTTAGCAAAGTTTTGAGGTCAACCAGCAGCTCTGAACTGGGTGAACATTGATGGCTCGAATGGTCTCCTCTCTTTGTAAATTGTCTTCTGTTCTAATATCATTTTATACAAAATTATTTATGCAAAAAAGAGATTTGTATAAAATTAAAAACCAAATGGCATTTGCATGATTTATTTGAAGAATTAGGATGCAATATCTGCAAGTCCCACTGTTACCTTGTAAGGAGAAATATGAGTGTCAGAGGGAAAGGCCAGCATTCCCATCACCTGCCTGACCTCGTCCAGCTGACCTCCCTCAGCCTGGCTGAAGTGCTTCCTGGCATGCCTGGGGAATACAAGAAGACACTTTTTTTTTTTTTTTTAAATTTGGAATCGCAATTGTTTTTTATCCCATTTTCTCCACAATTTGAAATGCCCAACTCCTGCGCTGACTCAGGAGAGACTAAGACAAACACACGCGTCCTCCGGAACGTGTGTCGTCAGCCGTCCTCTTCTTTTCACTCTGCAGGCCGGCCATGCAGCTACCTCCAAGCTACAGCGGAGGACCACACAGCTCTGGGCCGCTTGTAGGCAGGCCCGCAGGCGCCTAGCCAGTCTACAGGGGTCGCTGGTGCGTGGTGAGCCGAGGACACCATGGCCGACCTAACCCTCCCTCCCCCCGGGCGACGCACGGCCAATTGTGCGGCGCCCTCTGGGAACTCCCATCCACGGCCGGCAGTGGAATAGCCTGTACCCGAACCAGCGACCTCCAGGCTACAGGGCGCATCCTGCACTCCACGCGGAGTGCCTTTACTAGATGCACCACTCGGGAGCCCCAAAAGACTTCTGTGTAATACCGAACCTCTTTTCTTAACACTGCAGAAATATTTTGAGAATGTAAATCTTTTTATTTATTTATTTTTAAATAGCTTAAAAAGAAAGAAAAACTAAATATTTCTGATTCAAACAGGATAATTCCAAAAACATTTTTTATTTGTGTATTTATTGTTTGCATGGAAATAGCTGAGGCTTTCCATGAAAGGTATCTGGACACACCAAAACCAAGTCACATGACCGTGCTCCATGTAGTTACTGGTTTGTGCCTATTATGTGTCAGACCAATGCTCTATTTTAACATGATCTAAAATAATGTTTAAAAGCTTGAAGATGGTATAGGCCATAAAACGTACTGTTTTTAAAGTCTAAATTGTTTTATCCAATTCAAATGCTTCCCAAGAACACCAAGAGCAACTTTCCTTTTAGACCGGTGTCTAAAGTTTCAAATTGTGGTGAGATAGAGGTAGTGCATAATAATTTCTTCCATTTTAAAACCTATAAATATTCCAGTTCATAATAATTCTATGGGAGTACAGATTACACATCACCCCCTCCTATTTGAGTATACACAAACACTTTCACATTTATTAATTTCACTCTTGACACTACTTTTCCCAAATTCTCTGCTATTCAAGGATTACATAAACGTGTGGCGAGGTACAGAAACCAATAGGAATTGTGGGGCAAAAAAAAAAGAAATAAGAAATACCCCCCTCCCACCGCGCGTCTTCGTCAGATTACTGCAGTGCCAGAAAAATGTACAGCTGCATTTTATTTTTTAATGAGTAGTTGACATTTGACATTGTAAAATGTATTGCATTTAGAGGATTACATTTTAAAAAGCACAAACCGATGGTCTGTGTTTTTATTTTTTAAACAAATATCCACTGTATACAATGCAGATTTCAGCTAATACTGGACCTCTGAAAAATCATTTCCCCAACTAACAAGCAGCAGGAGCCTTAGGTTTAATATAATTTGTAATAAAATTGTGTTACTGTTCATCAGTTTCATTAAGAAGTCGGGTCACATACCTGACAGCATCCATCCTTTTGTTTTGTCGGATAAGCTCAATGAACTCTTGAATTCGAAGGCTGAACTCGAGACAGCTCTGGAAGGAAAACTACATATGCAACCACATACATACTTACATTAAGTGCATGCAGATAATACAGTGTACTTCTATGGGCTACAAGGCTTCTTTCCACAAAGGGGTGCATTCAATTAAATATGCTGTTTTATGGTTGCATTCAATCAAACAACCACAATATATGGCTTGTAGAATGTTAACACAAATCACTGGGATGCTGGATCATTGTGACCCTTTAAGACCTGACTTGTAACAGTCTTGGGATCAATCAGCCTCTAGGAACCAGACGAGCACTGATCGGCCAAATGGACTTCTCTACTTCATACATTTTATCAGGGATATGTCTTCCAATGTCTGGAAAAGCACCATACACCAGGGAAAGCTTATAAAGAAGAGCTGAAACTATTTACTTGATCCACCGATTATAAAACACTATAAAAACGGCTACTTTTTTCTTGTTGGATTTAGTTTTTTGGTTTTTTTTGCAGGAGGACATTCACCTTCATCTTTCGAAGTCTTGATTTGTTGTCGTGGCACCACGCCAAGCAGGTGGCGGTTTCCTGTCTCTCCAGGGACTCCTCAACCTCTTTAGCTGTGAGGAACATCTCGATATTTACAAGGTCCTGAGAAATCAAGACAGGAATACAAGCTCAGTGTGGTCACAAGAGATCAGTAGAACACAGGAAAGGGAGGGAGAGAGAGAGAGAGAGAGAGAGAGAGAGAGAGAGAGAGAGAGAGAGAGAGAGAGAGAGAGAGAGAGAGGAGAGAGAGAGAGAGAGAGAGAGAGAGCGAACGAACAAGTGTTGCTTCCAAAGGGGCCCGTACTGTATACAGTATATATTTTCTTAACTACCTGCCAACTGTTCTGTAGCAGATGCATGATTAAACACAGCTTATTTGTTTATCCACCTTGGCAGGGGTCAAATAAATCTGTTTTATTAGCAACTACAAGGTGGAACTGCGATTCACCGGTCGACAGTCTGGATACACATGTATTAACTCTTCTTTTTAAACACAAAGAAAATCACTCCAAAAGTAAAAGCTGAGACACCATACTATAATCAAGCAAGCTAATGTTAAGGTCTGTACCCAAGTCGTTTAAATTCTGGCATCCAATCCTGGCATGTCATTTAGCAATTCAACCTTAAATGCAGCAAGTTGATTCTGTTTCTCAGTTTCTCTGCAGGTTTTACACTGGGATACTTGGTCAGATTGTACCATTTCAGCCCTGCCATTACTGATACCCTTGAATTCCTGAACAAGGTAGCAGCCCATGATGATTCCTGACAACCTAACAAACTTCACTCCTGAAGGCTCTACTGAGTAATGGGCAATGGCAACCTCAGAACTGATTTCTTCCACCTCCGGAGTGCAGTGTTCAAATCCAGCTTGGATCATTATTATTATTATTTCTTTCTTAGCAGACGCCCTTATTCAGGGCGACTTACAATCGTAAGCAAATACATTTCAAGTGTTACAATACAAGCAATACAATAAGAGCAAGAAATACAATAATTCAAGTGTGACAAACCACAATTCAATAATACAGCAGATAATAGTGATAGTTACGTCAGGATATGATTAAATAGTGATAGTTACATAAGGATATGATTAAATACAAAATACTACAGGTCAAACACTTGGCAGATTGCATTTAATCCTGTACTTCAGAATACTGTAGTAAAATAGGGGGCAGATAAGAGCAAAATAAAGCTCATTTAAATGAAGGGTGATAGTGTCCCAGGATACAAACAGAGGAGTTCTACAGGTGCTGTTTGAAGAGGTGAGTCTTAAGGAGACGCCGGAATGTGGTCAGGGACTGGGCAGTCCTGACATCTGTAGGAAGGTCATTCCACCACTGCGGAGCAAGGGTGGAGAAGGAGCGGGCTCTGGAGGCAGGGGAGCGTAGCGGAGGTAGAGCCAGTCTTCTAGTGGAGGCGGAGCGGAGAGGTCGAGTGGGGGTGTAGGGAGAGATGAGGGTCTGGAGGTAGCTGGGTGCAGTCTGGTCAAGGCATCTGTAGGCTAGTACAAGAGTCTTGAACTGGATGCGAGCGGTGATCGGGAGCCAGTGGAGCGAGCAGAGTAGTAGAGTAGCGTGGGCGAAGCGAGGCAGAGAGAACACCAGGTGGGCAGCAGAGTTCTGGATGAGCTGGAGCGGACGGGTGGCGGACGCAGGGAGGCCAGCCAGGAGGGAGTTGCAGTAGTCTAGGCGGGAGAGTACCAGGGCCTGGACCAGGAGCTGGGTAGCGTAGTTGGTGAGGAAGGGTCGGATTCTTCGGATGTTGCTCAGGAAGAAATCGGCAAGTGCGTGCCAGAGTGGAGATGTGCTGGGAATAAGAGAGGGATCATCCTCAGTGGAGAGCAGTCTGTCTGACAAAAGCAGCAGCATGATCCCGAGCCCGATGCAAAACCCTACCGGATCTCATTTTACAACCCTTTCCATCATTAATTTTTACAGGCCAAATGACCCACGGGCAGCAGCAGAGCGGGCCACTTGAGAATCCCCCATGACAGGCCCCTTGCGGTAATATTAAAATGAAGTTTCGCTCTCGCTCAGCCCTTGATACAGCCCTTCCAGGAGGCATCCGCGGGTCAGACGACACCTGCCAACCACTGCTATAGTGGCATGAACACTACCAACTTACATTACCCAAGAAGGTACACAGTATTTAAGAACGGTACCAGATTTTCTAATTGTGCCTACCTTGAACATGGCCGGAGTTTAGGTGTGACCTATACCCCCCACACTCAAAATGTAATTACATAACATTTTTTCTTTTCAATAAAATCAGGACTGTCCAGCACAAATAATAAATGTACCCTCTGGCATGGTTCTATAGCAGGAACGAGAGCTCAGGAGAACTTTATCTGGGCCGTGAGATTAAATAAGTGCCCCCTGAGTATTTCATAGCCCCCCTCTCTGAAGTTTATAGGGGAAACACAAACAGCTGGAAGCTCTGGAGGAGAAGGAAAGAAGCTGAGTGTTGTTCTCCTGCCTCCAGCACTAGTCTTTAAGTTGGCAGCTATGGAAAGAACCTCCCCCCCAAAAAAAAACAAACAGTAGAGTTAAGGAAGGAACACTATGTAATGAAGCAAATATTTGAAATTGTACATCCTACAGGCACGGACTGCAGGTTTAAAGACTTGTCATTTTTTAAACTCATGGTCCCCTGCAGTAACATTTTTACCCCTACATTCTTCTATAAAGCTGCTTCCTTTTTGTAAAAGGACAAGTCTTGTCTTATGCGTGACAACCTTGAAATGACCAAAATATAGGAGGGGGTTATAAACCTGCAGGAGATGAAGTAGACCACTACAAGAACGAAATAAAATGTAACAAACAAACAAACAAACAAACACCCTGCCCTGCAAGAGTTCCAGTCATGCTCTGACCCGGTTATAGAACCGATATTAAATCATTTCAATTAAGTCAGGTAATTAAAAAATAAAATTACTTTGCGTAGCCTCGCTCCAGCCACTGAGCTGTAATTGTTTATTTCCAGTTAATGTACACTCACCTCACCTAACGGAGCAATTATCTGTAGAGGAGTGGTGCTAATGGCATCTTCAGAAAAAAATAATATTCAATTACAAAACTAAAGGAACCTAAAAGAAATAAGCAAACACACGAATCAACAGCACACCACCACCAAAACGAAAATATGCAGATTAATAAAATGCACTACTTTGATCCAGGATGTGTTGCTATTCAATCTTGAATACCATGTTAACATATTTAAATCTGATTTCATGAAAACTGTCACGGTTTAGAAAAAAATAAAAAAATAAAAATAATCAATGGGGTTCTTGAGCTCATGAAGTACTGTAGCTATTTGCTACAATAGTTGCACAAAAGACTATACTAAAAGAAAAGACACGTTTAAGAATCATGCAATGAGATCACAAGGCACAAAAAAGTTGGTCCGTGAGGAAGAAAAAATGTTTCTGACAAGCATGCTTGGTATTATGGCAGGAGTTCTACAGCTGGTCTTAAGCTTTTTTAAGGAGGTTTTTGTATATCCACATGGACAGAAAGGGAAATATTCATTTTAAGCCATTTTCAACTTTCAAAATGTCTCACAGCAATATAAAATGATTTTCCTTTTGATTTGGCAGCAACAATTTGTGTTGACAGAAGTTTAGCTTTTCAATCCAACAATGACATAGGCAGAAGTGTGACTGCATTAGCATTCAAATAAACCTATTGCCATACTGAGGAGGAAACTCGTGTTCTCTATATCCAGCACTGCATCATTACGATCTCCCTTTGAGAGACACAGTTCTGTAATGAAAACAGTCACCTAGACAGTGAAGTATTTCAATCCAAGTGCACAAGTTAAAAGGAGAGGTTTGATTTGAAATGTTTAACTGTTCAGTCATATATCTCATGGCGGCAGTCAGAAGTAGAAACACCATGTTACAAACGTATACTGCGCACCACACACACATTTCCTTTAAAATCTAGCTACTTTGCAAACATCACTCATTTTAGAACTGAATACATACTGAAAGTTGCAGCTGAAACATCATTAATTAGTGAAATTACTGAACATCCAATTTGCTGTGTGTGTATTTTTTTTCTGCCATGACCAGCAGTACATTTAAAGTTTGTTTTTAACGTTACAGTATGAAACGGCAAGAACAGCAATAAAATGCATGCAATTAGGCTACTTTACGTTGAAACGATTGAGAATAGGCTTGAACTGGGTTATACAGGGTTCATACAGGCCATGAAAAAAAAAAAAAAAAAACACTCTAGGACTTAAGGACTTTAAAGACCACAATTCAATTTTCAAGAACATTCTATGCCGATTTTAATTAAACAAATTCCATCCATGTACCAGTGTATTGAAAACAATGCAGTATTATATGTATATTGAACTTTTTCCATCGCTTGCCATTAGAACTTGATGTTTAGCAGATGTCCTATGGCTCTTCAATGCAGTCTCTCCCATATTTGCAATGTCAAAATCTTTAACACATTGTTTGCACCACGCACATGTAATATTCTTCAGGTCTGGTAACAGCCAGTCAGCATACACATTTATGTCCTGCCACGCAGGGTTGAATATGCATTTATTTTGTATTTCCTACCAGCTACTGTTCCATTGTTAAATTTATATTTATTATATATATATATATATATATATATATATATATATATATATATATATATATATATATATATATTACACTATGTAACACCATTTTTGTTCCTGGGTAATAAGTGTTATTTCCTAATTGCTTATGCCTCAAAAGTATAGAAAATGGCTATTATTCCCCACAAACTTTGCTTCTGTGACCAGGACAGTGATATTTTGAAATTTACCTATTTCCAATGAGAAAACGGGCGAATTTGTGTCTTTTCGTTCACATAAAGTCAGAAAAAAACAACATACGAATCCAAATTAACATGTATTTATACTAAAGTAATACAAAAATGACTACAAAAGATTTAGAAGTGAGTAGTTTTTCGAGATTTACGATTATACTGTAAATCACTTTCACGAATCAGCCCCCAAATGTAGTCTCCCATCATGTTCTCGTTATACTGTCCTTGGTAGCAGCGTTCAAAGTCCAGTATATCCTGGTGGAAGCGCTCGCCTTGCTCCTCCGAGTACGCTCCCATGTTCTCCTTGAATTTATCAAGATGAGCATCAAGGATATGGACTTTGAGGGACATCCTACAGCCCATTGTGCCGTAGTTCTTCACCAGAGTCTCAACCAGCTCCACATAGTTTTCGGCCTTGTGATTGCCCAGGAAGCCCCGAACCACTGTGACAAAGCTGTTCCAAGCCACTTTCTCCTTACTAGTGAGCTTCTTGGGGAATTCATTGCACTCCAGGATCTTTTTTATCTGTGGTCCGACGAAGACACCGGCTTTGACCTTTGCCTCAGACAGCTTAGGGAAGAAGTCTTGAAGGTACTTGAAGGCTGCCGACTCCTTATCTAGAGCTCTGACAAATTGTTTCATAAGGCCCAATTTGATGTGCAGTGGTGGCATCAGCACCTTCCGGGGGTCCACCAGTGGCTCCCACTTGACGTTGTTCCTCACCACAGAGAACTCGGTCCGCTGTGGCCAGTCCCGCCTGTGGTAGCGCGCCTTGTTGTCCCTGCTGTCCCAAAGGCAAAGATAGCAGGGAAACTTGGTAAAACCGCCTTGGAGACCCATCAGGAATGCCACCATTCTGAAGTCTCCTATGACCTCCCAGTCGTACTCATCATACTTCAAGCCTCTTGATGCCATCTCCGAAAAATGCAGATATGTATCCACTTAGGCAGCTGGAACTAAACTGAACTGGTGGGCTTAAGGCCCCTGTATTTATACTACTATTTATATTACTGGAATGTTCTAGAAGTTACTCCAAGTTTATCTATCTGGAATGTTCTGGAAAATAGGTAAATTTCAAAATATCACTGTCCTGGTCACAAAAGCAAAGTTTGTGGGGAATAACAGCCATTTTCTATACTTTTGAGGCATAAGCAATTAGGAAATAACACTTTACTACCCAGGAACCAAAAAAAAAAAAAAAAAAAATTATTAGACAGTGTTATTAACGTGAATAACCTGCACATGTAGCTTACTCGGATATAAATATTTAAGTGAAGGCTGCTGTCAGAGTAGGATCTTCACACTACAGATCAAATCAGACTTCTGTGCAGGTCACGGACTATTTTCCATTTGGAGGGGAGTACACAGCCAGGGATGGCCAGTATCAAAAACACCATCAACTGAAATGCGGATTTTCATTACATTTCATAGTTTGTCATTTGTATTTCAAAGGCTAGCGTATATATCGTACATGTTGTGTACCGCAGACAGTTTATTAGGGTTACAAATCAGCAGTCGCCGTTAACAACCCTACAGTACGTTCTATTGGAAATTTAGAGAGATTTTAGTCTTATTATTTACTAGTAAGATTATAAGGTTTATTACGTACAGGTGTGAGCACATCTTAACGGACTTCTCCACAGCACACAAACAGAAAGATGTTGAGTGATATACATTTATTAAAAGGTAACTGGAAGAAAATGGTGAAAGTCCATCAAAATACCAGTACAGCAACTCGACAACTTATTGGCAAAATCTATCCAGTCAGTCAGACGACAAAACGGGCCTCCGTGATATACTGGAAAGCACAGACAGGTTTTTGAAGTGACATGACAAGTATGAAAGTTCAATTTACTACAGACTTTTTCAAGCCATTTCTCAATGGCTACAACTGATTATAACAAAAAAAAAAAAACAACAACAACAACAACAACTACACCAAAGTGTGCATAACAGAAGCCTGTAATCGTATCTCGGCATCTGGTGACATGGATAAATGGCTCAACGTCACCCATCTTGCCACCAGAAGCCTCGATACGATTACAGGCTTATTTTGCATACTTTGGTGTAGTTTATACCTTATATTATTCAATTTGATCTAGAAATATGTGTATATATATAGGATTACATTTAAATCCATTTGATGGGTGGGTATAAACTAAATATTTAGCACCATACTTTGTTTGAGTAGTAGGTATTCATATTTAAACTGCACTGAGAGCAAACTGCACAGTTCAAGTTCAGTGATAGGAAATATATAACCAACCAAATCATAATGTTTCTTTAAATAAGCCCTTCTTCATCTCATCTTAGTAATACTTACTTGATGCAAGACCAGAAATAAGGGCCCTGGGAAATAACTTCCATCTATTCTCCATTAAAAAAAAAAAAAAAATAAAATAAAACGCTCCAAGTGATCTCATTCATTGAAACAAAACATAACCATTACAATGTTAACAAAGTTACAGAACAGCCTAGATAAAAACGATCAAACTTAATGCTTGATCTAAAACTAGTCTGCATTGACACATTTGTTTATTTACAAATGCACAAACCCATGCAGTACTGTTTCTGGAAAGAACTACATTTTTAAAAACTATTTATGGATATTTAACACTTTGCCAACCACATAGCGCTCAGTGAAAAATAAATAAATAAATAAATAAATAAATAAAATAAATAAATAAATAAAACGCAAGCTTATGAATTTAATTGTTCACGTCTCAGTTTTTGAAACATATGCATTATTCACTGGTTTCGGTTCGTTTATTGACAAAATACATTTGTCTGGTTGACCTATGGAAATCTTACATTGTTTTATTAAAGGTATTTAGTATCTTCATATGGTATTTTCCAAATACAATTGCATTTTGTATTTAAAATAGTTCATCCAAAGTAGTTTGTATTTGGCATTTTGATACATTTACCAAGTATATTGACCAAGCCTGTACACAACAAAAACAAAAGTATCATAATAAACCAACCACAATATTAAACATTGCCATCAAACCTATTAATAAACTGAGGATCAAAGTAGTGATGAACACAAATGTTATTTCGGATTTACCAACATTTTCTAAAAGGGAAATCAAGCACTCAAAAAAAAAAATGCTTTTCCAAGTTCTCCAGTACTTGAATTTTATGCACTTTTCAGGATTTCCAGGACCTATACGAACCCTGTGTACCTGTTCAAAACACCTAACCCAATGAAGTCCAGTAGCACTGGGTGCACTACATTTTACAAAACATTTATCATATTTTAATTCTCTTAAATTACAGTACTGTGAACCCCAGTCTTCGGTGTATGCAGTGACCACGTAAACGTACTGTAAACCATCTCTTTGTGAACTGTAAGCAGACGTCAAAAGGGCTGGCAACTGTAGAGTTTTAAAAAGCAGCTCTTGCTTGAAGGTTATCTGTAATCATTTCAGAGAAATCTCCAGGGATTTAGACACCATTAAGGCTGTTTTGCTTATGCAGCAGTCACTAACAACTGTAACTGATAAGGATTTTAATAAATTATCTACCATGGAAGCCACCTGAAATCATAAAAATTACAATTAATATGGCGAGGCTGTGTCCTCTTACACTTTGAGTCATCGGTCATGATAACAGACAGTATTCCAAAATGGAATTTTGGAATACTGGGCACATACAAGGGCAACACCAGTGTGTTCTGCATGTTGATCTCTAATGGGTATATAAAAGGTAGGTGGTAAAGTCTAATTAAATGATCTACAAACAGAGTATTGTATAATTGCCAAGTTAGAATTGAAATGAAGAAGGGGATAGAAGGTTATTGAGTGGTACTGCGTCACAAACCAGTAGTATTTTTCCTTAAACTAAATCTGTATTATTTTGAAAGAGGTGGACATTAATAATAGTGGCTTAAACTTTGTTAATATTTTAGGGAAAACCATATTGGGTCTTTATCTAAGGTTTCATTTTGTGTTACCAGTATATTACCGCATGCAAAAAGAAACAAATGCATTCTACTGAATGGATGTTTACTTAATCTGATTTGTAACTTGGTCGGGTTTTAATTTACTGCAGCATGGGATTCTATTTATTTTCGCTAAATTAGAAACTAAACGAGCATGCTTGTCCCAACACTAACACACACTACGGTACCTATCAAAGGGATAAATATGCAGATGCAGAGTAGTATACTACAGTATATGTAGCGTTTAAAGTCTGTTTTCGTAAGAACAGCATTGCAAACTACATAGCTTGCATAGCTCAAAGTGAAAGCCATTTTTACAGTAACTAGGGATGGACCGATTGTGATTTTTGGGGCCAATTCAGATTACCTATATTCCATATCAATAAATACCAACAACAATGATAAATTGGATATAATGCAGATTAAAGATGATGGTACTTTACTAAATCATCGGCACCAATTCCCAAACCGGTGATCAGTGCATCCCTAGTTTTAACTTTGTGTTTGTGCTGCACGTCGTCCACTAGAAAAAAAAGCAACACAACTTGTACAGTAAATATTTGTATTCATGTTGCTTGACTTTCAAAAAAACATTACATTATCACAACCCTAGTTTCCTGAAATAGAAATGTAACCATTAGCAAATTAATATTTACCTCCTAAAGACCCGATTCCTGAAAATTGTATACCAAAGCTGCTCACCGAGCCTGTGACGCAGTCATGAGTCCGCCCTTAAGGTATCAAAAGGACTGCACTCACAGATCTCTGTGTCTTTTTTTCTTCAAGCCTGCTGTAATCATGGACACAGCGACCTTGAAGTTTAATGGTTACATTTCTACTTCATGGAACCAGGGTTATGATAATAACCTAATGTTCCTTTTCAAGTACGAAATGCAACCATTACCGAATGAGTCAGTATACCCAAGCTATCGCAAGGGTAAGACTGCCGAATGACCGGAATGCTACAAGGCTAAGCCAAGAGGCTGCCCTATGCACTACCATTTGGAACCGCAGTAATTAGCTAGGGTGAAAAACTGAGGGAGAAACTCACCTCTATGCCTGTGGGTCCATTAACACTCTAGTTCCAAAGCCAGGGTTTTGAGGATCCACGACATTCAGCCTGTATTACCTAGTGAAGGTATGGGGAGTAGCCCACACTGCTGCACTGCATATGTCTTTGACAGATGCACCCTGGAATAAAGCTCACAAAGTTACCATGCCTCTCGTGGAATGGGCAGTGAGCTTTTCTGGCGGGGGCAAGTTGGCCAGTTCATAGGCAGTTCTGACCAAGTTTGCCACCCAAAAAACAGTTTGGACTGCCTCCAACTTTTCGTCCTGTCAATATAGTACACCAGGGCCCGAACTGGGCAGAGCGTATGGAGCTGTTGCTCGTCAGACTGGAAGGGAGGTGGATGGAAAGCATCCAATTCAACAGACTATTTGACATGAAATGCCGAGATGGTCTTCAGCAAAAAAGCAGGATTGGTATGGAGCGTGACCTTTGTCCAGGCCTCTGTAAGAATTAAGCAAGCTTTCTCTATACAGAATGCCTGCATCTCACTCACCCACTTTGTGGAGGTGATAGCAAGCAAGAAAGCTGCTTTAAATGACAAAAATTTCAGCTAAGTTGAATGCAGAGGCTCAAATGGAGGCTTCATGAGTGCATCAAGCACAATGTTTAGCCTCCAGCAAGGAACAATGTCCATCATAGATGGCCAAAGCTGCCGAACCCCTTTCAAAAATTGCCCCGCCAGGAAGTGAGCTCCTTGGGAGACCAAGTCAATCTCAACAAGTCAAGCTGAAATATCTGCCAGATAGACCTTTAATGAGGAGTGGGATTTCTCATCACCAAACCGGTCCTGCAAAAATTGCAGTATAACTGCCATGGGATAGGTCGTGGGGTTGAATCCACGAGGCAGACACCACGTCTGAAAGACGCCCCACTTGTACCCTTACTGGGAACACGTGGACGCTGCTCTGGCATTTTGTAGGGTGTCAATAACAGTGTTGGCCAGACCCAGATGGGTCAAATGCAGCCGTTCAGCTGCAGGCTCTACGGGTCGGGATGCCACAAGGTCCCCCGTGCCTGACTGAGCAGGACGGGCACGTTGGCAGTCTCTACGGGTGGCCGCTCAGGAGCTGCATGTTGAAAATCACAGGTCTCCTGGGCCAGAACAGGGCTAATAGGAGCACTTGGCCCAGTCCTGCCTGATTTTCTCCAGACACAGCGGGAGGGGTGGGTGGCGGGAAGGCGTATCACAGATGCCTCGTCCACTAGTGTGCCAAGGCATCTATTCCCAGCGGGTCCCCGCCTCCTATTATGGAGAACCAGAGGGGACAGTGGGTCGATTCCTGGGAGGCAAAGAGGTCTCTCTCTGCTCTCTCAAATCTCTCCCAGATGAGGCTCACCACCTCGGGGTGATAACCTCAGGGTCGACTGAAAATGCAACTTCATTGGCGAGACACAAGAGGTATGTTGCTGTGTACATTGCAGAAGTGGCCATCACTGGTTCCCAGCATCTTTATGATCTTTAGCTACTGTACCACTGCATACATGCCGGCACACACCAATACAGGAAGAGTCAGCTTTCATTGTACAAGATATTAAAATATATTTATGATGCACTTGTCCTACGGACACCGGGTAAGTTGAATGCACTTGTCCGTCCAAATTTCTGACTGTCGCTGGCAAACAGACCAGACTTAAAATCGAACACTGGATGTTAATATACACTAGATGTCTACATCCAGAATAGTGTGCGATGAGTCACTTGACAAGATTTCATTTCCTGAGAACGCCAATAAATGATTTGTTGGAAAAAAAAAAAGGGACAACCTTGAAGACAGCCTATAATCATGGCAGGAAACAACACTGACAATTAAGAGTCAACGTTTGGGACATGATCACCTTGAAAATGCTTACTGCACATCATCCAGTATGGCACTGTCCATATCAGAACAACCATGTTCGAGAACCAAGATCAGTACTGGGTTTGCTGAAGCCTAGTCCAACTGGCTTTTTTTTTTTTTTTTTTTTTTTTTTTTAAACAAAATCACATATAAAACTATTCATAATGCACAATCTTACAACAATGCTTTCATTGTACATTCAAGATATGACCATGGAAATAACATCGGCTCAGAGAACAGAATTCATTAACGTGTGACCAAATATCAGTGAGCGAAATGCTGGGAGTTACAATACTTTTGCTCGTTTAGATAATTTGTTAATCATGTTCAGGATCCTAATGAGATGATAAATACTTTTAGGATGGAAAAAAAGACAGACCCAGGGAAATAATTTTGATATAATAACCTCCAAATGAATCTCATAATTTGTATCTTATTTGAATATGGAGATTATCTTATTTAAATTCTGTTCTGACCTTGGTTAGAAATGCTGGCAATTTGAATACATTATTTTTTCGTATTCATTTTGATAACTTTAGCTTTTTGTACAGATGTTCTCGTTTTGGTTTGCTTCGTGCTAATGCATAAAACAGACAGGTGACAACATCTTAATCTTTCACAATCCAACATTGACCGATACATTTATTCCACTACCTAGATCCAGAAAACGTTTAGTTTATAGTTTATTGTAAAATACATTACTGCTAGAGTATATAAAACACTAAAAAGTAAAAAAAGGTACACAAATGGTTTCAATATTGTGGCCATTACACCCTTAAATACATTGAGTGCAATGATCAGATAATTGAAACAGATGCTCAAATTGCTTCTAAGCATCTTATCAGAATTAGTAACTAATGGCCACTTACTTCATATTAAAATAAATAAATAAATAAACGTGTAAACATATATTATATGCTACTCCATGTAAATGTGAGAAATTATTGGCCGTGTTCTCTCTTGTTTTTTTTTTTTTGTCTTCCTTGAAACTGCACCCTAACAGGGCCATTTGTCTGAAACCCAGGTACAACCCTCACAGATAATCCTGCGCTAGGAACTCTCTGGACTGGAATCCTGTCTGAAACCCAGGTACAACCCTCACAGATAATCCTGCGCTAGGAACTCTCTGGACTGGAATCCTGTCTGAAACCCAGGTACAACCCTCACAGATAATCCTGCACTAGGAACTCTCTGGACTGGAATCCTGTCTGAAACCCAGGTACAACCCTCACAGATAATCCTGCGCTAGGAACTCTCTGGACTGGAATCCTGTCTGAAACCCAGGTACAACCCTCACAGATAATCCTGCGCTAGGAACTCCCTGGACTGGAATCCTGTCTGAAACCCAGGTACAACCCTCACAGATAATCCTGCGCTAGGAACTCCCTGGACTGGAATCCTGTCTGAAACCCAGGTACAACCCTCACAGATAATCCTGCGCTAGGAACTCCCTGGACTGGAATCCTGTCTGAAACCCAGGTACAACCCTCACAGATAATCCTGCGCTAGGAACTCCCTGGACTGGAATCCTGTCTGAAACCCAGGTACAACCCTCACAGATAATCCTCCGCTAGGAACTCTCTGGACTGGAATCCTGTCTGAAACCCAGGTACAACCCTCACAGATAATCCTGCGCTAGGAACTCCCTGGACTGGAATCCTGTCTGAAACCCAGGTACAACCCTCACAGATAATCCTGTGCTAGGAACTCCCTGGACTGGAATCCTGTCTGAAACCCAGGTACAACCCTCACAGATAATCCTGCGCTAGGAACTCCCTGGACTGGAATCCTGTCTGAAACCCAGGTACAACCCTCACAGATAATCCTGCGCTAGGAACTCCCTGGACTGGAATCCTGTCTGAAACCCAGGTACAACCCTCACAGATAATCCTGTGCTAGGAACTCCCTGGACTGGAATCCTGTCTGAAACCCAGGTACAACCCTCACAGATAATCCTGCGCTAGGAACTCTCTGGACTGGAATCCTGTCTGAAACCCAGGTACAACCCTCACAGATAATCCTGCGCTAGGAACTCCCTGGACTGGAATCCTGTCTGAAACCCAGGTACAACCCTCACAGATAATCCTGCGCTAGGAACTCCCTGGACTGGAATCCTGTCTGAAACCCAGGTACAACCCTCACAGATAATCCTCCGCTAGGAACTCCCTGGACTGGAATCCTGTCTGAAACCCAGGTACAACCCTCACGGATAATCCTGCGCTAGGAACTCTCTGGACTGGAATCCTGTCTGAAACCCAGGTACAACCCTCACAGATAACCCTGCGTTAGGAACTCTCTGGACTGGAATCCTGTCTGAAACCCAGGTACAACCCTCACAGATAATCCTGCGCTAGGAACTCTCTGGACTGGAATCCTGTCTGAAACCCAGGTACAACCCTCACAGATAATCCTGCGCTAGGAACTCCCTGGACTGGAATCCTGTCTGAAACCCAGGTACAACCCTCACAGATAATCCTGCGCTAGGAACTCTCTGGACTGGAATCCTGTCTGAAACCCAGGTACAACCCTCACAGATAATCCTGCGCTAGGAACTCCCTGGACTGGAATCCTGTCTGAAACCCAGGTACAACCCTCACAGATAATCCTGCGCTAGGAACTCTCTGGACTGGAATCCTGTCTGAAACCCAGGTACAACCCTCACAGATAACCCTGCGTTAGGAACTCTCTGGACTGGAATCCTGTCTGAAACCCAGGTACAACCCTCACAGATAATCCTGCGCTAGGAACTCTCTGGACTGGAATCCTGTCTGAAACCCAGGTACAACCCTCACAGATAACCCTGCGCTAGGAACTCCCTGGACTGGAATCCTGTCTGAAACCCAGGTACAACCCTCACAGATAATCCTGCGCTAGGAACTCCCTGGACTGGAATCCTGTCTGAAACCCAGGTACAACCCTCACAGATAATCCTGCACTAGGAACTCTCTGGACTGGAATCCTGTCTGAAACCCAGGTACAACCCTCACAGATAATCCTGCGCTAGGAACTCTCTGGACTGGAATCCTGTCTGAAACCCAGGTACAACCCTCACAGATAATCCTGCGCTAGGAACTCTCTGGACTGGAATCCTGTCTGAAACCCAGGTACAACCCTCACAGATAATCCTGCGTTAGGAACTCTCTGGACTGGAATCCTGTCTGAAACCCAGGTACAACCCTCACAGATAATCCTGCGTTAGGAACTCTCTGGACTGGAATCCTGTCTGAAACCCAGGTACAACCCTCACGGATAATCCTGCGCTAGGAACTCCCTGGACTGGAATCCTGTCTGAAACCCAGGTACAACCCTCACGGATAATCCTGCGTTAGGAACTCCCTGGACTGGAATCCTGTCTGAAACCCAGGTACAACCCTCACGGATAATCCTGCGCTATGAACTCTCTGGACTGGAATCCTGTCTGAAACCCAGGTACAACCCTCACAGATAATCCTGCGTTAGGAACTCTCTGGACTGGAATCCTGTCTGAAACCCAGGTACAACCCTCATAGATAATCCTGCGCTAGGAACTCCCTGGACTGGAATCCTGTCTGAAACCCAGGTACAACCCTCACGGATAATCCTGCGTTAGGAACTCCCTGGACTGGAATCCTGTCTGAAACCCAGGTACAACCCTCACGGATAATCCTGCGTTAGGAACTCTCTGTACTGGAATCCTGTCTGAAACCCAGGTACAACCCTCACGGATAATCCTCCGCTAGGAACTCCCTGGACTGGAATCCTGTTCATGTTATATGCTATTGATTGTATCTGAAAATGTTACTTTCATTTAATTCTCTTACACTTCATTGAATATAAATCTGACCTTTATAGACCATATTTTTCTGCCAGAGATTTAGCTTTAATTGCCAAAGTAGATGGCCGTAACACAATTTTTGCAAGTTGGTAGCTTGACATAAAAGCTTTCCATTAATATTACAACAGAAATTACAACAATTTTTCATATTAATATTCAAATTATCTCAAATCGGTGACATGGTAAAACATGTTTGGAAGCAAGTTCTATATTCAAATTGAACATCTTCATTTTTCATGTACAGATGATCAGCTGCAGATCCAAGGCACTCCATTTCCCCTCCCCTAATAGTACTGAAAGAATGGCCTTTTCAAATATATTTAATCACCTTTTCTATATACTACTTTTCAACAATTTAAAGTTGACTCCACAGCCCTATCAACACTGTCTGGCCACTTTATTAGGACCTGTCCCTTGACACCACATGGCATAGGCTCCACAAGGTGCTGGAAGGTGTCTAAAAGCATGTTAATCCATTCAGTCATTAATATTTTACACAGCTGGTAGGAAGAGGATTGAGTTCATCCCACGCATGGTCAACTGCATTGAGATCCTGGGATTGTGGCAGCCATGTTCCACAGCAAAACAGGCAGGAATCCACTGAAAATAGTCGATTTCCACACAAGAGCAAGCAAGGAGTACATCAATGTATAGAAAATGGGGCAGAGCAAAATTTTTGAAAAATTGGCCTGGCAGTATAATATACTTTTAGAAAAACTCACTCAAACATACAACAAAACAAAAAAACACACAAAAAAAAAAAGAACACTAGGGCTTCTCTTGATTTATTTTCTGACTGGTTACAAATATTCCTAAAAGATGTAATTCTAAACAGACCGTGTACTGCAGCAATGCCCACCTCTATGCCGCTCTGCCTGGCGAGCTTCACAGCCGTGCTGTAGTAGCCGCAGCGCAGCAGGTGCTCCACCATCATGCGGTCCATGCGCTGCTTCTTCCACACGTTCACTGCAGCCGGCTGGTCGCTGCTGTGCTCCTTCAGGTGCTCAATCCTCCTCTTGCACAACTTCGCACTCTCGTCTTCAGCCTGGATAGACTCTGCAGCCTGGTACAACAAAAACACATGTGACCAAATGCAAGACACGCAGGGCGAAATCACGTGTGGAACAAGACAAGGCTGTCAGGGAAGAGATATCTCTCTCCTTAATGATATAAAAAATGTACAGCCGTTCTTCCTGCTGCTGAAGAACCTCCTGCTGCAGTTCTGGCTGCATTTCTCCCCCACCCTCCTCATTTTCGGGCACCCTGTCCGTGGCTCCAGCAAGAAGAGAGACCTCCTCGTGAATCTGCTCCTGGCTCTTGCTAAACTGGCAAATTACAAGACCAGGAAGCGTAAGATGATCGGGGAGGGTCTCTTTGATTGTGGGGCCATGTTCAGGGTCCTTGTCCGTTCAATGGTTAAGTTAGAGCACGCCCACGCGGAGTCCGCTGGCGACATGACCTCTTTTGTCGACCAGTGGGCTCTAGGGGGCGTGCTCTGTACCACCTCCCCTTTTGTACTTAATATTTAATCCACAGTCCTTTTACAGGTATTTTTTTGTTACATTAGTTAAGGCTCATACTTGTTAGCACCCTCGAAAAGGGAGCTAAGTAGAATTTTTGTCCAGCTGTCCTTTGACAGCTGGTGTAGTTCCCATTTTATGGGCCTTAAATAGGACTACTACTACTACTACTACTACTACTACGAACTTACGCTTGTCAAGTGACACCAGAGATTGGTTATGCCTCCATGATACGAGTCGCTTGCACAGTTTGCATTCAAACTTTTTTTTTGGTCGTCTGGGCATTTAACAAAAAATCCCAAACAGCAGAGGGGTTTCGAGACATTTCTTTCAATACAGCTTACGCCTTATGCTATATAACGTTTTGCTGTTGAGATGGCGAATGAAGAAATTAAAGTTCTGCCTCTGGATAACACAAGCTGGAGGTGTGGATGGTGCTCAGTTTTTGAAATTAAAATTATTAGTGTTAGCATATATTATGTATGTTTCAAACATATTCTGCCATAGCACTTCTCTTACACTGTCTTGTATACTCGGTACTCCGCACATATTTTACTGAAGCAATACAGCCACTAGAGGTACCTGCCCACTGCTTTGGATACTATATCCTGCTCCATACACGGCAACGGCTCCATGTAAAGTTGCTACGTATAACGATTTGATAGCAGATTTTAATAACAACTTTTGTTTACGTAATATGCATTATACAAATCAAATGATCAAATTTTGCATGTGAGTGACATTTAATGTGTGATTTATAGTATTCACACACTGTCAAACAGTTTCTGTTAACAGGAAGGAAAAAAAACCCAAAAAAAACATAGTGCATGAATGGTGTCTGACAAACCTTCAAAGGTTGAAAACAAATCTTTGAATCCCTGGCTAGCGAACAAACCTTCAAACCTCCGGACACAGCACTAAATAAAATATGCATTTATAAACATACAACCTCAATTACGCTGTTGTATCGTACACACACCCCTCACTTACGGCATCACACATCCTGGCAACAGCAAACATGACTCAACACACCACGACATCAGGCAACATGTAACCTAGCAACCACAACAGCACTGAACATTGTTTGGCATGTCGAAAAATACGGGGGTCTGATCAGCACTTCCGATCTGTCCAAGATCTGTTTCTCTTGGAATTCCTCAGGAAGCTTGCTGCTTGTGTATTCGGGCAGACATCTTTATTGTCTTTTCTCAGCAGTAAGTCACGTTGCTGTTTGTGTACTCTGATAGTCACGTCTTTTATTGGCGATTTTAATACACGCATCACTATACTGTACTCAAATTTAAGACACAGGATATTTCTGAGAAGCAATAAATTGTTAAAAAAAGTGATTCTTAAATTCAAAGTGTAAGGATTTTGAAACTTCTGCCTATGTACTGCACTGGCCTTGTAGGGAGTAACTGGCTTTTAAGAACTCAGAGTGCAGCTGTGACCTCAGGGGGACGATAAAACCTTTGTTTCTGCTTAATAAGCTGTTCTAAGCCTATATACAAACCATAATCGAACCAATTAAAACTGGTTCTAAAACCATTTACTTCTATTAAAAGTGACATGCTATAACTTTAGATAAGTGTCACGGAATGCATAATAACACACTATACAATTGGAACACGTAGGCTTTTTCTGATAACCACGCACCTTGTGTGGGACAGTGTACACATTGTTCCAGTTAAATGGCACAAGCTCTTATTGTTTCATCAGCCTTTGTTCCTTTTCATTATGCAACCTGTTACTTATGCTTCCCATTTAAACTGTAAAGAAATGATTGAAACTGTCTGTAAACAGTTTCCTGTGTTTAATCTATGCTCAGAATCAAAGCAGGGGTAAAGAACTCTTAAAATTAAGCTGTACACAGCTGGTGCACATCAGCTGTTTGCAATCACCAGCCTTTTTGTTTGACCTTGTGATGCGTGGGTATAGCGCTATGCTGTCTGTTAGACTTGAGCAAAACTCATATCAATGTTCTTAAATGTAACTTCTTGTTATCTGGGTTTCTGCTGACCTTGGTAAAGTGAAGAAGATTTCCATTACACGAGAGTAGATGTTAAAACTTCATGCTGATTTGAACTCGGCTCTCGCCAAGATAAGCACCAACTAAGACTAAATTTGGTCAAGGAAATTACGTAAGCTAGCTGTGTATCTGTGCTGTACAAAGTAATTTCTTGGCTCAGCTCAGAAACATCTAGACTGATGCCGGCTCAGAAACTACCATCTCTGTGCCATGCCGGCTCAGAAAAAAACACATCTCTGATGCCATGAAAACTCAGCTCAGAAGTAAATAACATCTACATTGATGCCAGCTCAGAACACCATCAACCGAGACTTGTGTGCAAGATCACTGATGGATCGCATTCGATTTGCTTTGTTCCTGTTTGCATTTTGATTCCTGAATAAACTATTTTTGATTGACTTTATCTGAAGATGAATTATTTTTTAGAAGAAATCAAAACCTCTTGCAAAAGAAATATGGTATATGATAAAGCTGTTTTTTTTTTTTTAATTGACAATCGCTGCAACACCTGATGAAGACACACTGTGTCAAAACATGTGGGTTTTTTTTTTGTTTGTTTGTTTCAATAATTAATGAAATTAATAATTAACAGGAAAACACAGATAATGGAAATTAACTGAGGAAATCATAGAATACAACTGTGTACCAAATACCAAGACAATAACTGAAAGGGGAACGTCTATCCCCAAGAAACTTAAAAGTAACATCACCTCAAAATGGCAGCCATATTAGGTCAGAGGTCACCAACACATTTAGTGCAAATATGAAGCCAGTACCTTTGACAATGTGGCAGCAGCAGCTTTGTAAAATCACTGACACATAAGGGTTAAGCATACAGTGTGCTGCTGTACCATATATAATGCAGAGAACTAAAAGACTGAGGAGTCTTGGACAAGCAAATACTATGGCATAACCTTATGAATGTTTAAGTTAAGTGTACACTGTTCTGATCTACGGTATCTTGGCCACAGTTCTTAGTCACAGCATAGACACAAACTTGGATAAAAGGTGGTAACAAATCTAACTAGACGTGGTTTTGTAGTGCAGATAGGGCTTGAGAACTGCCTTTTCAGTAATCTTGTACAACACACCCGTTTGGCACTGGTAAACAGTCTAAAATGATTCTTTGGAACTCAACGGAAACTGCATGAATTACTGTAGCATCCAAACAATGACACCTAGTGCATTAATCAATGAACAATTACACTTCCTCCCACATCAATTTCTTGATCTGCAAATGCAAAGGCATCTCTGGTTTAAATAGCTGCCAACAGAATGACAGAATATTGAGACTTGAGATTTGGGAACAAGACAATTCTGCAAATTGCAAACCTTCAAAACCTGCTGGAACAAAAAAAAGAGATGTCTTTCCCCCCCCCGTTCCATGGATTTTAGCAATCATGCTGAGGAATCTAGAAGTCACGTACCAGACTAGATTTGAATTTACCAGGGATTTTGTTACTACTCATGGGATTAAATGAGGGACTGTATGCAGCACAGCACACAGGATTTGGTTACTCAGGTTAACACTAGCTTGGATGTAGAAAGACGGTATTGTATTCCTTTAGATGTAGCGATCTGGACAAATATCCAAAAGAAACATGAAACTGTGAAGGTACGAAGAGTACAACACACCACATTTGCCGTAGGAGGGTGGGAGAAACAGACAGAATGCTGACTGTTATAGCAGCAATTTAAAAATCAAGAATTAACAGAATTCTAACCTTGATGTGACCACACAATTTTGGAACAGTTTATAAATGGGATGATCTGTGAAATGTTCTCAGAAAACCTACTGTATTTAAACTGTTTGATTTGCATACCGCTAAAAACATACAAATGCCCAACCACCAGACATGTGCCAAGTTCATGAATAAAGGGGGAAACCCTGTAAAAGATGAGGTATCCCAAGGACGTGTTGAAGTGAAATGTATTTAGGTAGATTACACAGCAATAAACATTAAGAGAGTGGTGTATGGCATTTTGGCATTCTCATTGTGCTGCAGCCGTGAAAATCTGTGCAAGTCTGGCACTGGCATTCTCCTCCTGCAGACCCCAGCTGGCTAAACTGGGAATGTATTTAACCCAATCCACTGCTAAGCGCTACCAAGTCAAATTTTGTTTGTAGATAATAGCTGCAGCACATCAGCATTAACACCACATCTGATCAATCCCTACGAAGAGCTGCCAGGTTAATTGGGCTCCTGTGAAAGTCAGAACAGAACCATAAAATTTAACCTGTAAAATGTATATATAGCCATTAGATTACAATTGAGTTTTCTGCAGTGCAAAAATATTTTATAAGACAGAGAGGCGATCTATTCTTAAATACAATAATCTCTCCAGAAGTTACTGTGTACAACACCAATTCGAAGTGGACCCAAAAGTTTTGTGCGTTACTCTTTAATAAATATCCAAGGCAGCACCCTTCCTTTTAAGTGTGCTTGTTTTAATAGTAGATGTTATAAAAGGCACATTCATTTCTGACACCCTACCAATGACATCAACCTGATCAACTCCAGCAATAATAACACCAATGTTCTTTTGTTTCAGCAAACAGCCATTTACATGTTCTGATATTTGACACTTACTCTAAAGTAAATTAAATTAGTTACCAAGCATTTAGTACTGTTTTCCAGTATATACAACTGTTAACACTAACAATGCATGATATTCAGTACATCTCTAGTGGCAGTACTGCTTGTACTACTAAGGTTTCATTTGAAATTACTAGGGAATGAGAAACAGGCAAGCGCAAACTGCAAGGGGTGCACAGCTTTAGGCCTCGCCTCTGGTAACATGCTTATTAAAACTACAAACTCCAGTCCGTTTGAAATATGTATGCAGCGTAAAGGATTTCACTATTCATTTTTTAATGGCAATACAAAAAATTAAAATTATAGTAGCTTTTCCAAAATGGTAGTGTGCATTTTTGTAAAGAAAAGTCCAGCTATCTCGATTCAGCTGTTTCCTATTTCTAACAAGTCTTACTTGGAGACTTAATCCAAGTGTTTGTGCTCGTCTTTGATATAATGTTAAGTTATAGTTAATTCAAAGTTTTAAAATGTAAATAAAAGGTGTTAACATTCCCTACAAAGAACCGTGGCCGTTGAGCGATACCAAATTTCTCACGCCAATCTGCACGCATTTCTTTAATCATTTCCGTTTCAAGAAAGATTTTCACTCACAAAGGACTTTTTATACTGCAGAAATACAAAGTAGTGCAATTTCCATCTCATCGCCTTCTGCTTTAGAAACACATCACCCTTAAAACATATAGTCATTCCAAAAGCACAAAAGGAAGCACTGATTTAAATAACGAGCTCAGACTCTTGTGGTTCTGTGTTCATTTCAACACGGTAAAAACCAGCCAAGCAGCATCACATTGTTAAATATGCATGTTCCATGCACAGCGAAGCGGAATTTTAAATTGCACCCAGCAAGCCAATTCCAACAAACATTCTCAATACATTAAAAAATCTAAACACACACAGAACGTCACTGTTTTATGTTTCCTGTCTGTCTAGTTTCATGCAAGACATGGGTACAGATTGAAAGATTATATATTTACTGAAAGTAGATTATTTATACACTATTGACTTTTAGCAACCATTTACGTGCAGACTAAAAATACTGGATTATCCAAGTTAGTCATCATTTCCAGTAAAACAGTTGTGCTTTCTGACACATATTTCAGTTGTAGCAAAACAACGGCAGCTATCCAGCAGCATGGGGCACATGTGACAGATTGCTTATCCTTATGCGGTTCCAGCAAGCCTTGCAAGTCACAAAGAACTGCTCACTGTGCTGTCAAGGCAAAAAATTAAAAAAATTACAATTATTTTACTGCAAGAGAAAATGAACAGTTAACACACAAAGATGCCGATGTAGAGAACCACTAATGGTGGATTACTACATATTTTCACGCATCATCCTAAAAAATAATAAATCTCGAAGGGCAGCATGGGTACTACCAAATAATATATTTATTGTGTAGTTGAAATCATTTTAGAATCTGTCAACTTCAGTACATCTTGCTTTGCAGTTTTCTTATCCAAACTGCATCAGATGACAAGAGACACCACCACACAAAATGTATGAAAAAATTACAATTCTAGAAATACCACTTTCACAAATCTAGCTAACAACTGTGTTCAGTTTTAACACGTTTTTTATTGGGTGTCAGTTATGAAAATTTGAG
This sequence comes from Acipenser ruthenus, assembly GCF_902713425.1. Classification (NCBI taxonomy): domain Eukaryota; kingdom Metazoa; phylum Chordata; class Actinopteri; order Acipenseriformes; family Acipenseridae; genus Acipenser; species Acipenser ruthenus. The sequence goes on along the minus strand of NC_081189.1, from coordinate 114,837,748 downwards.
TGATTAATGACAAAATTAAGAAAAAAATATAAAAAAAAAAAAGTAATTGTAACTGCGGCAATAGCAGGAAACAAAACTTCAAAGGTTGTCAATTGGGTATAGGTTTGAAAAAACACACAACAGCAAGAATGCTATCAAGTGTAATCAAGTTACAGTTATTGGGAAATTCCTCTTTAAATGACTGTGAACAGCGAGCAGCTAATGCAACCAGCAGTCCCAGCTGTCACAGTACTGTCACAAGCAACAAGCCAACTGACTGAGGCATCTCCCACCATGCTGGCTAACTACTAGAGGGTCAGCTTTACATGTGCCAGCACATCCGCTGTGGAGGACTGTCAGCAGGCGAAAATGAAGAAAATCAGGGTGTGGGGTTTCTGCTACACAGATGTATTTTTAGACAAATGCAAGCCAAGGAAAGTGGCTCTTTGGAATAGGAGTGGATTACTAACCCTTGTATCTTCAACAGTCCTCGATTAAAATGCATTCCAGTGTTAGTGAGAAATAAAGAGATCACTACCATCTCACTACTGTTCTCACAAGCCGGGACCGACATCTGTACTGTGTCCGCCCACCGAGGATTGAACCCACAACCCTCTGGTCAAGAGTCCAGAGCCCTAACCACTACTCCAGCAGTTATCACCTGCTGGTTTATTGATAGTATCAGAATATGGTTTGACTTGTCTGTGTCACACAGATGTTTTTACTCCCACCGTTAAACGTCTGAAATAGGGTGTGACCTGGTATAGCTGCTTTCACAGAGCCAGATCAGCTCTAATCTTGATTCGTATTCCCACAGAAAATGCAGGATCAGCAAAAAGCGGTGGCTGTGATGGCATTGCAGTTTACACTGAAAGTAATGACTTCCTGAAGCCTAAATCCGGACATGTCACAATACAGGTTACTCAGTGTTCTTTCAATGAAAACTTCTTGAAAAGTTGCAACAAATGCTGTGGAGCTGCGCTGTGTGATGAAGTCAACTTAAATTTACTCTCTCTAGTTGTTGTTCTGCATATTATTCAATACCTGAGCTCCAATTAAAAATGCATAATGAAAAAAATACTAATAAAAATACTAAAGATAAATTTTACTTCTGGAATTTCATAAAAGACAATTGTATCGTCATGCTGCCTCTCTGTAATTTAGCAACAATATCAGCTTAGCAAAGGTTTAACACAATTTACAGATTAATTTCTTTCAGTTTAGGGCCAACTTTAAAAACCTCTCCTGTCTCTGGTATTGTGGGGCCAGTTGGTATCTTTAGATTTATCTCAGTCCATCACTGGTGCTTAATTACCATTGAGCTATGGCCAAACACAGACTTTCATAAAAAGCGGGACAAAAGTAAGATTTTACAAAACTTGTGGGGACATCGGGAGATGCTACCTAAAAAGGGAAAATCAGAACGGTTGGTAGCTTTATTTATGGATGAACTTAAACAGAAACTTATCTTTATCATAACTAAAAGAAAACCACTTGTATTGTAAGTATTGCAAACATTTCTGAACTACTGACATAAAAAAATGATAAAGTTTTGCACATTTATTTGCAGACTGATCAAGGTTTTCTAGTTTTTTTTTTTTTCTGGACTCTTTTCTGAGATGACATTATTATGGTGTTGTTTCTCTCCCCCCCGATGCGACTTAACCATGCAAATCATGTTATTGTTTGGATCTGAACACTTCGGCAATTGAGAACGGCACACACTGCAGATGGCAGTTTTACAAAGGACTTGCGTGACTTGCCAGCAGCTGTAAACAGCATTTTCTAGCTCCATTTGCGTCTGAAACCAGCTATTTTCCAAATTTCCATATCTCTGCATAATAAATAGTTGTATTCTTATGTAAGTTGATGTTGGTTGCAAGGCTACAATCATTTTACGAATTTCGTCTTGTGCAGTCTTGGTAAGCAAGGATGCCGAGAGACAGCAGTCCAAACATTATAAGAGGAAGTCCTGTGACACGTATAAAGATAATACAATAAAGAATTTTAAAATATCAAGAAGCCATTCTCAGCCAATTAAAACGGCAGATTTCAGGACATTACTGTACATCTTATTTTACCATATCGCCTCATGTATGGTAGACTTCCAACTAAAATTCTGAAGACATGCATAATTACATTGTGTCGTCGTGTTTTTTTGTTTTTTTTTAGTTGGCCCTGTCTTTTATGGTCTAAGATTGGCTTCTCATTTTCTTATACCATGCAAGACAGGGTCAACTATACATATTCTGTTGTCAACAGGCCAAACTCCTCTCTTCTTGTTGCTAACATTTATTATGTTGTATTTCCAAAATAAATCACCTCCCTCTGAATTTGAGATAAAAGGTTCACTGATATCCATTCTCACCTTTCTTTTCAGAGCACTGAGTTTCTCCACAACCCCATCTAGTAAAGAAACTACAGACTCCACAGCTGGGCAGCTGCTCAAAGTCTTCTCCAGCTCTGCCACAACCATGGTCACGTGACTTGTCTCCCGGTCTATATTCTTCTGAGCAGCCCTGAAGCGCTTGTTCAAGGTCTCATACGGAACCTGTGAAGCAGGAAAGTAAAAAAAAACATTTAGGGACTAAATTTTACAAGGGGAGAAACTGACTGTTTGCAACATCTGTGGAACTCTTCTGGTAAGATTAACAAATCGTTCACACTAGAAGAATGACTATTTCACAGGGCAAATCAGTGTAGCACAATGCAACACTTCCTGCTAGTTTTCCAGACCCCGATTAACACTAGTCTTGGACTACCTTACCTGGGTCAGTGAGACCACCCATTATTGTTCAGCATTTTTATAACCTTTCCATGGTTAAATATTCATTTTCAATGTTTTTCAAATGGCATCGTCCAATGTCACAAGCTTAAAAACCAATACCGTATTTAAGAGCAATCTTTCAGCACTTGTATTTTTATGTTTTTTTTTAAACAATCTGCTGTACTAATTTGGATGCAGCAACAACAGCTAAGCCAGTCTAAAAACTTTACCAAACAATAGCTCTGCACTACAGTTTAAGAGTTAAACTAGGAAGAGAATGAAAAAGAAATGGTAGCGTTAAATCGAATTTGGACATCTGCACACTAGATACAAGTATGATCGATTATAATTTTAGGAGTCAACTTGTGCATACTTTGCAGACTGGACGCCATCAGAATACAAGAAACAACTGTCTGGCAACTGTGATGGGCTGTTCTTTTATCACACAAATGTATGTGCACATTGATATATACTTTGGGTGTTATTTTGAAGCAAGTGCAAGGCACATTTTCATAAAGAAATATATATATATATATAAGTGGTCCCAAATTAGCAAGAAACTAGTCATTCATGCAAACAAGTTGTTTCTTGATGGTTTTATATCACAACACTAGTTGTATTCCTCTCAGAAAATATATGTCTTGTAAGTGTATCAAAATAGAGCTTTTGTGTCTGTTTAAGGTGTTCTCCAAAAACGTCATGAATATAAACTATTTACAGTTATACTGAATCTAATAGTGTTTGCCTTCTACACTGAAATGTGTTTAATTCACTTAAGTTTCTTTATAATTTTGCTACACTACAGGACAAATGATAATTCTGTAGGTTATATTTTTTTGGGGGGGGTGTGGCTCTTGTTATTTCAATGAAAACATGGTACAGCATTGCAAATGTGGAATTGTAGGTCAGCTGGATAAGTTAAAGTATGTTTCTGCTAATTTTACTACAATTTGAAAATCATTGCAAACCATGTAACATTATTTAACTGCAATATTAAATCTTGAGAAATTCAGTCATATGTGTTTTGCATTCTGAAACCATCTGCTGTACCACTGTGCAGATGTCATTCCATGTCATGTCATTTTTGGAGAGGAAGATCCCATCTCTTAAGCCTAAACTACACTTTGGTAAAACCTGATTTTTGTAGCAGGGCTTACAACTTGAGCCCTGCACCCAACCTTTGTTTACAGAACTTTGTTCAGGCACATTACTGAAATGACCAGGTGCCATGAGTTTAAACAATCAGGTTGGTTTATTGGGAGTTGTTCTGACAGCTATAAAGGAGGTACAATGAATGTATTTAACATCAAACTAATCATCATTTCAAGAATATAAATACATTTAAGGTAGTTCTGAAACAGGACTTTTTTTTTTCTTTTTACACAAATATATCTTTTTAATGGGCTTATACAGCATTGCATGACTATAGTCAACATATTTTACTGCAGGCATGTAGTGCTGCAAAAAACAATTATCAAATGTGTTGAATATTCTACCGGATGTTATGCCATTGTTCAGAGACATTAGACAATGTAATATTTGCATTTAATGCATCTTGTGAAACATTTAACACAAATGTTACACAACTAAACCAGGCTAACATCCCATGGTCTGGTCAAACTTCTTGGTTGTAGCTTGTCATAATATGTGAGTTGAATAAATTATTATTATATTCAATAACACTTTACCCACAGTAATGAGCAATGTCGAATGTCTGATGCTTAAACAAAGTAAGTCTATATTAACTTCATGGACCTTACACTCAGTAGGCTATATAAACCGTTTAGTTGTCCCCAGAGATGGAAACAAGACTCCCATTGCATGTCAGCTTGATCCATTCCTGGTTTTACTATGAGTTTAATGAAACACACCTGAAATTCTTAACTATACACTATGGCTATTCTGGCTCCTAGTAATACCTGGAATGGGTGAAACTGCTATGCTAGTCTTATTTCCATCCGCGTGTCCGACAAAAATGACAACCCTAGAATACGTGTTTGCAAGTGTTGTTCCATACATTTAGCAAGTAATGTGACAAAGGCAAACAGTCTGCATGCTTGTTAATGCAAGACAATCGAAAACCACCGACAAAGCATATACTGCCAGGGATCATATGGACTTCAGTTTTCAGCAAACATTAGCTGTTGGATAGGTTAGTCCTAACCGTAAACAAGCGCAGGTCGTGATAATTACAGACAATGGTTCACACTCGTTAAGGAAAGAAATTATAATAAATAAAAAACAGGTTAAATAAACGAATCTTTTCGTTGTCTGGATGAATTACTTGACAGGGAGGGTTGGTGGGATTTTTGCTTTGCTCCACGGCACTGAATCAGAATGCCCAAATGTAATTTTGGAAAACAGCTTTTTTTTTTTTTTTTTTTTTTTTTTTTTTTAACTCAGACAAAACTAGGCGTGGGCTACAAATTCGCTGATAAAGAGAACACGGTATGTGAGCCTCTCAAGACATTAAAAACATTAACAATAACGTCACGTACATTATACCATGAGGACTGTTGTTTCTTATGAATAACTTGACTGAAAAACGTTTTAGTTCAGATATTAATACTGTACCACCAGACAGAGACGTGTCTGACACCAATCTCAGATGAAGCCACACACCCATGTCTCACTCTGAGATTATTAAACAGCGTTTTTTACATGTGCATTGGTCCTGGCTGTCGTGTTTGTAGTTGAATACCACACCTTTAAAGTTGGATATTCCTGGACCTTCAGTGCCATGGAGAGTTGAGCAGCTGATTCCTGCACCGCCATCTTCGATTGGGGAAAAAAAGCCACATTAAACTGGAGACTTACAAAACACTGCACTGCATCATGGGATAACCAGCACAGATAGCCGAAATAAACGCATGTTCCAATTGTACGGTTTTTTTTTTTGTTTGTTTTTTTAAGACAGTCAGTATAGTATGTTTAATTAAAAATAATAATAAATCACCGCGAAAAAATATATATCGTTGTAAATAAAAATGTATTTATTTTCTTCCGGGAACCTCGCTTTGCTGACTGCAATAGAAACCAATTGCATGAGTTTACTTTTTTTTAGGCTTATGATAGCCAATGAGCGTGACAGACGGGCGGGGGATAGTTACTTGACTGATTACAGTGAGGTGCCTGTTCTTGAATAAAACTGTACCTTGTACAAGACGCCAATATAGTAATTTAACAAGTACACAATCTCTACTGGTTTCGTCTGGTTTTGATGTCGTTTTATCTTGAGTGACCTACTGGTATCCAATAACTTGGATTGAATAAGGATTCCCCTCCCCTTCCCTTCATTCGATTAACCAGTTAAGCTGCAGAGGGTGCAGGTGAGACGGGTGATAAGGGGGCGTGTGCATGTGGCTTTGGAATGTGATCAAAAGCTAGCCAATCATTTTGAGCGTTTTTTTATTGACAGCTCATTTCCGTGCTTGCCTCGGAGGGGCTGGGCTAATAACTCTTGCATAGTTGATAGACATCTGAATCGCCAATGGTTTTCCTCCTTTGTGGATGATTAAACCAACTAACAAGTTTCAGTAGGCTGTTTGTGTGGAGACGTGACTGTGCTTGTTAAAAATATGAGCGAAATCACACAGAAGCAGGCAGAGGGTTATTGTAAAAAAATAACGTCTGTTTGAAATAATACATTAAAACAACAACATTAAAACCGTTTTATTACATTATTATTATTTTTTTTATAGTATCATCTGTTTAAAAAAAGCTACGACTTCGTGTAGTTTAGTATCGGCAACGCTATAACTTCGTCATTAACAACCAGCTGTCTCTCCAATTCTATGATATGCAGTTATACTAGGTGTTAATGTTGAATAAGCTTGGCATGCGTACTTTGCTGAATGAAAATGTGTGTGTTGCAAACTACTCCACCCTACCCCCCCCCCCCCCCCCCCCCCCCCCTCAAGGCAACACAAGCGTACATATACCTCAGTTTTGGGTAAGGCAGTGTTACCTGTTTTTCGTGATAACTTGTCTGAAGAGTGACCTGTCTTCAATTACCAACCCCTGTGTAGTGTAGAGTACACAGCATCACACCGGCTAGATAAGCAATACCTTAAAGAAAAAAAAAAACCCTAAAGTGTATAACTATTTAAAAAAAGAAAGACAACGAAAATGCTGGTTGTTTTATTTGCCATATTACTATGCTCAGGCAGCATTAACAAAGTAAATAATGGCATAATAATAATAATACATTTCCATTGAAACCTGTCTACCCTAACTGTAAATTCATTTTGCTAGCCTTTATCAGCTGCTGTACAATTCTCACTACCCCCACTGATACTGTGAACTTGAACCTTTATTTCCTCCAATAAAGTTACCCTTTTTCACTTTTTTAGAGAAGTTTTGTCCCCATATCATCAGTCTACACGGGTCACTTTACAGGTAGCACTAAAGTTAACATCCTGCTTGACTGAACTAGTATATACTCCTCAAAAGGTGTACTCTTTCCAGTACAGAGGACAATGGGTAGAATGTGTAAGGGCACATACAGGAATACAAGAATTTAAACAATTAAATACAATAATTGAACATTGTTCAGAAGGGAATGCCATTGAGACTGTCTAAACTAGCAGGAACGTACCTGGTTGCGCTGAGTAGCTTCTTGCTATGTTAAAATTGATTGTATTCCTCTGCCAATTGCCTTTAATTACATTCAAATTCACTTGTACGGAGGGTACCAGACCGACAGAGACAAACAGCACATAATGATCCCTATTTTGGATGAGGACACTACAAAAAAACAAAAAACAAAAAAACAACCTAAAGCCAAGACTGAAGAAAGAACTCCCAAAAAATAAATCATGGGAATTTTAGAACGTTTTTTTTTTTTTTTTTAAATAACCATTCTTAGATACCAGGTAACAGGGTGACTGTTGGCCATCAAAAAGTTTTCAAGTAAAACCAAATTGTTCGAAAATGTTTCCCTAAATCTACACCACTAAATATATGCCACACATTCTGAACCCTAATAGAGGATGTCTGTTTAAAAATATTAAATGCCACTTTTTGGGCCTTTTAAATTTAATGTCGATGTGTAAAAGAAAAATGGCAGCCTCTTTGAGGGAGGGCAATGAAACATCAGCTCTTTCTCAAGCTCAACCCTGCGTGCAACCAATTTCACAGCAGGGGCATTGTATTTTGTGCCTAAAATAAAGCTGTAGTGGAATGATATTATATAGGTATTCATTTGCATATATTTCCTTTGTGGACTCCTTGACAAGAGGGTTCATTGGGATGCTATAGGTTTACCATTCTCATATACTGAATAGCAGGGTTCTTTATCAGAGGTTTTAAATTAAACAAATCAGATGCTTCATTTTTGTAATGCTTAAAGGTTTTATTAACTCATTATAAAGAACCCTTTGTTGTTCTTAATGGTTCTATATGGAACATAAACACAACAAGTGTTCAGCTCGAACCACCATGTGGTTCTTATGCAGCTTCATTGATGTGACAAGGTACAGATTGTGAGTTATTTGCATTAGTGATCATTTTAGAGGAAAAATGTGTGTAGCCACATGGGAGCTGCAGACGGTACTGTAGACTGGTATAAGGTGGGTTTTAATTAACACAAGGGAGAGCCTCATTAAGGCTAGAGTAAAAGAGCCAATTGGTGCTATCAGCACATTCATTTCAAATAGACACACTCTGGAGTGTGTAATTGGCCCAGATCCCTCTGTATCGTCATCATATACATTTATTTTTTAATCTACTCAATGTAAATTTTGCTTTGTTAGCGAAAGCGTATTCTTAAAATACCTGTATGTTTGGTTTACGGTGGGTTTTGAGGTATAGTTGTCCAGAAAAGTGTTGCTTTCATAAAAAAGTGGGCTATTTTGCTTTCTAATATAGCCACCTTTACTTGATAAGATAACTGATATGATCACGCATCCTAAAACATAGGAATTCTTGTGTTCACGTAACTCCGCTGACGCTACGTACACAAAATCCCGGAGGAGGATTGTTAAAATACAAGAAGACTTGAATCAAATCAGCAAAGACAATGGGCATTTGCTTTACAGGTCAAACTTCTAATACCATCAAAACAACCAGCTGTGTGTGTCGTTCCTGTTCATTTAAACCCTAATTTTTACCTATATAAATAAAAGGTTTGTGGTGTGTCAAATTGCTCACGTTTGTCTAATTAAGAGCACACCAAAATCTGGAATGGATCAAACTACGATGCAACTGGAGTCTTACATTATATCATGTTTTGATAATAAAGACTAAATAATAAATAATATGATGTGCTTGGCACTTATAACTAGGCACTTAACTTTGTTTTAATAATCATATGAAATTAAAACATGCGAACGGCAAGCTATTTCAAATAGAGTGTGGACATAACGATAAAAAAAAGAATGTTAAAAATAGTTAAAAAAAAAAAAAAAAAACAGTTCTGGTTGCACTGTCCCGAAACTGAGATGGCTGGTTGAATAATAATAATAATAATAATAATAATAATAATAATAATAATAATAATAATAACACACATCTCTTCTGGCACTGTGTTGTGAAATGTAGTAAATGATCTCGGTGAATAGATTCAGAGTAACGTGGATTGGTTAATCTGAGTCTGATCTTGTCAATTGCACAGGAGAGAGAGGGAGGGAGAGACAGACACAGAGAGCGAGAGAGAGGGAAAAAGCAGAGATAGTGAACGAGAACTCCTCTCCGGTTGTCTGGGGCACTAAGGTATGTGTCTGTTTTTGTCTTAATTTATTTTTGCTATTTTAAAATAACAACAGTTGTGATCGTATCGGTCCAGTGGCTTTTATTTTATAAAGCAAGTGGAAGATGGGGTTGTTAGTGGTTGTTAACGGTGACAATGTTTGCTGACGATTTATTTGTGCAGCAATGAAAAATTCTCTTTTCATTGCGTTTCCCTGAGTAATCTAGGAAACAGCGGCGGTGGCGGCAGTATGTACAAGGAGCCCTGTTGGTTATTCATGCAAATGACCGCTTTGGTCGAAACAAAAGCCATCTGTTGGTGCTGAAAAAAATGATCTGACAGTATAACAACCAAGCCACTTTCGCCATGTTTTTTTGTTTTGTTTATCAACATTCCGATGTTTTCAGTCGCCTCCCCTCGAGTACCACTTGTCATTTCACTCAGATTTTGATTAACGTATTTCAAGTGTTTTCACTTTTTGTTTCTTTGTCGGTTAAGAGTTTTCAAGCTAAAAAGAGCGTGTTTTTAAACTGTAGAGAACGACATTAGATCTCGTGAACTGCCAAACGATTGATAACGGCTCTCAATTAGTTTTTTTTAGGACACTGCGTATAATTAATACAAACAAACCTTTGTCAGATAAAGATGAGTATTTTACAGTTCAGTTTCGGTGTACAGGTAGTCCGACTGTTTATTGCACTGCACTTTATATTACTGTAAATAATTGCCGAAAGGGATGGCGTTGTCATTGTGAATGAAAACATAATATTGACTCAGTATATTTTGCAATCGAAATTCTTACTGTACCAGTACCACTAGTTGTTGGGTGCGTGTGTGTTCTGTTCATTTCAGCGTAGCCTCGTTGTGCTCGATCATAAATACGATCGAATAGAACCTGTTGAATTGGGGGATGTCCTCGTGATGTTCACATCTGAAAATGAGCTTCTATTCAATACTCGTTTGCAAACTGGAGTCTTAGTTTTCTCACTTGTTAACATTTTAGCAAGGCTTGCATAACAGTAGATTTTTTTTTTTTAATTATTATTATTATCAACAAATGCATAAAGCAGGCCTCTACTCAAACGCTGCATAATAATGTGTTTAAATGATATAGGGATGCTTCTGCATATATATATATATATATATATATATATATATATATATATATATATATATATATATATATATATATATATATATTATGTGTAATATATATATATATATATATATATATATATATATATATATATATATATTATGTGTAATATATATATATATATATATATATATATATATATATATATATATATATATATATTATGTGTAATATATCATAAAATGCATAAATAGATACTATTTATTAATCCTTAAACATCTTTAGTTATTTTGATTTTCAGTGTACAGTACTGTTTTCTTATGCAGGTCTTTACATGTCAGATTATCAGATTTTTTTGGGGGGTCAACATCTCAGAAAATACTATAATCCTCCAAATCGCAAATTCCTAACTACATTGTTTTCAGGGATAAGGAGTTTTCACTAAAACTATGAAAGTGCATATGCTGAAAAAGCCAGGTTTTAATTATTGAATGTGTGTAACTTGCAGAAACAATCCCATCTTTATAATTTACTCCATGTATAATCAGACATCAAGTAGCCATGTCCTGGAACCCTAAAAACATTTGCTCATTTCAGTTGGCTATTATAATCCAAAATAACCTGTGAGTACAAAACTGTATTTGTTGATTCATTAATGACCACTTCAGGACCAAAAAAAAAGGATACAGATGCCTGTCTTCTGTGTGGCAGATTACACTAAGAGATACCCACTCACTGTTTCTTAAATAAGTCTGTGTGTGTCCTCCATCAAAATGGCATAGTCTGCACAGCCATGTCAAGCACAGAATTATTGTGTTCAAACGTTTTCAAGGAAAAGATGAGTGAGTGAGTGAGTGAGTGGGTGATTGCATGCACAATAATAGCCTGCAGGTATCCACAGCACAGAGAAAGAGTGTAAACTTTAAGATGTCAAGGTTACAGCAGCGTCCACGCTGACTGGTCAGATGCAGAAAGCATCACCAGGAGGATGAAGTGTGTGGTATTTAAAGAAGTGGTGTGTATCCTCTGCCCTGAGCATCCTTCCTACTGTCTGTTTTTTATTTATCTTCTGCACTATTGCATGCATCATCCTTGTACAGTTGTATTGAGGGAAAATGTCAGCTATATCCTGATTTTAAGTATTATTTTTTTTGTATTCACAATGCCTGCAGTGGTTTTGTTATTAACCCATCCTGTAACTACAGCTGGTTATGTTGAACTCTGTATGCAGTGATGTTTTTATTTTCCAGCAGGCAAATTCTTCTTCTTCATCTTCTTTTTTTTCTTCTTCTTCTTCTTCTTCTTCTTCTTCTTATATACAACATCTACAGAATTGCAGAATATGATAGCCTTTTGCAGGTACAGTACTATGTTAGTAGTTGTAGGGTAAAAACCAAATTGACATATTTAGTTTTTACGTTCATTATGCATTTCATTAAGTTTTTAATGGTGTGTAGCGGCTGTATTGGGAGACAGTACATATTTAAGAGCTAGATAGAGGACATGGGTGCTTTATGAAAAGTCACTGTGATGTTTGGACTGAAACAGAATGTGATGTGCAAAGTGATAAAAACAACAATGCAGGAGCGGCCGGTTAACAGTGTTCACATGCTCGCCGAACCCCCAGTCTCTTATTAATGAATTGCGCTTCAATTTACAATATATCTTTATATAACTTAATATTGTTCTGAGTGATAATGTTAGTCTTCTATAGCTGTCTTTACGTCTTACAATTTTTTTCCTGTGTTTTCCTATAAAAATTTAAAACCATTGCTTAAACAAAAAAAAACGAACAGATTCAACATATCCATCTTGACTCGTCTTCGATACCATGTGTTACCATTGCCCCTATTGCGACATTTCTGTTATCTGCACAGATTTTATATATTTCGTGGGGACAACTTGGCATGCTTCCATTACTGTGCTGTTTAAGTACCATGCTGACACGGTATGGAAATAGTAACCGTGGAAACGAGGTAAGAGTGGCCGAGGGCAGTGTAAATGATCAGGCTGGAGTCTTGATTTACAGTTTAAAACCAGTGTTGGTTTTATTTTTCTTACAGTGCTGTGGGGAAACAACCGCTAATAAAACTAAACATACAAAATACACCTATACTGTGACTACTTAACTTATTTTTACAGTACTGGAACAAACACTAAATCTCTTACTCACTCTTTGGTTGGGTTTGTTTTTGGTTTCTTTCTTTTCCTTACTCCTCTATACCCCACCACAAAGCTATCCGCTAAGCCCTTTTTATCGAGGTGTCATTAATGTTATCAAGCAGTTGACCAATTGACCATTATCCATAATGGATTTTCCGTGGGCGTGCATACATGCGAGAACTCATGACATCTAGTGGTCAACCCATTACACTGCAGGGAACAATCTTTTTCTCAAACTAACATGCTGATTCTGCACCATTTCACCAAAGTAATCATATCATTTGCTTTTAAGAATCAAAACATCCAGGATGGATGTGGTTCTTATAAACGGAGTGCACTGTATAAACCATGGGCCATGGGGTTGTGCAAGTGAAAACAACAATGCACTGTCTTGCTTTCCTTGCCTCCTTTTTGCTGAGGCTCAGGGTGACACTGATGCAGCATGGTCAAGAACCGTAGTTGCAGACCTGCAACATCCCTCCTCTAAATAAAAAAAAAAAAAACTTGAGAGTTCATAAGACATGTGAAATGCATCTATTATTTTATTATTATTATTTATTTCTTAGCAGAAGCGATTTACAGTTGTAAACAAAAATACATTTCAAGAATCACAGTACAAGTATTAATACAATTAAGAGCAAGATAAAATACAATGACTTCGGTTCTAGCAAGTACAAGTATATGACAAAATTGTGTCAGTGATAGTTACATCAGGATATAATGAAATACAAAGTACTACAGATTAAATAACACTTGTGACAGATTACAGTACTCTGTGAAGTACAGGATTAAATGCAGTAAAATAGGGAGCAGATAAGAGCAAGTAAAGCGCATTAAGGAAGAGTGATAAAGTGTCCAGAGGGAAAAGAGGAGTTCTACAAGTGTGTTGTTTGTTAGGGAGAGTGAATTTTGCTGTCCAGCTTAGCACTGCTTACCGAAATGCCATAAAGAAGTACAATGAAGAAGTGTCTAAAAACCGACACATACTGTACTTACACGCATCATTGAATGCATAACGTTCTGTGGAGCTTTTGATTGGCGGTAAGAGGTCATGATGAATCATCAACATCTTCCAATCCTGGTGTGTTTCTTGGGCTGGTAGATTTTGTTCCAAAGCTTGATCAGGCAACTGAAACACACTTGAGGAAGGCCACAGTCTTTAAAGGCACCTCTAAGACAGCTCAAAATGAACTTCTAGGCTGCATGTTAGAGGTTTGCAGGGAAAATATTGTGAAAGAACTGAAACCGACTGATTATGTCACTATTCAAGTTGATGAAACCAGTGACATTACAAATATTTCCTAAAGTGTACTAGTTTTTAGGTACATTGTTCCCAAAACTGGACATGTTGTTGAGCGATTTTTGGGGTTTACTGAGTTGCAATGTGGAAATGCTGAAGCTATTTCCACTGTCATTATGCAACAGCTAGATGTCATATTCACAGAAGAAAGTGAAAAGGCTAAAATAATTGCACAGAGCTACGATGGGGCTAGTGTAGTGCATGGCGAGACTGGTGGGGTCCAGAAGTTTGTAAGGGAAAAAATATCCAAATGCACCTTTGCTATGCCCATCAACTAAATCTAATAATGGGACAAGCAGCAAGTCAAGATTCAGAGGCTCACATTTTTCCAGACCCGCTCTGGTTTTTCAACTTTATTCTCTCGCTCTCCAAAGAAAACTGCTGTTTGGATGAAGTTGTAAAGAAAAGACGACCAACTGCTCCTCAAACAAGGTGGAATTTTTGTAGTGGAGCAGTGAGGACAGTGTTTGAACAGTGCAATCACCTGTTAGAGTGTTTTCAAACAATTAGTGATTCAGGAGACAGAGTTTTCCTGTACTTCCTGTTCTTTTTCCAAAAGATAATTATGATGGTGAATAATTTGTATGGGAAATTCCAGGCAAGGAATATGACATCTGTTGATGCAAATGAAGCGGTAACTCAGTTTGTTCAAAGCTTTCAGGACATCCGAGCATCTGTTAGAACACTGGAATCCAGTCTCCCTGAGAACCTGCCACCAATGCCAAAAAGACGAAGGGGCCCAAATACCACAGAAGACTGACACCTTGCAAATTTGTGACATCATCATCTCTCACACAAAGGAACGGTTTGCCTTCAGAAAGCACCTTGAGCTGCAGAGTTGCTGCAGTGACTGTTTTGATGAATATCAGGTAGCTTTCCTGGACATTGTACTAGGAAAGACTTCCTTATGCATTGACTTAAACCGTGTATAAAACAGAATATTTAAAAAATGCTGAAAATGGATTAAGTATGCTTGAACTGATGATATATAACTAAGGCCCTTTGGAAATCGGGGACATTTTCTTTTCAAGGGTAAAGTATTGTATTGTATTTCGCGGAATGTGCACAGAACTATTTTATATATTATGTGTACAGGTTATTATTATTTTTTAAACCTCAAATATAGAGATAAATCCATTGACATTATCATAATCAACGTCAAAGTTTTTCAAGCACTTTACAATAGCTTGTGAAACGGTGTTGTAATTAACAGCCTGTAGGTAAAGTGTATCTGCAAGGTCAGCTTTCAATTCTAGTACGTCAGATGCATGTTCTCCAAATACAATGTGTAACCCATACTGATCTTGCGCATCAGTCGACAACCAGGCTGTTTTACCAATTCCATAATCTCATGCTTGTGTTACTCGGCAACTTTAGGTAAGTATTCATGTCTCAGCTGGGCTGATGAAGGAATCACTCCACCGTTTGAAGAATTTACGTAACTTTTGGTTATCCAATTTTTCAAGATGGATATTTGCACCGAAAAACGCTCTGTCAGGTCAAAATTATATGTGTTTCATGCTTCACGGTTTTCAGTGGACTTTTGAACGTGGAAGTCACTGTTTTTTGTTTCTTTGCAAGTAAAGCAGTCGCACTACTGCTCTGGATATCCGCCTTTCTTTTTCGGTGAATAGTTGAATCTATATTCCTGTCAACTGCCGATTCTCGGTAGTGATCTACAGTAATGTTGCAGGACGTACAAAAGAGCTCATCTCCATCGCTGTGTAAAACTGCTGGATACTGCTTTACGTGATCTGCTGCAGACACATTTTTAGCCTTTTTAGAGACATCCATTTTCTTGTTTACAGTGTGTAGTATTTTAATTCCCTGCCTAGATTGCATGTAGTCACATGACAATCATTGCACAGCACTATGTGCATGGCGATTTCATGCAGGCACACAGCAGAGCTGTACAGTTCCGTTAATCAATCAATCTTTATTTTATATAGTGCCTTTCATAGTGGACCACCATCAAAAAGCGCTTTAAAATATAGTGAGGAACAATGCATAATACATTAAATACAGTGAAATACAGGGCATAGTACATTAAATAAACAGTAAAAAACAGTGCAAATACATTAAATGCAGGCATATTACAATGCAAATACATTAACTACAGGGCTAGGATGTGAATTCTAAACATTGTGGATGCGTGTGTCATACAGAATCATACGTATAAGATGGAGTGAAAACCTGAAATAGCAATTTAGACAACAGCTAAAAACAGATATCAGGCTTAAAGAGCATTGAAAGCAAGAGAGAACAAGTGGTTCTTGAGAGTTGATTTGAAGCGAGCGACTGTGGGAGCTGCACGCACTAAAGCTGGGAGAGAGATCCAGAGAGTCGAGGCCATGAAGCTAAAAGAGCGCTCTCTGAGTGTGGTGCACTTTTGCTTGACCAGAGTCAGAGGACCTCAGCTTGTGTGCAGGGACATAGCGGGTCAGTATGTTGGAGAGATACTCTGGACCTGTGTGATGAAGGGCCTTGTAGGCAAGCAGGAGAATTTTGAAAGTAACCCTGAACTTTACAGGTAGCTAGTGCAGCTGGGCAAGACAGGGGGTAATGTGATCATGTTTTTGACATCTGATAAGGATCCTAGCAGCAGCATTTTGAACCAGCTGCAATCGGTTTATGGTGCATGACGGAAGACCACCATAGAGAGAGTTGCAGTAGGCGAGTCGAGATGAATGCATGACAGAGTATCTCTGCATCTGGGAGGGAAAGGTAGGGACGGACCTTTGAGATGTTTTGGAGGTGGTAGAAGTAGGATTTGACTCCAGAGGAGATTTGGGCGTCAAAGGGGAGGTTACTATCCAGAAGTACACCAAGGCTTCATACAGAGGGGGGAGGCAGCAGCAGAAGGTTTCCAAAGTTCAAGGAAGCAATATTGAGATTCTTGAGTTGAGTTTTCAATCCTACAAGAAGTAGTTCAGATTTGTTAGTGTTGAGCTGAAGAAAATTGGCAGACATCCAGGCCTCAATGTCTTGGATGCAAGCTGAGAGCCAGACCATGGCAGCAGAGGGACATCCAGTGTCTAGTCTTAGGTAGAGCTGGGTGTCATCTGCATAGGAATGAAACCTGAGGCTGTGTTGGACGTAGATGTTAAAGAGAAGGCCCAAGATCAGACCCTTGAGGGACTCCGCAAGTGACTTCCATCATAGAAAACAGACTGCATGCCTCCAGATAGGGAAGAGGAGAGCCAGGAGAGACACGTTCCAGAGATCCAAGCATACTTCTGAAGGCAGTCAAGAAGAATGCTATGATCTATGGTATCAAAAGCAGCAGTTAGGTCAAGGAGGACAAGGATTAAGCAGAAGATCATTTACAAACCGGAGCAGAGCAGTTTTGGTACTGTGATGCGGCTGGAAGCCAGACTGCGGAGATTTAAGCAGATTGTTATCTGTGAGATGTTTCATCATCTGGCTGGCTACAGCCCTTTCAAGAGTTCTGGAGAGAAAGGGAAGATTGGATATGGAACGGAAGTTGGATAAGACAGCCGGGTCGAGGGAGGGTTTTTTGAGCACTGGCGTTACTCCGGCAGTCTTGAGGGCAGCAGGAACCAGGCCTGAATCCAGGGACAGGTTGAGAGTGTGCATAATGGAAGGATCAAGGTCAGAAGCACAGAGACGGATAAGATTTGTTGGCCAGGGGTCCAAGGGGCAGGTGGCAGTAGTTGATTTCAACAACAGACTGGAGACATCAGTAATGGAGAGAGGAGAGAAGGAAGATAGAGCAGGAGGGGCAATCGGGGGGGAGATTCAAGGTGGGTGAGGTACTATACTGGGTTTATGGCAGAAGAGTGTAGAATAAATGGTGTTGATTTTGTTCTGAAAGAAAGAGGAGAAATAATGGCAGGTAAGAGAGGAGGATGAATGGGAGATGGATTTATCAATGGCTGGATGCAGGATTTGATCTTGTAAAAATTGCAGTATTGGGCTAATTTCACAATTTCCACGCCGGCCGTGAAATCGCCATTTACACAGTGCCTTATATACAGCATAACAACTTAGACAGAACATTTCTGGAGATTACAAAGCTACTGAAGATAGTTATTACCACTCCAATGACTACAGCAGAGGCAACACTCAACACTGAAGCGGATAAAAACCTTCTTGAGAAACAGTATGAAAAACAGAATGATTGAATGCTTTAGCCACGTTATCAATTGAAAAAGACATGATGGCTGACATTCCTGGATTTATAAAAAATTAATTGAAAAATTTCCCATGATAAGACATCGCAAAGCAAACTTTTTGTATCGCTTCCAACAAGAAACAGATCCAGTGGACAGGGCTTGGCCCCCTGGACCCCACCCCCACCCCCTCACCTTCATCTGAGGTGTGAACTCCCAAATATTTTGGCCACCAGCTGCCAGTGCAACAAGGAGAATACATACAGATACATGTGGTCATTTATGTGCCTACATGTACCGAGTTTTTTTTTTAACTATAGCTTAAAGGGGGAGGACTGGGCTTTTTCTGTTTTTCTTGCATCATACTTCAGAAAAAAAAGTTTTAAAAACAAACACTAAAATGCATACAAACCTTTTCAGAAATGTGAAGAATACATTCCGTTTTCACACCCCCTCCCCACACATTACAAGGGTGGTGTAAATAATACTGCATTTTAACAAACTGCTGTTATAATTAGATAGATGAAATTAACAAGTCTCATGAGATAGCACAGCTGAACTTGCAGTTTGCCATTTTAAAAGGGTCCATTCATTAGGATACAGCTAATTGGATTTGCAATGATCTGAGACTTTAACCTTGCTACCTACCTAATTATTCCAGTATTGGTGTATTCCAATTTGTATAAGGTACAGAGTACGTGTTAAAATTAAAATTTGCAATAGTAGTTTTGAAACAAGGTGTTTTCATTTATCAAAATAAAGAAAGCGTGAAAAGGAAATTTGGAGTGTTCAGGTATGGGACGGAAACACTGAAACCTGATTGGTTAAAACACTTTCAGCATGACCTAATATCCAACGACAGACATGCTATAAAATACGTAATAAATGAATTGATTACATTTCTTTAAACATTTCTACATTATTTCAATGCTTTGTAACTTTCCGAGTGGATGCAATCAAGGACAGAGTTGTGGTTGACTAGATGCGTCCTGTGCTGTTATATGACGAGCTTTGGGCTATTTTTAAGGTACTAGTTTTTAGTAGTCAGTTAAATGCTGCTTACGCTTTGACTTTAATCAAGCCAGTCATTCTGCGACAGGCTGCTATTCATTTTAACCAGCGCTCCATTTCTCTTTGTAAACTCTTTACACTCAGCCCTATTTCCGCCTGTTTTTCACTGTTTTCATTTATGTATGTTTAACTACTGGATAGTTTGTACTGCATGCATGTAACATATCAAATGAAATGCCACAAAAATTTCCTTTCATATTATGTAAGTTGCAACAGGCATTCTGTATGTGGTAGAGATGAGAATATATGTAAAAAAAAAAGAATAATTAAAAAAAAAAGTTTTTCCAAAATAATGATGTTTGGTCACTGCTACAGACGTGCTCAAATTTGTTGGTACCCTTACAGCTCATTGAAATAATGCTTCATTCCTCCTGAAAAGTGAAAAATTAAAAGCTATTTTATCATGTATACTTGCATGCCTTTGGTATGTCATAGAATAAAGCAAAGAAGCTGTGAAAAGAGATGAATTATTGCTTATTCTTGTGGCGGAGTGTCCCGCCCCTATTTATTATTATTTGTATTTTTGTTTGCGGCGCGGGTAAAAGCGCCGCGTCTTTTGTTATTATATTTAAAAACCCCGTGAGGATGCATGGCTGATCAGCTACTGATTATTTAACTAGCTGACAGTCATGCATCCTTACCAAACGCGTGCAGACTCTGGCCGGGGGATAATAAGATAATTACCAACTAGTTAAATCCCTCGGCCAGAGTATATAAACCAGCAGCACTCTGCACTCGGGGTTGAGAGTGTAGAGGAGAGTACGGGAGAGCGGAGAGAGAAAAAGCAACATTAACAAAACAATTGCTAAGACGTGCTGGATTTCCCAGCACATCACTTACTTGTTTGTTTGTTCATTCGTTTGGCCCTTGTGCCCTTTTGTTTTGTGTTGTGTTAATTTGTTTAATATTTTGTTTATTAAATACGCTGAGTGCACTAACACTCAGCTTCAACCGCCCATCCACTGTTTGGTTTGAGTTACTTCCTGGTCCGTGACGTCATCCACATCACCACTGCGAGCCAGACTGTCACATATGGTGTCCTGCGTGGGACAAACAACGCCTCCAACAGCCGGACCAGGATTGAAAAGTGCGGTTTTTTTTGTTTGTTCGTTTTTTTTTTCAAATTAAAAATGGGGAAAAGTAGCCGGAGGAGAAAGCAGCAGCAGCAGCAACAACAGCAGCAGGAGGCGCAGCAACATCAGCCTTACCTTGCCACACTGGATATCTGCCTCACCTGCCTGAAGGGTGAGGAGTGGTGCTTCGCGGTTGGTGAGGTTGGGCACGTGGCACCAGACCAACCCCCTCCATGGCAGGAGAAAGAGGAGCCAGAGCGTCCAGTGAGGGAGGACCTGCATCCTCCAAAGAGGACGAATGCACTCTCCTCTGAGGGAGTCTGGGACTGGCTGGTGGAGCCGGGGAGGGATTATGAGGAAGCCCTCCCTGCAGTGATCAACCTCCTGTGGGCAAGAGATGGGGAGCGCTGGGAGGCCTGGGAACAGCAACACCACCCAGCTTCCCTCCCAGACATCGCAGCCATGGTGTTCAACTACCTGGCTGCGGATATGGGAGAGACCCTGCTGCTGCCATCTCCAGCGCCAGAGGGAGAGGAGCCATCGCTGCCGTCTCCAGCGCCAGAGGGAGAGGAGCCATCGCTGCCGTCTCCAGCATCAGAGGGAGAGGAGCCATCGCTACCGTCTCCACCAGCAGAGGGAGAGGAGCCATCGCTGCCGTCTCCAGCGCCAGAGGGAGAGGAGCCATCGCTGCCGTCTCCAGCGCCAGAGGGAGAGGAGCCATCGCTGCCGTCTCCAGCGCCAGAGGGAGAGGAGCCATCGCTGCCGTCTCCAGCGCCAGAGGGAGAGGAGCCATCGCTGCCGTCTCCAGCGCCAGAGGGAGAGGAGCCATCGCTGCCGTCTCCAGCGCCAGAGGGAGAGGAGCCATCGCTGCCGTCTCCAGCATCAGAGGGAGAGGAGCCATCGCTACCGTCTCCAGCATCAGAGGGAGAGGAGCCATCGCTACCGTCTCCAGCATCAGAGGGAGAGGAGCCATCGCTGCCATCTCCAGCATCAGAGGGAGAGGAGCCATCGCTACCGTCTCCAGCATCAGAGGGAGAGGAGCCATCGCTACCGTCTCCACCAGCAGAGGGAGAATGCCTGCTGGTTTCGCCTCCACAGCCTGGGGAGGAGCCCGAACGTCCTACGCCCGAGTGGGAGGAGCCCGAACGTCCTACGCCCGAGTGGGAGGAGCCCGAACGTCCTACGCCCGAGTGGGAGGAGCCCGAACGTCCTACGCCCGAGTGGGAGGAGCCCGAACGTCCTACGCCCAAGAGGGGGGAGTCGGTGCGTCCACAGCCCAAGAGGGAGGAGTCGGTGCGTCCACAGCCCAAGAGGGAGGAGTCGGTGCGTCCACAGCCCAAAGAGGGGGGAGTCGGTGCGTCCATAGCCCAAGAGGTGGAAGTCTGCGCTTCCACAGCCTTAGGACCCAAGCTGCAGTCCCAAGAGCCAGAAGGGGAGGAGTTACAGGCTCAACCCCCTGAATTTTTCTGGGGGGGAGAAGGGCAGGATGCTGATGTTCCCCAGCAGCCTCTATTTATGCTGCTGAAGGGAGCACGGCACACACCAGCCCAGCCGCCACAGCAGAGGGAGCCAGAACCGCCACAGCCTCCCTCTGAGTGGCCAGCATCCGCCCCATCGCCTCTGCCTCCACCACCACCAGGAGCAGAGCAGCAGGAGCTGCCTCTGTCTCCACCACCACCAGGAGCAGGGCAGCAGGAGCTGCTTCTGTCTCCACCATCACCAGGAGCAGAGCAGCAAGAGCTGCCTCTGCCTCCGCCACCTCCACCAGCAGAGGGTGAATGCCTGCTGGTTCCACATCCACCGTCGTGGGAGGACTGCTTGCCCCTCCCACCTCCACCAGCAGAGGGTGAATGCCTGCTGGTTCCGCCTCCACCGTCGTGGGAGGACTGCTTGCCCCTCCCACCTCCACCAGCAGAGGATGAATGCCTGCTGGTTCTGCCTCAACCGTCGTGGGAGGACTGCTTGCCCCTCCCACCTCCACCAGCAGAGGATGAATACCTGCTGGTTCCGCCTCAGCCGCCGTGGGAGGACTGCTTGCCACTCCCAGCTCCACCAGCAGAGGGTGAATACCTGCTGGTTCCGTCTCAGCCGCTGTGGGAGGACTGCTTTCCCCTCCCACCTCCACCAGCAGAGGGTGAATACCTGCTGGTTCCACATCCACCGTCATGGGAAGGACTGCTCCTGCCCTGCCTCGCACCACCCAGGGATGCCTGCCTCGCATCGCCTGGGGCTGCCTGTTCCACATCGCCTGGGGTCGCCAGGGATCCTGCTTCGCCTGGGGTCGCCAGGGATCCTGCTTCGCCTGGGGTCGCCAGGGATCCTGCTTTGCCTGGGGTCGCCAGGGATCCTGCTTCGCCTGGGGTCACTACACTGTGGTCGGAGCCCCACGGAGGGGAGCTGCCGGCCATGAAGAAAGGGGGGGAGGTCAGGAGACCAGCTTCCCCCGCAGCAATTTCGCTGCAGGAGAAAGGGTGGCCAGAGCCCCACGGAGGGGAGCTGTCGGCCATGAAGAAGGGGGGGCAGGTCTGGAGACCACCCCCAAAAATTTTTTGGCCAGAGGAGCCGGCCGGTGCGCGGGCCATTGGAACACTACGGCTGTTTGGGTGGGAGGAGGACATCCCACCGTGGCCGCCACCTTTGGCCCGTTGCTGCCCCTGTTCCTGCGCCGGGACTGCTGACCGGGACTTTGGGGACTAAGGGGGGAGGTGGCCGAAAAGGCCATGTGTGCTGCGCACAAGGGGGGGCATGTGTGGCGGAGTGTCCCGCCCCTATTTATTATTATTTGTATTTTTGTTTGCGGCGCGGGTAAAAGCGCCGCGTCTTTTGTTATTATATTTAAAAACCCCGTGAGGATGCATGGCTGATCAGCTACTGATTATTTAACTAGCTGACAGTCATGCATCCTTACCAAACGCGTGCAGACTCTGGCCGGGGGATAATAAGATAATTACCAACTAGTTAAATCCCTCGGCCAGAGTATATAAACCAGCAGCACTCTGCACTCGGGGTTGAGAGTGTAGAGGAGAGTACGGGAGAGCGGAGAGAGAAAAAGCAACATTAACAAAACAATTGCTAAGACGTGCTGGATTTCCCAGCACATCACTTACTTGTTTGTTTGTTCATTCGTTTGGCCCTTGTGCCCTTTTGTTTTGTGTTGTGTTAATTTGTTTAATATTTTGTTTATTAAATACGCTGAGTGCACTAACACTCAGCTTCAACCGCCCATCCACTGTTTGGTTTGAGTTACTTCCTGGTCCGTGACGTCATCCACATCACCACTGCGAGCCAGACTGTCACAATTCTACAAAGATATTCTAAAATGGCCTGGACACATTTGTTGGTACCCCTTAGAAAAGATAACAAATAATTGGATTATAGTGATATTTCAAACTAATTAGTTTTTTTAATTAGTATCACACATGTCTCCAATCTTGTAATCAGTCATTCAGCCTATTTAAATGGAGAAAAGTAGTCACTGTGCTGTTTGGTATCATTGTGTGCACCACACTGAACATGGACCAGAGAAAGCAAAGGAGAGAGTTGTCTGAGGAGATCAGAAAGAAAATAATAGACAAGCATGGTAAAGGTAAAGGCTACAAGACCATCTCCAAGCAGCTTGATGTTCCTGTGACAACAGTTGCAAATATTATTAAGAAGTTTAAGGTCCATGGAACTGTAGCCAACCTCCCTGGGCGCGGCCGCAAGAGGAAAATCGACCCCAGATTGAACAGAAGGATAGTGCGAATGGCAGAAAAAGAACCAAGGATAACTGCCAAAGAGATACAAGCTGAACTCCAAGGTGAAGGTACGTCAGTTTCTGATCGCACCATCCGTTGCTTTTTGAGCGAAAGTGGGCTCCATGGAAGAAGACCCAGGAGGACTCCACTTTTGAAAGAAAAACATAAAAAAGCCAGACTGGAATTTGCTAAAATGCATATTGACAAGCCACAATCCTTCTGGGAGAATGTCCTTTGGACAGATGAGTCAAAACTGGAGCTTTTTGGCAAGTCACATCAGCTCTATGTTGACAGACGAAAAAATGAAGCTTTCAAAGAAAAGAACACCATACCTACAGTGAAACATGGAGGAGGCTCGGTTATGTTTTGGGGCTGCTTTGCTGCGCCTGGCACAGGGTGCCTTGAATCTGCGCAGGGCACAATGAAATCTCAAGACTATCAAGGCATTCTGGAGTGAAACGTACTGCCCAGTGTCAGAAAGCTCTGTCTCAGTCGCAGGTCATGGGTCCTCCAACAGGATAATGACCCAAAACACACAGCTAAAAGCACCCAAGAATGGATAAGAACAAAACATTGGACTATTCTGAAGTGGCCTTCTATGAGTCCTGATCTGAATCCTATCGAGCTTCTATGGAAAGAGCTGAAACTTGCAGTCTGTAAAAGGCACCCATCAAACCTGAGACAGCTGGAGCAGTTTGCTCAGGAAGAGTGAGCCAAACTACCTGTTAACAGGTGCAGAAGTCTCATTGAGAGCTACAGAAAACGTTTGATTGCAGTGATTGCCTCTAAAGGTTGTGCAACAGAATATTAGGTTAGGGGTCCCATCATTTTTGTCCATGCCATTTTCATTTGTTTTATTATTTACAATATTATGTTGAATAAAAAATCAAAAGCAAAGTCTGATTTCTATTAAATATGGAATAAACAATGGTGGATGCCAATTACTTTTGTCAGTTTCAAGTTATTTCAGAGAAAATTGTGCATTCTTCGTTTTTTGTGGAGGGGTACCAACAAATTTGAGCACGTCTGTATATATATTGTAATCATAGATGGCTTAAAAGAACATGGTGGGGGGGGGGTGGAGTTTCTAAGCTTTCCAGTGATACCGCCCCTTTCAGTCTAGCTGCTACAATGACGGAGCAGTACACTCAAAACGAAACCTAAGTTGTGAACCTGTCACATGATGAGAGGCTTAACTTCAGGCGATCGTAGTTCCGGATAGGAACCGCATACACACACTGAATACGTCTTTGGAAAGCCCAGAGTCTGTACTTTTAAACAAGCCATGAACCAGGTAGGTGCCTTGTACGGTGCCTGAGTAATATGTGTGTAACCTTTGGTGCCCTGGCGCCCCAAAATGAATGGGGCTGAGTTTTAAGAGTTAAAGCGAAAGTTTCTATAATCCTTAAAGATAGTGGCTGAGAATCACGTATGAGAGAATAAAGTCTTGCGGTACTTAAAATATCCAGCACTACTTTTATTTATTTATTTTAACCAGAACTGCTCAGAATGCAGCTCACAGTGTTTGTGTCACTGACACCCACTTCCGTTTCAGGTATTCTAAATTGGGTGAAAAATACAGTAGCTTGGTGTCTTAAACTGTCTCTGGGATTTTCCTGCACTGAATGTTGCAGATATGCGGGAGCAACTTGGAAAATGCTTGATTCCTGCAATCCCATGCTGAAATTCAAGCCCTGAAGCTTTACTTGTGTATGAAAATTATAGAGGTTTGCAGAAGAGAAGAGATTTCTCTTGTCGCACAATGCCTGTATAGGGCTGTCGTCTTCTCATTATTATACATTTATTGGTGTATTAATAAATACTGTATATACGACAAATCCTTACTGTTGCCACCCGAATAACAAAATAATACATTCCAGTGATATTACATTGTAACACACTGTAATATCACGAAAACAGGGATTTCAGCATCCAAACTGCCAGTGAATACTGACCAAAACAAAGCTGCATTTCAGTGGATTACAGTGCATTTTAAAAAGTAAAATGTTAACCAGTAAAATCAAAACATGAAAAGTGCCATTGAGTGTGTTCAAGACATGTGTGCTTAGCTGTGGACTTTGCCCAGGCACAACTTGAAATGAAAACACTATTTATAAAGGAGGTTACTGTTACAGTTCTGGAAATAAAGACAATAAAACCCTTATCTACTGGACACAGACCAGCTCTTACCACAACATGCATCATCTGTGGGAACCCTTGTTTGTTTAAAAATAAAGTCTTGCCCTTAAATAAATTGTAGCTGTAACTCAAAAAGCATGTGTACCTAAACTAAAAAACTGAAGATGAAACAGCTATGCCCTTTCAAAAACACAGGCTTTCTTCAAAGGCTGCATTGTTCCAAATGACACACTTTGTGATTATTTTCCATGTATTTTTTTTAATGTCCATTCCAGCTATCATTTCTTTTTCTGTTTAGTAGTCCTTGTTTCATTTGCTTCTTTCTATTATAATTGTTCTCTCTTCCTCCCCTGGATGCATGTCCATCATGATCAGGATGTACAGTTTGTAATAGTTGTACCTACATACATTAGCTAATCCAATCGTGATGACTCCTGGTATGGACATTTTTTATCAAGCATATCACAATCTAATGGTGATTGTCGTGTACAATCACTGTTCTCATTGTACATTCACAAATATATAAATATTCACAAATTTTGGTTCATTTTATGGGCATTAGGTGATTAATTGCTATATTCATCCGTAATTGCTATATTCATCTGTACCAACAATGACACTACTACACTACTCCCTACCCCAGTTGGTAATCATAGATGTGGTAGGTGCGCACAGTGCAATAATACATGTAAAACTGATTGCTTTAACCATTCTTGTATGGGAAAAAAGGTATCCTATTTGGCAGTTTATTAATTGTGGTACGACTCATGTGATTCATTTTCTGAAATGCCTGGAATATAAAAGTTCTATTAGAAGGAAAGATTCTAATTGTCCAGTAGCTCTACGCTTTACTGAATATGCACATCCAGTCTCCTCTTTGCAATTTACTGGAATAGAGAAAGTCACAATGTCTGTAAGAGGAGGTGACCTTGATTTGAAATTGCTTAAAAGAGAAACATATTGGATTCATACTCTAGAAACTTTAAAACCAAAAGGATTAAACGATGAACTGGATTTTAAACCTTTTCTGCCCTGTGTGATGCTAATTACTGTATTTATCATTATTAGATGTGTGTATCAAGCTGAAATGTTATAATATGACTTGAATCTAAACATTCAAAAAATGAAAAGACTCAAACAATTGTCCTCTAAACCTCATTCATTATGATCACTTGGAGATGATTACTATCTTGATTGATATGATTTAGCTGCTGAGGTTTGTGGAAATTGAGTGTGTGGTATCTCAATTGAAATGTGTACCTTATTTGTATATGCTATTGTATTGTATGCAAAGTTACATTTTATATGCATTTGGGTCATTTAATGAAGAATAATGAACACATTTGTAATAAAATAATGGATCTCCTTTTTTTTTTTTTTTTTTTTTAAAGAAAATGAAAATATTTAAGAGATTTGTATAATTAAGTGAATGGGCATGAATGCAATTCAAGCTCACTAAATCAAGGAGCATCTCTATAATTAAAGGTAAAGTAGTAGATAAAAGGTTCTACATCAATGGTGAGGTAATACCAACAGTGTCTGAGAAGCCAGTGAAAAGTCTTTTGAGATAGTACGACGAGGATCTAAAGGACACAGTTCGTGTGGGAGAAGTTAGACAACAAGCAGTCAAAGGGTTGAAGAGCATAGACACCAGCGCTTTACAAGGCAAACTAAAACTCTTGTGCTTTCAGTTTGGTCTACTGCCCAGGCTGCTGTGGCCACTGACTCTGTACGAGGTTTCTTTGACAACAGTAGAGAAGCTGGAAGCTTTAATCAGTTCATACGTCAGGAAATGGTTGGGAATTCCACGCTGCCTCAGCAGAGTGAGACTTTATGGTAAAGGAATCCTGCAGCTACCAGTCTCTTCTCTAACCGAGGAGTTTAAGTGCGCCAAGGTCCAACTGGAAATTTACATTAGTAGAGTCACACGACAAATGCGTAAGGCAGCACCTGTGTTGAAAACTGGAAGAAAGTGGGCGGCAAAGAAAGCCGTGGAAGATGCAAAGGCTGACCTTCAAATCTGTGATCTCATAGGGCAAGTTCAGCATGGAAGAGGGAGTCTTGGTCTCAGTTCAGCTCCTCCTACATGGCACAAGGCAGCCCCAGCTCAACGGAGGAAGCTGGTAGTCAACGAGGTGTAAAAGCAGGAGGAGAGGATGAGGTGCGTAAAGGCAGTTTCCGAAGCCAAGCAGGGAGAATGGATGAGATGGGAGAGTGTGGAACAACGCAAGATCGGCTGGCAAGACCTATGGACAGTGGAACAGAGCAGGATCAGTTTCCTTATCAGGTCAACATATGATGTTCTCCCATCACCACAGAACCTAAACCTCTGGGTAGTAGAGGATCCCTCATGTCCTTTGTGTTCATCACCTGCAACATTTACGGCACATTTTGACAGGATGTAAGGTGGGTCTTAGCCAAGGACGGTTTACTTGGCACCATGACCAGGTGCTGCGATGCTTGGCTTTAGCATTGGAAGACAAGCGTAACATGACCAATAAGTTGCCACCAGTTCCATCAAAACATTACACACAAAAGACAACATTTCTCCACCCAGGAGAGCAACCACCAAGAAAAAGGTGTTAAAACCAAGCCTCGCCCAGGAGAACTGGAAGCTGCTAGAGACTGGAAAATGCTGGCAGATGTTGGTCAACGGCTTATTTTTCCACCTGAGATTACCAACACTAACCTTCGACCAGATATTGTCTTGTGGTCTGGATCAGCACACCTTGTTCACCTGGTAGAGTTAACAGTGCCATGGGAGGATGCTGTAGATGAGGCGTATGAGAGGAAGAAACTGCGGTATGCTTAACTAGCCACTGAAGCAGAACAGCGAGGGCCAAGTTTAAATCAGCATGAAGTTTTAACATCTACTCCCATGTAATGGAAATCAGTGGATAATTATGGCATTCCTAGATTTGTCATCGAAAAGGATAAAAAATGTATCGAACTGAAATGTTTGTTTGTTTGTTAGTTGACAAAAGACTTTGTTTCAAGTCCCAC
Source organism: Acipenser ruthenus (assembly GCF_902713425.1). NCBI lineage: Eukaryota > Metazoa > Chordata > Actinopteri > Acipenseriformes > Acipenseridae > Acipenser > Acipenser ruthenus. The sequence goes on along the minus strand of NC_081189.1, from coordinate 114,808,599 downwards.
ATCGGGTCCTGGTGATTTTGGATTTGGGATTTTAATAATAAAGTATTGGAGCTATTTTCAACAACTTTTTGCGTTTCAAATGTTTTTGTTTTTGAGTAAATGTAAATGTAACACATTTTCACAGAACAACTGTTCTTTTGGGCCTCTGTCAGTCACACACCTGAAAACACAAGACAGCTGAGCTGCGTTTCCAACATCGGTTGTTTCTAGTTGTTTCTAATAATATTATTATTCATAGTTTAGAGTACATGTAGCCTATATGGTAACATTCACTCTAAGTAATGCTTTGTAGTTGGTCTCAGGCTGACAAAACTGTAATAAACATAGGGGTATTTACTGTTCGTAAGAAAATAGTATTAACCAGGCAAATTATTGTTCAAATGCAGCATCGGTGCACGGTTAGTTACAACACTGCCTCTGCGATGTCTCTGCTCCGTCTCTCTCTTTGGCAGCTTGGCATCAACTCAGGTCCTCCTCCATAGCTCACTTGATCAAATCCTTGAACTTAAATAGTTTAGCTGAAAAGCACTTTTTTAAAACCAAGACTACAGCAGCAACGACAACAATCTCCCTAACTTCCAAGGAGTTGTGGGCTTGCTAAACGTTAAGTGGGAATTACCTTTTGTAATGTTTGTTTATCTTGCTATGTTTGTTCATCTTAATTTGCATTGGTTGCGGGTGTATTAGGCAGCATTTTGAAGCTGGAATTTATTACCGTGTGTGACAAGTTGGCTGAGTGTGTGATGGGAAACAAAACAATAGACCAGTCCCGTTTGCAGTTCAATCAAAAACTTTGCCAAAAAATAATAATAATAATGGCGCCGGGATACACAACGATGTGTAACCCGGCAACCACAACACAAGAAAGGAACAGGGGGAAAGGAACTGAAAAATCCCAATCCTGGAGGACAGAAAAACCCCAAAAATAACAGTCCGTTCCTCCTTAATCCTGGAAGGGAAAACAGGGCATAACCGGTCCGGCACTTGCGGGTTCGCGCTCCTTCCTCCAAACTCCGGAGCATCCCGTTAGTGCTCTACCAACAGATAACACAAAGACAAGGGGTTAGCAAGTTTTATCCGCGCCACACAACCTCCTTTTATTCCCCTGAATATGCTTTGTCTTTCTCTCTCACTCGCCGTCTCTCTCGCTGTACCTTGCCAGAAGGAACAGAACCCTGGGCCACGCCTCCTTTTGTACGCTCCATCCCATCCCCATTGGTCAGCGAGGGCAACCGCCGTCGACCAATGCGTGATTGCCACAGCGCTTCCCATCTGGGTTGATGACGTTGTGCACCGTGGACCCGCCCCCCTTTCCAGGTGGCCGACTTCCGACTTTCCTGGGGGTGTCTGCTCCTCCTCTCTAGTGCCCTCACCGGTCGGGAGGGAGATCTAAAACAAGAGTTCATTCTCTCTTTGTCACATCGTGTCATATTGTTTAGTAACAAATTCAAGTTTGACTGAATTTTGTAACCTGATATTTTCATTACATCTTTTTGTTTTTGATTAAGTGAACAATTTAAGTTGGGCTGCATTTTTAAGCAGTTTAACCTTAAAATAAGGATTTAACGAACGTTGTTGTAGTTGGCATTGCTTAGACAACTTTTTTTTTTCTACTGTACAGTGTTGGTCTGTGGCAAAGTGGTTGATTGGGTACAGGTGCAGGAGTGATGCAGTGCGTGAATGAAACAGATAGAGATGATTATTATTTTCTTTTCCAGGTCTGGCGACCAAACAATAATCCCACTGCAATACACACTAATGTGTACTGCACGGGGTAAAAAACAAGGGGATTGCAGTCCCAAATAGTAAACAATAATATCCACCCCACAATAATACAAACAGGGTAACCAGTCCTGGGTGTGTGCAGTAGTGCTCGTGGTGAGTCATACAAGTTTATTTTGTGACAGTGGTTAAGTGTTGTTCCGGCTTTCTGCTGGCCCAAGGCAACAGCTCCGGAAATGTGTTAGCTGTCTGGTGATTCACAAACAAGACAGTTACTAACAGACGGAACAAACAATCAAAACGCTCACGAAACTGCTACGTTCTCTGGGGTCTCTCACAGTCTTTCTAGGTTAAAATACAAAACCAACAGAAAGGAACAGATTGTGATTCTCCACCCCCTTTTATGCCATCACACATGATCCCTTCGTAAACGAGTGCAACCGCCTCTCCAATCTGTGGCTGCCACGTCGTTTCCCTTCCGGGTCAATGCGTTCTTGCAGCGAAGTCTCGCCTTCATCCAGACTGGCCGACTTCCCGACCCTGGGAAAGAACTGTCAGACCAGCCCGTCCAAAGAACTCTGTTCTCGCTGCTTAGCGCCCTCACAGGTCGGGAGGGAGATTTACAACCAAGAATCATTGTATTTCTGTCACAAGGTCGAAGTTATAATTCGCAATGTTTGGCTATAAAGGTTAATGTCACATTATATATTTTCTACAGAAGTGTTTTTACTAGTAAAAATGCAAAATGTTATTTTTGTGTGACTGTTGTAAAACAAATGTATAAACTGCTGTCAAGCACACAATATAATACTATGTTAATCTTTGTATTCATTTTCTGAAGTAAATGCAACAAGTAAACAATACCTGTGCATTTTTGTCATTAATAATAATAATAATAATAATAATAATAATAATAATAATAATAATAATAATAATATGTTTTATATAGCGCCTTTCATAGTGTTCCACCATCACAAAGCACTTTACAGAGGTAGGCTGTGAACTGTGCATTTATATGCATAGTCACTTACAATAGGACATTGATTTAACATCTCATCTGCAGGATGGAGCACAAGGAGGTTAAGTGACTTGCTCAGGGTCACACAGTGAGTCATTCAGTGGCAGGGGTGAGATTTGAACCAGTGACCTTCTGGTTACAAGCCCTGGACTTTAACCACTGGACCACACTGCCTCCTAATTGTACAACAGAATTGTACACAATTAAACAATATTTGTTCATTTTTTAACATTTATAATTATAAAACAGTTTAAATGTAGGCCCTGTGCCTTGTTCTATAGTTTACAATAGCTTACCGGCACTCTATTATCTATATCTATTTTCTGTATCGGCCGATTATGGGTAGATAACCATCGGCTATCGGTGTCAGCTGAGAAAATCTTTGTCGATGCATATGCCGATGTATTATACTGATGTATTGTCCTCTTGGTACACCACAAAATCCACAATTCTATATTTATATCAATACCTTGACAGGCTTTCGAAATACGTTTCAACTCTTTAAAAAATAAATTAATAAATAAATAAACTAAACAAAGCTGAACCAATTTAGAAGGGCCCTAGACTAAACAGGGTTAATTAAAGGGTACCTGTAGTGGAAGTGAATGTGGAATCATTTCAATAGAAAACGTGGCTGAAAATGTGACACAATTTAAAGCCCCTGCTTGGCCAATTTCCAATTATAAAAGCATTAAAACAACATGAAGCTTCTCTGCATTGTGTCTCTCACATGGCACACAGGATATTTATCAGATTATTATGGATGAAAGAAGTCAAATAGCAGGGTACTTATATGAACCGTTAGGTCCGACTACCTCAGTTTAACTTTGTCAGGCAGCGATAGTGAATATTCAAATTGCAGAACACTGACGAGGAATGCCTGTGTTGTCAGGAACATAAACTGCTGGCTGACGAGTTAACCCTTTGCTTACAGTGCTGATTTTAGATCGAATTTGATCAACGAGGAAACACGGGTGATTGACAGCTTATTTAACCAATGAGACCAGCTTTTTAAAAAAAAATGTATTCATGACCCACAGACCTCCAACTACCTATTGTAGTATCAGAGTGGGTCATAATATCATTTTGTTTATGAAATTAACAGAATTGTAATATACAGATGGGGGGGTCCTAAGCCATTATCTGTGTCTACTTGGTTTCTTGTCACAAAATCCCCCACTGACAAAGAATGCTTTTAAAAAGAGTCATAAACTAAATACTGGACAAGTGGTTTGTCTTCACCAGTGCTGAATAAATCCTGAAGCATTGTCTTTTGAACATGCTGGGGGTATGGATCCAGCAGAAGAAGATCTTGACGAAAAGCTAACTAAAACTACAGAGGGATCGTCCTGGAGCTAACGCACATAGTTTTTATTTACACGCAGCTATACAAAGACATTTTTTTCATACTACTGTATACTTGCACAGCATCTTCACGTACTTGCTAAGCTTTTGATCCAACATTTATTGGGAGTATTTTGATTATTGTGTTCACCAATAAATATGTGTTTCCTTGCATTTTTTCCCCTCGCATCGCAGATGTTTTTTTTTTGCTTTAGGATTTGTATATGTTTTTGTTTTAGTTGGTAGCTGGGATGTGTGTTTACATGTTCATATTTGTTGTTCACATTATTTTTATGGAAAGCTACTATTGCAAAAACAATGAAATGGCATTTTTTATATTTGAACATTTGTATTCCTTTTATTTGAAACTAAAATCAAGTAATAATGTTTTATTGTTAGGTTTCTCAGTAAATGTATTTTTTAAATATTACACTTTTTTATATTTTTTGGGGGGTAGCATATAAATAACATAGGTAAAAATTAAAACAAGTTATTTTTTGTTTAAAATTGTTTGCTGAGGCTTGTGTAGCAAAAACTTAAGATATTTCAATTCTGATTTCTAATTTGAAATGTTTATAAAATCGTGCAGCTTTCATGCCCTCATGTTTTTTTCTATGTAACTGGGAAATGGGGGTAAAATGGCAATTTATGTAAAGAAATAATAATAATATGCATTTTTCACTGTTTTCGGAGTTTAACAACCATTTATTTATGTTTTGCACGTAGCAAATCAAAAACAAATTATATAGATAGAAAGTGCAATTTGGACCTACCACTACTGAGCAAGTAAAAGATTACCAAGCAACTGCCATTTTAGAGACAGCGCTTAGAGTTTTCCATCCGTAAGCAAAGGGTTAAAGACGTTAAATTTAAAATGCATTACTGTGACAGACACAGAATGATTCTTGGTGATAAATCTCCCTCCCGACCTGTGAGGGCGCTGTGTAAAGGGAACAGTGCCCTAGACTGGATGGCCAGACAATTCATTCCCAGGGTTAGGCAGAAGTCAGCTATCTAGAAAGGGGGCGGAGCTACGGTACAATCATCGACCCAGAAGGGAAACGACGTGGCAGCTGTGGATTGGAGGAGCGGTTGCAATGGTTAACCAATGGGTCATGATTGACTGTATAAAAGGGGACGTAGCGAAGTGATCTCTTCCTTTGTCATGGTTAACGCTAACCGGTAGTAGTACCGTATTGTGAATGGTGAGTGTTTTGTTTGTTTTGTCGTGTCTAATTGTACTAGTTTGTTATTTAGATGGCTAACACGATCCGGAGCTGTCGCTACAGGCCAGCACAAAACCCAGACAACACTGCACTTTGTTTCACAATAAATTGTATTTGCACCACGAGCACTTCAGCACTCACTTTGGACTGGTGACCGTGTTTGTATATTGTGTGTGTATTAAATACTGTGTTTATTGTTTCGGGACCGAACCCCTAGGTTAAACTGTGTAGTACACAGCCTTGTGTCCTACCATTCATTATTATTTACCGTTTGTCATCAGACTTTGGATTATAAATAAAATACCCTTGCACCTGGATTATCGTTGTCTGTCTGTTATTGATTACCGCATCACTCCTGCACCTCCACACTGCAAACCGCTTTACCACAATTACTGACAAGGCTGAACTGGACATATACATTGTTCACAAATCAGCACTGGAAATGAACTGCATTGACGCCATGATCAAGCGCCAAGTGAAGGGACCTGCACCCAAGGGAGAATTCTCAAAATCGGTATAAATGTGCTGATGTCACGTCATAAAAATATAGGCTTAATTGAATAATAACTGTTTGAGAAATGTTACAATACATTTTTTTCCCCATTGAGACAGTATAGGCCAATAGCGTATCATATGTTTACTAGATACATCCACTGCGGGCAGCTCCTGGAAAGGCATGCAAGACGTCCCCTACCTTGTTGTGTGGAGTATATCCACAGAAAATAATAACGCAAATACACGAAAACAGTGAAAAAGCCTAACAATTTCCAAACTGGAAAAAGATAATAAAGAGAAAGCACAATACTTCTCTTTTTTCATACAAGTGTTCTACTTTTTCAAGCTTCTGTAAAAGGCTACCGCTGATAACAAATAGTACATCAAAGTGTGCAATAAAAAGCCTGTAATACTAGTATCTTGGGCTTCTGGTGACATTGACCTTTGGTCTCGTCATTTATCTTGCCCACTTTGGTGTAGTTTATTCCTTCTTGTTAATAAATGCTATTGAGTTATATAGAATGACCTACCTGTTGATGATTTCGTTGTGCTAAACGATGAGACGGCCTTTGCTGTGTGCCGTTTTCTTGTTGTCGGCAAATATTGTTGGCATCGCATCGGGTTTTAGCCTCGTCTTGCATTCATACCCCAGAATATCTGCCTGCATGTTCCTTTCATAGCATTCAGGCTCAAAGTGGTTCTCACACACGAAAGAATTTTGACCGAATGGAAAGGTTTTCAGTGTATGCCCCATTCTCAAATTATGTAGCCATTTTTTTGTCTCACTAAATCCACTGGCATTGGACAACCTGTCTGAAGAGCTAGGCATTGGAGATGTGTGGAGAAAACCAAACATTTGATTGAATAAAATAAACATTTTTGTATTATACTTTAGTAAGGATGGGTTTTGGAGATCATTTTGTGAGCTGGATACATAATATTCATGCCCCTCTGCAGCAGTTCATACTAGAGGTTCTCTCCAGTCCATTTAATCTATACAGAGGAACTAGACAGGGTTGTCCCGTTTTCCCCTTTTATTTAATTTAGCAATCAAACCTTTAGCCGAATTAATTTGGCAAACTGATGTTTATCCAGGGAATTGGTCATAAAAATGTGAAAAGTAATGCTACGGTATATGCGGGTGACATCTGAGTTACTTGGAAGAACCCCAGTTCTTCCCTTCCATTCCTCATGGATATAATAAATTGATACAGTGATGTTTCAGGATATAAAGTAAATTGGTTAAAATCAGAAACTATCCCCCTGTCTAAAAAATTTTTTTAGTACTGAGCATCAGATGGCCTGCACAAGGTTTTAAATACTTGGGGATTCAAATTTAATAAAATATTAAAGATACTGTCAAATGTAATATGTCACCACTAATTGATAGGATTTCAGTTAAATTACAGTACTGGAATAAATTGCCACTGTTCTTCTGGGGCAGAAAGAAACCATTACAATGGCAGCTATGCCGATGGTGGCACACACTTTGGAGCAGAATAGAAACCATTACAATGGCAGCTATGCCGATGGTGGCACACACATTGGAGCAGAATAGAAACCATTACAATGGCAGCTATGCCGATGGTGGCACACACATTGGAGCAGAATAGAAACCATTACAATGGCAGCTATGCCGATGGTGGCACACACATTGGAGCAGAATAGAAACCATTACAATGGCAGCTATGCCGATGGTGGCACACACATTGGAGCAGAATAGAAACCATTACAATGGCAGCTATGCCGATGGTGGCACACACTTTGGAGCAGAATAGAAACCATTACAATGGCAGCTATGCCGATGGTGGCACACACATTGGCCATGCTGCCACTTCATATTCCAGTCTCCTATTTTAAACATATTAATGTACTTTTCAGTGAATGTATATGGGGTTATAAGAAAGCAAGGCTTAAAATCAGTAAACTATATAAACGTCATAATATAGGAGGTGTGAATATTCCCAATCCCTACTGGCATTATTTATCTTATCAATTTAGGCCCCTTAGAGATTGGTTTGTAAAATCAAGCAATCCCCCAACTTGCTGAAATTGCTGAAAATATGACCTCCCCCTACAGTTTAAAAGACTCATTGTTACATGGCCCTCCAGCCGCTCAGAAGAATAACTTTATCTTTACATTTGCACTCAACATTTTCAAAAGATCCGCCCTTCTTTTAAATGACTTTAAAATAATACATTTCAGTTCAGGACTTTGGAATAACCCAAATATTTTGTATAATAAGAAACCTTTATATAACAACACTTGGATTAATGCACAAGTCAATAAGGTGGGTGATTTGTTTGAAGAAAATGTATCTCCTTCTTTGAGATCTCTAAAGGATAGGTGCCATGTTCCAATTGGAGAAACTACAATTTACAAACATAAAAAAATCTTTAGCCAACCTAATCCCTCCACTTCACTGTCCTAATCTGACTAAACTGGAGAGGTTTGTATTAAATCCATTGAATTCCCATGGCTTTGTATCCAAAGTATCCAAATTATTTAAAGAGAAGTTGTCATACAGTAATATTAAAGTCAAAATGGGAGATAAAGATAGAAACTCCAATAATGGCATCATCCTGGAATAATATCAGTAGCAATATTATATTTTCTTGACCCAATGCCAAATTAAGATCCATTCAGTATACAATTGTAAATAGCATTCATTATACTCCTGTTAGATTATTAAAGTGCAGTTTGAAACAGGATGCTGGAGATGTGACTCTGGAAAGGACATCTTTTCCATATGTTATGGAGTTGTAGTAAACTACATGATTACTGGACCACAGCACTTAGCATACTTCCAATAGTTTACAAATACATATCCCCTGCAACCCTTTTGTTGCAATTTTAGGAGGCATATCTACTCTCCAAGTTAGTAAACCACAGTCTAAATTACTACTTTCGCTACTCCTCATAGCTAAAAAAAAATGATACTAACTTCCTGGAAGGATACTGAACCCCCTATAGCACTTTGGAAGAACTCTGTACAGGACGTTATTAACTTGGAAAGAGTAGCTGTTCTTTTTTAGACGAGGACTCAGAATTTTCTGAAGTATGGAATAGTGTGTCCTCTTATTTTATGGATATGGATTTTAACTAAATGACATAAATATACTGTACCGATATGTATTTATATATGAGCTACCCAAAGTTATTGTATCATTTTACTGCAACCACTTTTCCCTTGTGCCTGAACTGTCCCGCTGAGCATGGAGCCATATGGACACCTTACTCAAACCCCATAAAAAACACAGAGATGCAGACATACAGATATAAATATCAAAACAATTGCAGTCAGTTTTGTTTAAAAATACATCTGCACACAACCGCAAGTAAGACAGGCATAATATAGCCCTGTGTTGAGTGGGACAGTTTGGGATAGTTCAGGCTTTTCAACTTGCAACCCAATGCATTCTGGTAAGTGTAGTCCTGCTTCTTTTAAAGGAAAGAGTGGTACCTGAGACAGGTAAAACATACCAGAATGCATTGGGTTGTGAGTTGAAAAGCCTGAACTATCCCAAACTCCCGCTCAACATGGAGCTAATTAAAATATGTTTGTATTAACTATGGCGGTCTGTTACAGCCTGGGGATAAATATGTGCATGTGGTAGGCTTGCGAACGATCTTCAGCTGTGCGGTTCATGAGCCTCCAGTCTACAGACATACACGAGGAAAAACAACGACACCACGAAGGCATGAACAACCTTTTGGCAGCACTATCGATTGTGGACGGCCCCTTGTGTGATTGACAATGTTCAAACATAGGCTTTAAAAAGTTCAATTGGCAAACAGCTCATTTATGATTTAACCTAAGAATTGACAAATAGAAATTTAATTTATAATTAAGAATTAATTTATAAATTTTAAAATTAATTTATAAATATAATTAATTGACCAATTAACTTATGAATTGACCAATTAATTTAAGAATTAACTTATGAATTTACAAATTAATAAATTAACTATTTAATTGTGACCCTTATAATGCTCCATACTCACCAGCTGTATACAGTATAGCTGGCTTATCAATCGGAGTGCCTCTCTTTCTGGCAAAATTGAGCTACAACAGTATTACATATTGAAAGTCTCAAATAGACTGTATACAATCTACGTTAATAACTTTGACCCTTTTCTAGGGTGCTACATAAACATTCATGTGATTTCTACAGTAAGTGGTTGTACTATCATTTAATACAAATTAAAGCTAGTAAACTGTGTATTGCAGTGTTTTGTTGGCAGACTGCAAGCACCAGCCAAAAATGGAAACTGCTCCACATTTAATTTAGTAGCTCGTGCTAATCTCCTAAGGAAGTGGTATGTGGGTTTGTGCTAATCTGCATTAATAAAATGAATAAGAAATATCCCAAACCATTTGTGTACATAAATGTAATTTGTAGACCAAAGTGATTTTCCGTTTCAACATTAGTCTTTTCCATTTGATAAGTCATTTCCATGTTTTTCCATTTCATATACATATTACTTGATATTTATTTATTGTAATTTTACTTTCAAGCTCTGTTGTTCGAGTAAATGCGAATGCATTATTGTTATTTGTATTTATTTTAATCAAGCAACAGTTAACAGAATTGAAAAAATATTAAAAACTAAAGAAAAAAATAAAACATACTGTAGAAATCGCATTAATGTTTTTACAGAAACTTCTGAAAACGTAAAAATAAACAGTGATTGAAATCACAGTTCTTATTTATTTATTATGTATTTATTAATGCACTTGTGCATTCTCGGACTCTGGTTAATGAGAAACGGCATCATGAGAAAGTATGTATACTCAGAATCTTGAAAGACTAAAAATAAATGTAAGGACTGGTGGTTCCATGAATATTTTTAGAAACTTAAAATTGGTCTCATTTTTTTGTAGGTGTTTTTTTATATAAAATGTAAAAGAAAAAATGGAATTACTACAATTAATATTGCTTCTTATTTTATGTTTTGAATTTAGAAATTGCTTCACATTTTTCTCTTCTGTCTAAGTTGTTTGTTTGTTTTTGCGCCTGAAATATAATTTATCTGTTTCTTTTGGTGTCTGGTTCTTTCTTTCTTTTCCCGCTTTTGTTCTGCGTGTAATCAATTACACTTTGCTTAAATATATGGACTTTACTTACTTTGAAATTCACTGTGTGCTAAGACACGTTTGTGGTTTTAAACTTCTAATATAAATACATTATTTTGCAATTACTTTTCATAGATACAGGTAACTATTACTTGCTCTTTAATTCTATTTAAATCTAAAATCCTAAAAAAATGAATAAATTTAGAATTTTGTGGCCCTGTTAACACTAGAAGCCCCGCGGCGGTCATTTTGGCGGTTTTTGGTTATATAATGTAATTTTCTCCAGTTGTGTAACACATATGGGGCTGTGCGTTCATGTACCTTTCTGTCTTTATGTATTAAATATTCTCAAACGCGGGAGTGCAGAAATGAAGGAGATATATTACATTATATTTAAAAACCCCGGAAGCAGTCACATTGACGGCCACACAGAAAACAATTGTATTTTGATTATACAGAACGATATTCTACTTTATTATTTTTTATTTACCAGTCCGCAATGTGTTTAGCTGTAATCAGATTAGCCTCTACTCTCTGCCTGAGTGAATGACTGACAGTCTATTGTTTTCAATCAGCCTTTTGAAGGCTGGCGCCTGCTTGCCAGCTGCGCTGCTTTGGTCAGTCAATTAGCATCGGGACTAATGAAAATAAACACCAGAGACCGTGGAGTTTTACAACGCAACAAAATATGGAGTTGATGTTTAGGATCAGATGGCACGGAAATATTCCGTGAATGCTGGCTTCCGACAGTGGTCTGTTCATGTGTTTTACAATGTATTGGACCTAGCAGCCATCAACTCCTGGGTACTTTACAAAGAATGCATGGAGAAGAATTTACCAAGGAGAGAATATATTTTACAGTTAGCACAGCAACTTCACAAGAAGCATTTGGAACAGAGGGAGACTGCCAAGCGTGTACCCACAGCTGAAGCTGGCAACCTCGCTGAGAGCCGCAAGAGACCCCAATGCAGGTTGGCAAGTGCAATAAAAATAAAACTTCGGACAGCTGTGCCCTGTGCAGAAAGGCGGCGTGGAGAAGCGCATTATCTGTGTTGATTGTGAACAGCCTTAGACTCAAGGTAAAAGAATACCATTTTGTCAAAAAAAATAAAATAAATTAGACTTAGTTTATTTATCTACGTTATTCAGTTGGGTAAGCTATAAAAATGGCCAACAAGATGCTCGGATATATTTTGAAAAGTGTTGAATTTAAATCAAGGGAAGTAATGTTAAAACTTTACAATGCATTAGTAAGACCTCATCTAGAATATTGTGTTCAGAAAAAGGATATTGCTGCTCTAGAAAGAGTGCAAAGAAGAGCAACCAGAATTATCCCGGGTTTAAAAGGTATGTCGTATGCAGACAGGCTCAAAGAATTGAATCTATTCAGTCTTGAACAAAAACTACACAGCAATTTGATTCAAGCATTCAAAATTCTAAAAGGTATTGACAATGTCGACCCAGGGGACTTTTTCGACCTGAAAAAAGAAACAATGACCAGGGGTCACAAATGGAGATTAGATAAAGGGGCATTCAGAACAGAAAATAAGAGGCACTTTTTTACACAGAGAATTGTGAGGGTCTAGAACCAATTCCCCAGTAATGTTGTTGAAGCTGACACCTTGGGATCCTTCAAGAAGCTGCTTGATGAGATTCTAGGATCAATAAGCTACTAACAACTATATACTATATTTACAGTGTTTTGAATACAGCCATCAGAAAGACGGCTGCAGGGCTTCTAGGTATGAATATATCTCCGGTCCTTCTAGTGTTAAGGCACATATTTAGGTATGTTTTGCCCTTTTCATGCACGAAAAGAAACTTTCTGCTGAACATTTGCATACGGTGAAAATCTGTAGAAAAAGAAATCCATTGATTTTCATGTATAACATTTCCTAATCATTTCTTTCCATATAAATGCATATTTAAGCAATGTAGCATTTTAAAACAGTAATTATAACAGTACATTTCACCAGAGCGTATCTAATACTGTAGTGTACCACTACTGAGAAAAAGACTTTATAGCACAGCTATGCATTCCGGTACCAAACCCGAAAACACACAGCATAGCTCTACACATGAGCCTAAATCTAATTTTAAAATCTATTGTACCTTTTCTTTAGAGCATGTATAAATAATTGTACCTGAGCATAAGCAATAATAATAGTTTCTTTAAGTGAATCCCTCCTTGTCAACTCGCTGTGTTTTAATTTCTTCTATTTTCCACTTGCTGTGGCAAACATATCTGACATTTCCCTTTGACTCCTCATGATGTCAGTAATATATTAAGAAACAATAAAATGCAATGCCATTCTGTGTTGTCGATATAAATCACTGGACAACGATGAACTATCAATCAAAATGAATGAATGCCGTCGACGCCTTGAGATTCTAAGCGCGAGCAATTACATCACCATGGCAACCGTCGGCAACTTCATTCCAGACCCGGGTTAGATTAGAAAAGAATGACGTTTGAAAAATGTATTTTATTCGTTTGTGAAGAAAACTTAGACTGTGTTGTATGTGATTATATTATGTGTCTGTTGGGGGGATCAAAAAATGTAAGACATAATGTCATCTAGATTGTCTGGGGGGGGGGGGGGGGGGGGTGTGAATTAACCTATTTGAAATATTAAAACTACTTTTGGCAGAACGATCTTCTGAGAATGTTGCCCCCAGTGTTTTCTATTTATAAATCACTATATTTACTATACCATATATTATAATATATAATATATCATGATGGAAAAACATTCTGACATTAGAAACAGCTAGTGACAAAGTATTTACTGCTATAAGTTGACTACAGTATGTTAATATGCAGCAAGTGCTGAATTCTGTGCTGAATTCTGACTTCAGGAGTCGTTTTTTTTATAAAGTCATTCTAAGATGAAGTTGGAATCGTAAGTCAGACTGTTGGTTAGAGCACTTTCTTTAGTCTATTTGAATTTTGACTCGAGAAGGCTTTCGATGTTAAATTCACAAAATAAGGAATACAAACTATTATTATTCATTTTCATTTGGTTGCATTTTGTTTTGCTTCAGCAGGTTACATCACAGTTTATAGATTATAGAACCAGGCCTGTTTAGTTGCCAGAGTGGCATTAAGACCACTTTCTTTCCTCTATTTCATCTATTTTATTTACTGTCATTTATGCAGTAAAGCATTCATTTCAATATTAATTAAACTCTGCATTTCCATTGGACACCTCAGAGTTCTGTAATATAAGGAGTGTACAAATAAACCAGTAATTTGTTTACAGTAATTACACACACTGTCACATAACAGCAAACGTAGAATTTGTTTGGAGAGCAGCCGACTTCCTACAGTGTATTGCATTACTGAGTCTATTTGAATTCCTTTATTTCACATCAGTTTACTTTTGCGTTGACAGGCAGATTCTAGTCACACAGTGACTGCTAGAGTTGCGGCTTGAACATAATCAGTTCTGTACTGTATTGTATATTAAAATGCATTGAACTGATATAAATGAAACATGACAGGAGCAACATAAACCAGAAATCTTCCTGTGGCATTTAAGAAACAGCATGGCTGTCAGTTCTTTGAAAGTGATTGCAACTTCCCATAAGTTGAGGCGTGATTTGGTGAGATCGGACAGACTTGGACAATTTGATTTGGTGAACTGTCCCACCGTCCTTCCCTTGAAAAGTGCTCCGCTTGTTTAGCTGAACAAACAGACCGTGTCCAGCTCTGTGCGTCTCACAAACTTCCACCTTTAGTCAACCCAGACACTCGAGAAGTCGAAAGGGTTCTTACTGGGGGTTACTGACCAGGTTTTTCAAACAAGCATCCCTTTCCATTCCTGTCCTGAGTTCAACATAATCATAAACAGTTGTTTTGATGTTATTAATGCTACTGTATATTCTTGCAGGGTATTAAATCAGCTGTTGAACAGATATTAGCAGGCAAAACAGCAATGGCAATGCTGTTCACAGTGCATGGGTGCTGTTTGGGTAAACAAATGTCATGATTTTAGAGTCGATGTCCAGTGAAAATGCTGCAAAAAGTTGTTCATCAGTCACCCCCCAGAAATGTTAATGCGTCTTGTCCATAACTTTCAGTTCACTCAGAAGACCTCAAGCAGCAGCATGTTCAGTTTCAAAAAAAAGAAACTTGCACAATTTGTTTTTGGGTGAGGTGTGACTCGTGGAAGTATCTGAAGGTGTGCTCATTCACAAGTGATTCTGATTAAACCTAGCGGCCACATATTCATGATAAGGGAGAGCGCTCTGAGCCTTAGGAACTGGGAACTGTCTGCAATGTGTGAACAAGTTCAGTAATGATATACTATAATGGATCATATGCAAACTGGACTGCTATGCTCTGTATGCTCAAATAAAAGAAAAGCCTGTACCTCTCGTCCTGGACACCACTCTTTAGTGTCGTGGGCCCTTTTCCTGCTGTATGGATCACGGAAAGAGTTCATTACAGTGTACCACGAACATAACCAATGGAAAAATATTGCTTATTATACTGTGATGACGATGAAAGCGGATGTTATTATGACATTCCCAAGCAAAGCCAAGCCAGAAGTCTTGTGAGCGAGTTCCATTATTCGAGGACCACAGCAATGCAATTATCAGTACAATACTACAACTGTTAAAATGATCAATTTCTCTTTGTTTGTCTTTGTGACGGGGTGTCCACCCCTTAATGTGTATTTTCTTTCTTTCTTTCTTTCTTTCTTTCTTTCTTTCTTTCTTTCTTTCTTTCTTTCTTTCTTTCATTGATAATTATTATTATTATACGTGTTTATATGTGGGCAGACGAAGGCCGTCCGTCATTGTTATTTGGGACCGGCGAAAAAGTGGGTCTTGTAATGTTTAGGTGGCGTGGATAGGGTTAAATCCCCAATCCCTAAAAACCTTGTGGGAATGTGACTGGAGCCTTAAGGTCATTGTTTTTTTAATTGATAATTAAGGCTTTATCCACAGAATATTAAAGGACCCACTCATTAAAAGGAGAGCTTAAGAGAAAGATGTAAATATAGAGAAAGAGAGAGAGAATGCTATCACGACCACAAGGTTGAAAGGTACTCATTTTACCAATGTGTAGTATTGTTTGTGTTTGTTTTGTTTTGGCCATTGTGCCCTTTTCTTTGTGTTTTATCAAAGTGTTGGTATTGTTATTTAATAAATACACTGCTGCAGCCGTTTCAGCCCGTAGCTGTTGGTTATTTATGTGCTGCTTCCTGGACGCCGACGTCACCACCCACGCCACTCACGCCATCCTTGCCACAGTCTTTAATAGCCAGTGGAGTCCACTGAAAGTGTCATTAATCTCAGCCATGCTTTATTTGCTGTTCCGTTATTGATTAATAGCAGAACGCCTGACATTCAATGGGATATCAGTGTCCATATGCATTATAATATGTGATTTAAATAAAATGCAAATGCCTGTACATAAAAACAATATAGGCTTGAATGTACTTTAATATGGTGTGTGTTTTGTAATTTTGTAAAGGTAAGGTTTATAACAGAGAGATGGCTGAAGAGAGAACTAACTCCCTAGCAACATGGTGTGTAAGTAATTTGTTTAGTCCATTGGAATTGTAATTATACCGTTTCTAAATATAATCGCTCTGAAGCAGAAGACAGCCCATAAAGATAAAAATTGGTTTTAGGTGCCTGAATTTCCCTGAGGACGAGTTAAAAAGAAATTGCAAGATTAGTTTTACAAAGAAAAAATAAATGTGGGTATGTCCTGGGAGATAATGCTTCCCAACGAAAGAAAAGATAATCTGCATTATTCAGGGTTCCCGTGCATCCTGGAAAACGATAATTCTTTTTATTAGCAGAATAAAGTATACACTAGGGGGCCGTGTACAAAACTGCTCAAAGCTGTCTGTCTAGATTTGCGTCACAGTTACTGAGAATCTGTGCGCGAGCTGGATATAGGGATAAGCATAATTTTTCCCCACATAGATACATAATTTGGAATAAGGATATAAGATATTCGGAAATAAGATATACAAATATTTAATTTGACAACGTTTAAAATTCCAATTACTACTAAAGAGTTTGCAATAGTCTTTGATGCAGTTCCCATAGGGGCTTTAATACTTCTAAGAAGCTACAGAAGAGGGTGCAGTGTAGAATTGATGTATACCGTGTTTGTAGGTGGTATAAATATATTACATAATAACTGTAATAACAAACACATTCGGAATTCATGTAATGACAGTAAGATTCCTTCGGCAAGATTTTACTGGAGTGCATTATTTGAGCATATAAATTGGAAGAAGGTTTGGAAGGTCCCCAATAAGTATTGTCTTACCAACAAAGTTAAAGAGGTATCTTATAAGATTGTTCATAGGACTGATCCTGTAAAACATGTCTTGGCTAGATTTAAACTTGAAATAGATTACAGTTGTGTGTTTTGTAATATGGAAAGAGAAACTACTGTATATTTAATTTATTTTATCAATGTATTTATACAAAGTTATTTTGGAATGATAGGCAGCATTATATTATGAGGACACTAAGTGAAACTAGTTTGGTGGCGACGATATCTTTTCAAAAAAACTAATTTGGAACCGAATGTGGTAGATATAGGAGGCTGTGTGGTCCAGTGGTTAAAGAAAAGGGCTTGTAACCAGGAGGTCCCTGGTTCAAATCCCACCTCAGCCACTGACTCATTGTGTGACCCTGAGCAAATCACTTAACCTCCTTGTGCTCTGTCTTTCGGGTGAGACGTAGTTGCAAGTGACTCTGCAGCTGATGCATAGTTCACACACCCTAGTCTCTGTAAGTCGCCTTGGATAAAGGCGTCTGCTAAATAAACAAATAATATAATTTATCTTTTATTAATATTTGGGAGGTATCATAATCATAAAGTGAAATGGTCAGGCCATAAACCGAATTTTAATCTGTTTAAAATAGAGATGGAAGATTATGTCGGCACCATTAAAAATGTGAAAGCATAAAAAACATCTGCTGTGTTTGATTTATTCAGTTTATTGAAAAAGTGAGAATACAAAATATGGCAATGTATAATATAAAGCTGATGTAATATCTGTTATAAAAGAAATCCTCATGTTGTATATTTTTGTTATATTTTTGTTTTTATGCAATAAAAAAAGCTGGATATAGCTTAGTAATAGTTGGCAGGTAGAAGCAGATGAGTGTGATGGCAAGGACTATATAAAGAAGGATAGGACAGTCAATCCCATGATGCAGTTCGGTACACAATTACAAGCTCCATTTTACTGCAGCGATGCTGTGCTGCATATACTGCTATGTTTTTTTGTTTTTTTTAATAACAATTAAAAATATAGTTAATAGAAAGTGACTGTCTGTCTACTAGTTCAGTTTTAAAGCTGCAATATGTGAAGAAACATTTTGTCAGGGCAAACGCGAATACGTTCAAAGCATTGCGAGTAACTAAAAGTGCTCCAGAAACGGATCAGTTGTTTACTAACCCCACCCACTTGTGTCCAAGTGTTGACTTTGGTTGAACGCTGTGGAGACGGTGTTGAACTTGAAGATTCTTCAGGAGGTAGGCAGATATGATAATGCTGACTACCGTAAATGGCTATTTTTTTAAATTGGTAGTGTTGGGTCCTCAGATCTAATTAACTGGGGAAGCTGTGGCCTTCATATTGTCCATGGTAGTCTCCAATATGGATGGAAGCTGGGAGAGCTACTAAGAGCACTATAGCAGCTCTTTCATGATACAACAGCACGACGAGAGCAGAACAGCATAACAGAGGCAGAAGTGTTAAAGGGACTAGGAGCTCTTAAAATAAACAAATCCCCTGGGCCAGATGAGATCCTCCCAATAGTACTCAAAGAAATGAAAGAAGTTATTTACAAACCGCTAACCAAGATCACGCAACAGTCTCTTGACACAGGGGTTGTACCGACAGACTGGAAAATAGCAAACGTAATACCGATCCACAAAAAGGGTGACAAAACCGAACCAGGGAACTACAGACCAATAAGCCTGACTTCTATTATATGTAAACTTATGGAAACTATAATAAGATCCAAAATGGAAAATTACCTATATGGTAACAGTATCCTGGGAGACAGTCAGCATGGTTTTAGGAAAGGGAGATCGTGTCTAACTAACCTGCTTGATTTTTTTGAGGAAGCAACATCGACAATGGATAAATGCAAAGCATATGATGTGGTTTATTTAGATTTCCAGAAAGCTTTTGACAAAGACCCGCATAAAAGATTAATTATCAAACTGAACACAGTAGGGATTCAAGGAAATGCATGCACATGGATTGGGGCAGCAGTAAGGAGTAGTGGTTAGGGCTGTGGACTCTTGACCGGAGGGTTGTGGGTTCAATCCCAGGTAGGGGACACTGAAATTGAGAAGGAATCTATGAAAAAGACGTAGGAGTTTATGTTGACTCAGAAATGTCTTCATCTAGACAATGTGGGGAAGCTATAAAAAAGGCCAACAAGATGCTTGGATATATTGTGAAAAGTGTTGAATTTAAATCAAGGGAAGTAATGTTAAAACTTTACAATGCATTAGTAAGACCTCATCTAGAATATTGTGTTCAGTTGTGGTCACCTCGTTACAAAAAGGATATTGCTGCTCTAGAAAGAGTGCAAAGAAGAGCGACCAGAATTATCCCGGGTTTAAAAGGCATGTCGTATGCAGATTCAAATAATTTAATCTGTTCAGTCTTGAACAAAGAAGACGGTGAATACGCGGTGATCTGATTCAAGCATTCAAAATTCAAAAAGGTATTGACAATGTCGAAAAATGGAGATTAGATGAAGGGGCATTCAGAACAGAAAATAGGAGGCACTTTTTTACACAGAATTGTGAGGGTCTGGAACCAACTCCCCAGTAATGTTGTTGAAGCTGACACCCTTCACACCCCTGGGATCCTTCAAGAAGCTGCTTGATGAGATTCTGGGATCAATAAGCTACTAACAACCAAACGAGCAAGATGGGCCGAATGGCCTCCTCTCGTTTTGTAAACTTTCTTGTTCTTTCTTACGAGAGGACTATACTAAAGTTCCTGAAAGCACACGCTTTCCACTGAAGTTTTGTCCTCACAGATGGGTGGATGATTTGGTAGTTGCAGAGCGTGCATTTGAACTGTGGCCGAACATAATTCAGTTAATTGACGGCTACAAGAAGCTCCCCATCAGCAACGTGCCAAATTCAGCATCATAGTCTGGTGAAGCAAGCCACAGTTGATCCCCTTTGTGAAGTATAATTGAATTGTTTTGCTTCAGTTGCCAGACAACTTAAGCCATTCCTGGAGAATGGTGCCATTTCTTGTGGAGGAACTTCAGGCTCTCCTTTTATCTTGTTTAGTGGAGGGAGTTAGGTGGTGTTTTGACAAAGCATGGCTTGGAAGGTTTGTGTTTGACTCTTTTTTTTGGCCCTTGTGCCTTATGTGTTTGTTTATTGTTGTTTTGTCCCCCTGTGGGATTAATAAACGTGTGCTTTAGTGCTTCAACGGCAGCTTGCCAGCTTCTGAGTCTTCTTCCTGCTGGGAACAGCTAGGGCCGCAACGCTATCCTGCTACAGGGGGTTACTTTATTTACCATTACCAAAGAAACTAGAAAGAAAAAAAAGAAAAGAATACATAAAAGAATCTGTCTTGGCAGATACAATCCAGTTATATGTGCATGAAATGGCAGTTCTTTGATGTTTTTCCTTTGATTCATGAAAGGTCTGTAATCAGAAGAGAAAGGGACCCCTGCCAGAGCTTGATTGCACCCTGTAACCGTCCCTTTACCAGACACCACGCTCCTTGAAAACCGGCTAAGGACTTACAAATTACATTTCCTCTTGCACCCAGTTCTCTTCACAAATAATCACTGTACTGTGAATCTGTCGCAACAATAATATTGGATTGTATCAAAATACCAAGTGATCAAAGCCAAGATTATTATGATACAGGTGCAGTTTGAACTGAAACTTAACCTTTTCACGCAATCACCATCTTTTATTATTATTATTATTATTACAGTGGTCTACTTGTATAGGAGCACCTCTTAAGAGAACACTTCGCCTAAGGGAACACCCTTGTGGTGAAGTAGATTTTTTCCATTGTAAATGCTCTTGCTAAAGGAACAGGAAGTACACTTAAAAGAACACCTTCTTGGCACCGATAGTGATTTGTTTACAATGGATACAGTACTGTTTTGTAAAAAAGTGACTTGTAATCGCGAGAGTGTCTTGAGGGACACTGGTTTATTAAATCTTTCCAGAACCGGTGTCATATCATTGCCTCGTTTTATATTCTGATTTCCATGAGTGCACCTCATCACTACAAAATGGCATGTAAACAAACTCTTGCTACACAAAGCTGAAAATTTAATAGGGCACACGTCGCAGAGAATTTGGTGTTTCCCGTTCTGGTGAGTATTATTATTAGTATGATGACCTGCAAATCCCATTGCTCCTTTATTGACTTAAAAAGCTATTTAATATAATATACATTTGCAGACTACAGAAGCTCATTTGCATTGCGGTTAAGACACTTGCTTATTGTGTGCCATTTTGCTCCTGGGGAACCTGGGGAAATACAATACAGTATCTGGAGCCAACACATAAGCTAACTTGCATTATATCAAAGCCTTGTTTTCTTCTTGCAGCTGTGAAGTTGGCCGTTGCTAAAGGCATTCCTTGTGTTGCATCACACCTGATTGTTGGCAGTTCGTTGAGGGGTCCTGCAGTGTAACGGCGCAGTGACGATCTTCCTCCCTCACGTCTCTGATGGACAAACACAAGGTGAAGAGGCAACGCCTGGATCGCATCTTTGAAGGTCAGAAACTACCTGGGTATTCAGTCTGTATGCACAACCTGTTTCCATTCTTTATTGGGATGCTCATAGGCATTTAGTTATTCTTGGCAGTTTTCAGTAGTGCTTAAACTATAGTGTTTCTTGTGTGTAATTGTCTCAGGCTGTACAATAGGAGATATTGAGCCATTCAAGTAGAGGACAGTGCTTAGCCGTGCCTCTCACACAGTTGTCTCGTTGCATTTTTTGCTACATGTTAAATTGCCCCTAGCGTTTGTCTTTGCAATATATTAGATTGTCAAGCCTTTGTTAAAGATCCTTTTGTCAATTTTTAAGTAACACAATTCATTCAGGAGAAATATTTCCCTTGTTAAACTTTTTTAAAGACCATCGGTTTTATTTAAAAAAAAGTTTTACTATATTACCTTTTTTTCAGTGCATGTAGTAGACCTAACCGTTAAACTGGTACAGGAAATGACATGGGTGATTGACCTCTGATTTCCTGTATATCCTGGTTACTGTTTTTTTTTTTTTTTAACTCTTTGACTGACAGGATAGCTGTTTATTATAGGTACCGTGGCAGTCAGGGAAGCACATTATATCTTTAATATTAGTAATATTTTACATAGGTAAAGCATGAGAATCCAGAATGGTCTTGAAAGCTATAATAGAACAACACTACTATAAACAAACCACTGCAGGCAAAACTGATAGATAGTAGATAGCTATGAATTTTTAAAACGGGTTAATCTGGAGAGTGGCCACATGTGTAAAAAGAGCCAGAAATCCTTTGTTTAGTGGAGGGAGTTAGGTGGTGTTTTGGCGAAGGATATCCAGTGAAGGCATAGCGCAGCCTGGCTTCATCTAGATAACTACTGCGCTTTACAAACCTGATGCCTCACAGCTTAGCTGCCAGAAAGAAAGTTTATTTTCTGTCATATCTAGACTGTAAATCTGAGGTTATTTTGTTATTGAAATGTAATATTTTCTTGCTCTGGCCTAGAGGCCTCGTGTTTTATTTTCATTGTTCAGCCGTTGCGTTACATTACTTCTTAGTATGTGGGGCTGACAGGACTTGATATCAGCTGAATGGGGGTTGGGCATTTCACATATGGTAACATAAGTTGGTAATTCAATTTTACTAACCGAATACTAAACGATTAAACAATTACACTATTCTGCTTTACATCAGCGTGCCACAGGCTAAAAATAATGCTTACATAATCAGGTGTGTGCAATTCATTGCCCGACGCCCGGGACAACACGATTGTGTGAGGGACAGCCGTTTTACTGTTATACTTTGCCCGTTGGTCAAATACTTCTTTTTTTCTTCTTTTGTCACAATGTTCTGTTGCTAGAAAAATTCCTAGAGATTTCTAGGAAAAGGTCCTGAAAACTCTCGCACATACAAATGAAAATGAAAAAAAAAAATGTAACTCAACCTCAAAGCAAAAATGTATACAGAGTACAGAAATATACATGTCCTTTTAATTCACAAAACCCTCCATCACACAGTAACAAACGCGTTTAAATTAATGCAACAATACTGTAGCTCCCCCCTTAGTGGATGCATTATCTGTCAGGTAATATGTTTTTACTGCCACCACCTTTTTATAATCGGTAAGGTCTGGTGCTGCAGATTGAAATAGAAAATAACCCGAAATTATTATTATTATGCAGAGAATCAAAGCAGGATAAGGAGAGAACAAGCAATGCATTTAATTCACAATCATTAAAACAATGCTCCACGACAAGAGTGCAATTTCTGACCCTCAACAACAAAGCAAATATAAACCACTTCAATCCAAAGCAATAAAATGTCAAACTAATCATTCAAGTCACTCAATGATAAAACAAACAATAAGAAAATAAACCATGAACCTACAAAGTAACCCTAAACTACTGATGTCAAATACCAGTCAATAGAAAATGAACACACAATAAGAAGTTAAGTGTGTAGAAACCAGCCCTAACCCTAACCCTAACCTACTCTAGTACCACTTAATTATCACCAAGGGGGAAGGGAGACTTAAATAAGCAATAGCTTGGATCTTTATTATGTAGTAAAACCATTTAATAGAATTAATTACCAGTAGAAAAAGAGACTAGATTGTTAAAAAATATCCCTCATATTCAATTACAAGCAGTATAATAGATACGGTAACATTCAGTCTAAAAGAAAAGAAAAGCAATTTAAATAAGTGAACAATAATAAATATCTATTATGTAATTAATAGAAACAATATAAAAGAAGTTCACAAGGTACATATGCAATTATAGGGAAGGTAAGTTCATAGAGTGTGCATAACAATTATAAGGAAGGTAAGTTCAC
Source organism: Acipenser ruthenus (assembly GCF_902713425.1). Classification (NCBI taxonomy): domain Eukaryota; kingdom Metazoa; phylum Chordata; class Actinopteri; order Acipenseriformes; family Acipenseridae; genus Acipenser; species Acipenser ruthenus. Next base: position 114,784,639 of record NC_081189.1, on the reverse strand, counting down.
AGAATCACCAGTCTTCATGGTCCTGGTATACGTTCTGGTACATGAAGCCTTATAAATAACGTATTAAATCATTGAATGTCATCAACTAAAACTCAAGTTAAAACTACAAAACTTGATTTTCATTTTTTTAATTTAACCCTGTCCTTCAACAGTGCTGATAGTCAGTGTATATTTAGCGATCATTTCAACCATTAAGTTTGTGATTCGTTCCTTTTTTGAGTGCATTTGGTAGAGAGAGCTGTAATGGTTTGTTGTGATTTACCGGTACTGCTGCTAAAGGCATACTCTCAAGTCTCAGAGGCCCGAGGCTTGCAGCTGGGTCTCTCTCTGCAGGTAGGTGGTTTAACATTGTTCCTGTGCTGTTCATGTAGCTCAGTCTTTTATTGCAAAGTGCCGGTTTTGCTGCTTTTGTGTCTACTTTGGTAAAAAGTTTTATATATATGTATATACCTCTATGTTGCAGTCTCTGGTATTAATTAAATTGAATAATGAAATAGTTTCAGTACGTGCAATGGTGCATTCCAATCACCTACTTTACCCAGAGCTACAGTATTGGTATCACCCTGCACTTTTAACAACACTTTTTAATTCCGTCACGAGCTTGAGTAATTTAGAGCCATAGAAAGAGATCATTATTTATTTACAGCAATACGCTGGGCTACAGCGGCAGGCTTAGCGTGGTTATTGGGTCTGTTCAGACCATTATATTTTTTGCAATACAGAAGATAAATTATATTAGTAATTTTATTAACGATTAAGAATTTTCTAATCAAATATTAGAATAAACGATTACACGTGCCCATCCCAAAAACCAATCTAGATTTTAGAAAGGTTTTTTTCTTAAGATAAAGCATGTGTTTACAGTACAGTATGTGGTTCTGTATTTGCTGCCATGCTTTGGAGTATGTTTAGTTCTGATGCTGTTTTTAACAAACTCAAACCGGGACTCAGTCATTTAATTGATTTATGTAAAAAGACTTACATTGTCTCCACTAGGCTGGTAAAACCAGGACACCTCACCAGACAGACATTAGGTGCTTAAGACTGATTACACTCTAGCCGTCATCTCAACAATGAGTCAGTGGCACCAGCTTTCAAAGCACAGCAGTCAGTGATTCTTATACAGTCTGACACACAGGTATTAGATGCAGCAGGGCAGATCAAACGTTTCGGAGTTGCAGCATGGTTATTTTAAGAATGCTGCCATTTCCAATAATGAAACTATGCTGTGTGTTCTTAACTCCTTTTGTTCATACATGTTTATCAGGGCTTCAGCTTATTTATACTGTCCAAAAAGCATCTCGAACCGTTCTTTCCGGTATTGTCACAAGAGTACAAGATTCAGGAGTTAAGTTGAATTGGAGCAAAATCACATCTCGGGATCATACAAACCATCCTTCAATCACAGAATACGTATTCATCTTCAGTGTTTAAAGAAACTGATTCAAATTATTATTCCCTATAAGTGTGTTTTTTTTATTTTTTTTATTAAGATTAAATGATTTTCAAACTATTATTTTAATTAAGATGCAGACCATTTTCGATCCTACTGTAAGGGAGTGTTGTGAGGGAAGTGTACATGTATTCTAGAAACCAGTGTCTGGGGTCAGTCAATATGTCTTTACAGCGGAGTCGCTTAAAGAACTAATGTTCCTGATCCTTTCAAAGTGTCTGTCTTTTTTCATGCAAAACTGACAAGTGGAAGGAAGGATCTTTTTTATCTTTTGTGGCAGGGCCAAGGCCCTGCACATGAAAATGTGCTTTTGTGTTTGTTTACTTTTGTAAATATTTTGGAGATGCCCTGAAGTATTTTAGATTTAGAAATATGTTTTGTCAAGGCAGTTTGTGTTAATTAGCTAACATCTAAAATCTGTAGAATCTCTGCCGTACTGTAATTGACAAATCACCGTTTCAATTAACTAAGGTTATATATATATATTGTGTATGAAAGACTATGATTTTCAGTTTATGATGTTTTTTGTACCTTCACAGATACAGTTCTGGATTACATACCTGGGGCATTAATAATAATGTTCAATGGTTTTCTTGAGAGCTGCACACCTACATTTAAGCACTAGAGGGAGCTGTTTGATTTTTAATGCTTGGCTTGTATTCCTGAAGAAGTTGTCCTTTCTAAGAGTAAAAGCAGTACAGCAGCTTGAAAGCATCAATTCCTTTAAATGATGCATAAAGGAAATCCGTACAGCTGTTTAAATGATTGTCAAACCTCCAGAGTGATCATTACAGTAACCCCTCGCCCCTCTTCATGCAGTATCTTATCTAGTCATTTTATTAATCTGCAAAGCATCTTGCATCAAACACAGAGACCTTTATACTGCAGACATCCTTAACACATTTACAGTAGTGTCCACATTTATTAGAACACCTTAAGATTTGTCATTTACAGTATATCCTTTATATACCTACCTGTATGAAAACCTCTGGGTCTGAGAATTTACATTTTTGGTGAGTAATCAGTGATATAGAAACAACAGGTGCTCGTGTGTGAAAATGTCAGACAAGTATGTGCTTTAATTAGGCATCTTAAACAACTTCTAAAAAGTCTCATGCATTTTACCATTTGTAGCCATGTGTTACTTTTCTCTTACTGTTTTAAATGAATTGCATGGCTGTTCTGTTAAAGTCATCAGTTAAATTAGACAATCACTAATTGCCTATTTGATAATTTTCCAAGTTTTTCAGTTCTAGTGGTTTGATTTCATAAGTATGACAAATCAAAACAACAGCTTCTGATGCATGTGCACGCTCTAGATTTATGATTCCTGATGTAAAATAAAAATTGGCTACTGTTTAAATAAATAAATAAATAAATAAATTGCACCTGAGGGTATTCCAGAGTGGCTCACCTGCTAAAAGCATGTGAGTAGTGTTGCAGAACTGGATTCTTTTTAAGTACAACTCTTATTAATAGTGACTCCTCAAGGGGAATGTGGTAGCAAGCAGGGTGTGACAGAGTTCATTTGAGTTTAACTCTTTCAGCGCATCTTTGCATACCATAGGATAATTTATTAAAAAGCATCTTCTTATACAGAAAAATACATTTAAAAAAAAAAAATGGTGTGTCTATGGAACAGTTCCTGGTGTCGGTTTTCAAAATGATGACGTTAAGCTCACCTGTTACTACTACTAGTATTGCAAAGCTACTGTACTGTGAACTAAATGGTGATTAACTTGTTAAGGGTATTTCCAAATGGAAGTGAGCCCTTCAGAACATTCTGACTTGGAAATAATACACAGGATTTGTAATTTAAAATGTACTGTAGGCAAGCTGTCTCATTAATGGCAGGATTTTATATACAATGTGCCTTGTTTTCTGTATGTGTTTTGTTTAGATTAAAACAGCTGTATTTCTTGTAGTGCTGCTGGTGTTGGGAAGTAAATGTAACCATATAACTTACATTATAAGCAGTGTGGAGTTGGGCAGCAGTGTGGAGTAGTGGTTAGGGCTTTGGACTCTTGACCGGAGGGTCGTGGGTTCAATCCCAGGTGGGGGACACTGCTGCTGTACCCTTGAGCAAGGTACTTTACCTAGATTGCTCCAGTAAAAACCCAACTGTATAAATGGGTAATTGTATGTAAAAAATAATGTGATATCTTGTAACAATTGTAAGTCGCCCTGGATAAGGGCGTCTGCTAAGAAATTAAATAATAATAACTGCACTGAAGCACATTATTTGTATAAGTGTACAATGTTCTCTGAGATAGACCTCAACCTTTTATTTGCATCTCTACATGTGAAGTAGCAGTCTGCGCACATTATAATGCAAAACTGGTATGAGGACAGCTGACTGGTGTTGATCACATGCAAATGTCCAGCATTACAGTCCCTGCTATGAAAAGGCACCCTTCCTCCATTCCTCCCTTATTATCCACCCTCCATACGTCAGTGTGTCATCTCACCAGGTACACTATGCATACTAGAAATGAGTGTTTTCGATAGGTCCCTGTTTAAACACGCTTAATATACACATCTATGAATTCTGCTTAATTCAGAGATATCCAAAGAGCCATGCTGACGACCAGTGAGAGCAAGATGAAAAAAGATTAAATAAATAGAAGCATTCCAGACTGTAACCTTAAATAGGTTTACTGTAGTAAACGAAAACTAAAGCAGCAGACTAAATAGCAGTTAGTTTTGACTGTGCTTTCCATCAAAGACAAACACTTGCTCTTGTATACATTCCAAACCCAGAAACTCAAATGGGACTGCATGCTTCAGTGAGCCACATGTAGCTCAAGAGCCGCCCGTTGAGCAGCAGTGGCTTCATTATTTGCAGACGTGTACTGTAGTTGAGGGAGGTCTGTATTGTACACTTCTTGTTTGTAGTTAGAGGGACTGGTAGAAAGTTCAGATTTGAGGTAAGGTCTTGTGTGTTTGAAACTCCACTGGCTGTCAACCCCTGTAAATGAGCGTGTGGTTAGGAGGCTATCTTCACGTAACTTCAGGAAGGGACAGACTTCCCGATGCAGCAGTCCTTCCTGGAGAGCTAGTCCCTGATAGCTGGCGGGATGGTGATAAATAAAGAGTGACAGTGAAAGTGACACTGGCTGGTTTGGAGGCTAATGCACTCATTTTCTATTGTAGACTAATTTCACAGACTCTTTCATTAACCATTGACTGTTACCTGTTGACCCTGAGATAATAATTAATCTGTTGGTAAAAAAAAAAAAAAAACCCTAATCCTTTTGTATGAAAGAATAATATATCTTTTTCCTTTTAGAAATGTTCAGTTATTAAAATAATAATAATAATAATAATAATAATAATAATAATAATAATAATAAAAAAATAGAATGCATAAGAAGGCAAATTGTTTTGTCTGCCGTATTTTCCAAGTTTAATTAATCAATTATATATGACATTGCAATCTTCAAAAAAAAAAACAAATTATCGCATTAAAAAAAAAAATGCGTAAAGGATAATCCATTTCGCTGATCTGTGCCACAATGACAAGAAACACCCATTCACACTTTCACCCGTCAGCTAAACTGGCACATTTCACTTTAATGGTCAGATTTCCTGGTTGGAAGATTCACATTTATTTTAAACCCTTGGTTAGCACTAACTCAGGAGATTATATATATATATATATATATATATATATATATATATATATATATATATATATATATATATATATATATATATATATAGTTTTTTTTTGTTTTTTTTTTTGTTTTAACTGTAAACTGTCAAAATCTTGTAACCTTGTTGTGTCCTGAAAAAAAAGTGTGTATTCTGAAAAACAGATACTATTATAGGCAGGTGTTTCTTAATTTGCACAACATCTGCCAGCAGTTTTTTGCTGCTACAGATGGCAATGTTTCTGTATAGTGCTGTTGTTAAAACCCTCATGCTTTTAGTTTGCCACTCTTTTTGAGTCTCTGTTTTTCACGACAGGTCGTTTATCACACTCATATATATATATATATGTAGAGAGAGAGAGAGAGAGAGAGAGAGCTTCATTTATTCCAGATTATAATACATACAAGTAGCAGCAGCTGCAGCTGGGCTGTCATTCTCTGTGTGATTGAATAGATTGTGTGACCCTCCTTTCTGAGACGCAGCGCGAACATTCTGAATTTCCAATTGGAATTTGGGGCCGTTTAATTCAAGGCAGAGTGGCCACACTGTTTAGCAGGGATTTGATAATACAGATAATGCATTTGGGTTCCATGGAAACGGCTTTGTTGTCTATTAATTTGGGTTTTGGAGAGATGAATGAAAGGGGCAGGAATTTTAATTATATGGCTCTTTGGAGTAGTGATTATACATCTTGCCTGCAATAAGCGTCTCAATGTCTGGTAAAATATTTGTAAGGTCAGCATTATGTTTTGCTTTATTTTATCAGTATTGAGAAAAAAAATCAGCAGAATTATCTGAAAGTCTGTAACGATAACATATTCAAATAGACAAAAGGAATTTTCTGTCAGGGAAGATGGTACAAAAAAGTCTGTTTTCTTGAATCAGTATTGTTTGGTTTGACACATTCTTAGACTATTAAAAGAATGTTTAAAATAGTTAACATTTATCCAATCTAAATTGTAAATATTAGTTATGTTAATAACGTGTGGTATTTTAATCAAACATCTGGTTGTTATTTAAAAGTATTTTAAGTACTTTTCAAAACGCAAGAAGTATGTAGCTTTTCTTCTGTTTTACCTAATGGCAATGCTGCTGCGGTTTAGAAATGTTCTAAGTGAATGCAGAATGCTTCTGTTCTGTTTTTAGTCACCCCGTTGGAATTGTTTATTTTCAGTCAATAGGATGATTCACTCAGTGGCTTCCTTTGTGTCAGAATATTTAACTGGTAACACATGTTTAATAAACAATGTAATGAAATGTGTCTGGCCTTACTGTACGTGGGGGGTTGATGGTTTACTGATCTTTTCCCAATTACTGTGTCATGGTGTGCTATATTTGAATATTTTCGCTTTGTTAATTGGAAGAAGCAGTAAAAGAATACATTGATGGAAGGATACTTTAACTCTGAACTACTGTGGCCTGGTGTGGCAAAGTGGTTAACAGTGTGCAGGTGATCAACAAACAGACAGTCAATTATAATCCAGGTGCAATGTTGTTTAATGGTTGTATTTTGTAATCCAAATGCCTGATGGCTAACAACAGTCAATAATAACAATGTCAATGAGAAACAATACAGCGGCGTGTATTGCTTATCTGTAATCCATGGGTTGGCCCCGAAATAATAACAGTCCCGTTTTAATTCACCCACATGTAACACATACACAAACACAAACATCCGTCCACAGTGCGTGCTCTAGTGCTCGTGGTGAAAATACAGTACTTTAGTGTAAACAAAGTGCAGTGTTGTCCAGGTTCGTGCTGGTCTTTTGCGACAGCTCCTGGATCGTGTTTAGCCGTCTAAATAATCACAGAAGTATAATTCAGACACGACGACAAACAAACAAAACACTCACGATTTTCTCTACACAAACTACAGGTCCTTCCAGGTTGTTCTCTATCCAAAACGAAGGAACAAAGTATGTCGCTTCGTCCCCTATTTATACCGTCAAACATGACCCCTTGGTAAACAATTGCAGCCGCTCCTCCAATCCGCAGCTGCCACCTCATTTCCCTTCTGGGTCGATGAGTTAATGCACCGAAGCTCCGCCCCCTTTCTAAATGACCGACTTCCTTTTAACCCTGGGAATGAAGTGTCAGGTCAAACAGTCCAGGGTACTCTGTTCCTGTTACTTAGCGCCCTCACAGGTCGGGAGATTTACCACCAAGAATCATTGTCTTTCTGTCACACCCGGTCATGTGATTTTTTTGATTTCCACATTATACCCATACTTGATATGGTACAAGAAGACGGTAATTAAACAAAACTGCACCCATTGCTCCGCCAACTCTTATAACAGTTTCCCATAAAAGCATAGCAAAGTATAATAAAACACACAGCTGTGAAAGAATGGTAAAGCACAGGTAAGCATTGTAAAGCCCAGAGTGGTACAGTATGGTAAAGCATATTATAAAACATGACAAACCACAGGAAACTAGAGCATGATAAATGCATTATAACCATCGGAAAAGCATGGGAAAACTGAAAAAATGTACTGCAGACAGAGCGGCAGTGTGCCAGGGTTTCCAGGGATAAATCCCTTTCACTAAGCATATGTTACAGGTTTGGACTGGTCCATTAGTTTGTTGTCTGTAGCTCAGTATTAACCACCATTAATTGTAGTGGCAGCCTATGTGACTTGAGAAGATACAGTATGATGGCACGTGGAAAAGAGGGACTGAAATTGATGATCTGTCGACAGTGTTATTCTGTAACTGCGTCATAACAAATGTGTATTACATGTAGGTTAGTGACAGGGAGCATAGCAAAAAACTGAGAAATATTACAGTACTCCACACCAGGTTCCTTGTTTTTCCCTGACGCGCATTGTTTTTTTTGCCTGTGATATGTCTCTTATGTTAGTCTAGTCTAGGAATATACGCCTCTTCCTCAAAGCTTTGTCCTGGAAAGGCACTTTTGCCCACCGGACTGTACGATTCTGGGACAAAAGGTTATTTTTATAAAACATTGTCCAACAGATTTGACACAAATATTGTACATGGTGTGACGCCTGTCACACAAAAGTAAATATTATATAAGCGCACCACTTTTTAGCCTGGCTAGGTATTCAAAATGTGTTGTTTAAAGTCAGAATATATGATACTTCAATTTATGCTTACTGTTACCCTTTTAAGAGTGGGTTTTAGGAAACGTTGCCCCTTTAAATATGTTGGAGGACCTTGACATGCATAAACCCTGAACTAATGTACTATGGGACGGCACCTTTTCCTGTTGGGAGTTTGTACTCTGCTTAGTTTGCTACTGAAGGTTTGCCGTCGGGTATTTACATGTGTACAGGTTTACTAAACTTAGATGTGTTAATGCCAAACTGCATAAAGTTAGATGTATACTATGTTTATCTAGCTTTAGTTTGTCACAGTTTTAGTCAAAGTTCTTCGTTTAGCAAACGTTGCTGGCACTTATTTTTTTCATTGCTATTTCCTGGAGGAAAACAAGACATTCCATTGGATTTTGGATTACAGCTGTGTTTTTGGACTTTGTGTTGTCTTTCTGGAGCGCTCATGGACAACCACACAAACCGGTGAGACGCAGCTCTGGGCAGCTTACAGGCAAGCCCGCAGGTGCCCGGCCACACTACAGGGGTCGCTGGTGCGCGGTGAGCCGAGGACACCCTGGCCGACCTAACCCTCCCTCCCCCCGGACGACGCTCGGCCAATTGAGCGCCGCCCACTGGAGCTCCCGTCCACGGTTGGCTGTGGAATAGCCTGGACTCGAACCGGCGACGTCCAGGCTATAGAGCGCATCCTGCACTCTAGCGAGTGCTTTTACTGGATGCGCCACTCGGGAGCCCTCATTATTTTTTTTTACGGTGGATGTTTGTTTAATTTCCTTTTACTTTATTTTCGTTGGTGGATTTCAAACTGAATTTTGACTTTTTGGGTTTTTCTTTTTTTTGTTTGTTTATGATACTGGACTATTATTTTTGGACATTTCTACTGGACATTATATTCTATTTATTTATTGCCTCTGTAGGCTTACTGGTGGATTTACCACCATCCTATTTTTGTTTCAACTTGGTTTTATGTGCATGGGTCAGCAGCTACCCGAGGTACTGTGGGTCATAAAATCGTTTGGTAATCTGTGTGTGTTGGACAGATGTTTTTGAAATTAAATGTTTTGCACTCAAACAAACCTAGCGATCCTATTTTTTTGCTGTGTATCTGCCTTTCTGCCATCTACTTTTTATGTCATTTTTAAGGAGTTTTTGGTAGTAACCGATTCTTATTCTGGGAATGTTGTGTTGGCCTTTTGGGTCAAAGGTATATTGTTACAATGGGATGCTGCTGAGCATGTGCAGCAGAGGCCTTTGTCACTGCGCCTTGCCCTCGCTTTCCTTTGCTGTGTAAAGCACTTTTGGACACTGCAGTGCATGAAATGTAAAATGTAGATGGAAAATGTGTGTTCATAGCAATGCCGCTGCTGCTACCTGTCCTTTTATAGGCCCTGCTTCCACAGGGAAAGCTCATTGGTGACATACTGGTGTTCTTACAAAGTCCCTCTGTTACAGAATGGTGTTCATTTGTTAATAATAAATCTGATCAAAGCTCTGTCTCTTATACAGCGTTAGTGCAGTATATAACAGGATGTATATTTTTGGTCAACATGTCTACAGTACACTGTGACGATGGGGATAGTTTGTGTTTACAAATACTGTATTTATAGTGCAAACTGCACTTTTGAATACAAAAATAATATAGGTAAAAATAAAATAAATTAATTAATTAATAAATAAAAAACATTGCCGATTATTTGATAAGATTGTGTTGAATGCTATCAGAGCTCTGAAAAACATGATTTCCAAGGAATTTGGTCATGGAAAAGAGAACAATGAAAATTGGCATTTTACAGATGGATTATTTCACCAGAATAAAGTAAATGCAGGAGATGTTCGAATTGAGCAACATTCTTTTCCTGGCATATTTTATGCCAATACACCAGCACCTCCTGGATAAGGGTGTCTGCTAAGAAATAAATAATAATAATAATAATAATAATAATAATAATAATAATAATAATAATAATAATAATAATGTCTGTGTGCTTCTTTGCAGGGAAATTGTTGGATATTTATCACTTTGTCTAAAAATGAAGTTACCTTGGGGACAAGAATTGTGACTGTCCTTCTGTTAACCTGTTCTATAACTTTCATAATATGTCATTTTTGCATTTAGAGTCCAGATTGCACATCCCTAAGTTTGCAGTGTGTGTATATATATATATATATATATATATATATATATATATATATATATATATATATATATATATATGTATATATGTATGTGTGTGTATATATGTATGTGTATATATATATATGTATATATGTGTATATATATATATATATATATATATATATATGTGTATATTTATGTATATATGTATATGTATATATATGTGTATGTGGTTTTTTATATATATATATATGTTTTTTTATATATATATAATTGTATTTTTTGCTGTTTTGTGTTAATTTCTGGTTAATTCCGTTTATTTTTTGCATTGATCTGTTATGTAAAGGCACTTATAATGAAAAAAAAAGATATATATAAAATACAAATGGAAGTCCTTTTACTCCATCCGTGTTTCAAATCTGAGACATCATCAAATTATAAATAAAAGGGTTCATACTGTACCTGCATACTTCCTGAGAACTGAAAGTAACTTGAAATTATTTGCAAGAATGACTTTGGTGAAGTTAAAATAAAGTTACATTTATCTGTTAGTAGCTTCCTTTTCTATTTGTTCCAGTGCACAATAAATACTATACAGTATGGCTTCATACAGTAGTTCCTTTGCCAATTGAGAGCTACTGCACTGTACAGTTTACTGCGCGTCAAAGCTCTAGGGAAGCCGCTTTCCTAACAGAAAGTGCAGTAAATAACGCAAAGAGGGCATGCCATTAGGAGTAACTCCTGTGGCGGTGGGACATGGGTATCCATATCACTAATACAGCACTGAGCAGAGACGATGCAGTCTTTATCACCCTGTCTGAGGTGCTTACATGTGATGTAATACCTCATCATGTTACCGAGCTGCGTGTTCTACAGCACGACTCCTCAATGCAGTACTCTCTGTATGTATTGTTTATTTCATATTTCATTCGACCCTTCTGCTTGTTCTGCTTGTTTGCTGTCACTCTATAATTCCCCTACTGACTGGGTTGATCGGAAGTTCATGTGCCTCATGGTTTGTGGTCTTTTGAAGATGTTCCGTGTACTCTAGGTACGAGGCCCATAATGTGTGAAAAGGTTTGCAGAAACCGGAGAGCTCTCTCTTGATAAGACAGATGTTTATAAGCACAGTTACAAACCTTTACCTTTTTTCTTTAAGAAATGTTTTGCAATGCACCACGTGTCTCTTCACCATTACATGGAAGCCCTGTACCCTGGAGATTTATGGTTGCTCTATCTGGTTTCATCCCCTCACGTGTTTCATTTTACAGTGCATTAATCAGAAGAAATATCCTTCCCTATACTGGAGCAGAAACGTACACATCTGGGCCATGAAATGTTCTCTTGTATTGACCTGGCTGCGTTAATGTTAAACCCAGAACGTGATGGTCAAAATGTCTCGTCTGACAGATGGGTAGACCCTGCTATATCCTTGTATGTATTGAAAGTGCGTGTGTGTGTGTGTATGTATGTATGTATGTATGTATGTATGTATGTATGTGTCTGTTTATGTCATCATCATCATCATCATCATCTTCAGCCTTTTTCAATCCACTGCTGGATGAAGGCCTCCCCAAGATTATTCTAGAAAAGCCTGTCTGCTGCATTACTCCGGCGTGTTTCCTAATTTCATATTGCCATCTTCCTGGAGGTCTTCTTCTTGGTCGCTTTATATCTCTTGGGATCCAGTCTAGTATCTCCTTGGTCCAGCGATGGTCTGTTCTTCTTGCTACATGTCCGGCCCACACTGCCATTTCAGTTTTTTCGCTCTTATAATAACATCGCATACTTTTGTTTGGCCTCTTATCCATTCCTTCCTTTTCTTTTGTCTTCTTCTTATTCCCAGCATGCATCTTTCCATACTCTGTTGAGTCCTTTGTAATTTTTGAGTCATTTTTGCATTGAGGGTCCAGGTTTCACATCCGTAAGTTAGCAGTGTATATATATATATATATATATATATATATATATATATATATATATATATTATACAGACGTGCTCAAATTTGTTGGTACCGTTACAGCTCATTGAAATAATGCTTAATTCCTCCTGAAAAGTGATGAAATTAAAAGCTATTTTATCATGTATACTTGCATGCCTTTGGTATGTCATAGAATAAAGCAAAGAAGCTGTGAAAAGAGATGAATTATTGCTTATAAAATGGCCTGGACACATTTGTTGGTACCCCTTAGAAAAGATAATAAATAATTGGATTATAGTGATATTTCAAACTAATTAGTTTCTTTAATTAGTATCACACATGTCTCCAATCTTGTAATCAGTCATTCAGCCTGTTTAAATGGAGAAAAGTAGTCACTGTGCTGTTTGGTATCATTGTGTGCACCACACTGAACATGGACCAGAGAAAGCAAAGGAGAGAGTTGTCTGAGGAGATCAGAAAGAAAATAATAGACAATCATGGTAAAGGTAAAGGCTACAAGACCATCTCCAAGCAGCTTGATGTTCCTGTGACAACAGTTGCAAATATTATTAAGAAGTTTAAGGTCCATGGAACTGTAGCCAACCTCCCTGGGCGCGGCCACAAGAGGAAACTCGACCCCAGATCGAACAGAAGGATAGTGCGAATGGTAGAAAAAGAACCAAGGATAACTGCCAAAGAGATACAAGCTGAACTCCAAGGTGAAGGTACGTCAGTTTCTGATCGCACCATCCGTCACTTTTTGAGCGAAAGTGGGCTCCATGGAAGAAGACCCAGGAGGACTCCACTTTTGAAAGAAAAACATAAAAAAGCCAGACTGGAATTTGATAAAATGCATATTGACAAGCCACAATCCTTCTGGGAGAATGTCCCTTGGACAGATGAGTCAAAACTGGAGCTTTTTGGCAAGTCACATTAGCTCTATGTTCACAGACGAAAAAATGAAGCTTTCAAAGAAAAGAACACCATACCTACAGTGAAACATGGAGGAGGCTCGGTTATGTTTTGGGGCTGAACATAACATTGGACTAATCCATATTGTAATGCAAGTTGTTTAACACTCCTCCTTTTTTCCAGTTGTTCAACAATTTCAAGTTTTTGTTGAATGTTGAGCACTACGCGTTTGCTTGGATTCCGACATTTTAATTACTAGGGTTATTTTTATCACATTTAAACTTATAAATGTTCAACAACACCAAACAGCTCAAATTTGCACAGAACACTGACAGAATGACAGGCCGCAGGTGCCAATAGTGTAAGCTGCACGTCTGATTGGCGAGGGGGAGGGGCGTTCCCACGCTGCAGTAGACACAATGTGGTGTCTATTGGTTACTATGTAGTTCCAAACAATAGACGCCTTCTGATAGATGTTTTTGCTGATTTGTAGTACATAATTTTAATTTTTTCACAAATACACAATCTATTATTATTTTTTACCACGGTCAATCCGCAAACCGGTTAATCTGCGATAATCGAGAGTTTGACTGTAGTTGGATTTCATTTGCACAACAAATCAAAAATGTATGGAAGACAAATGTCTGATCTAGAAGTCATTCTAATGTCTTCCTTTTGAAATACACCAGCATTGAATGTTTCATAGTTACGGAGGATGTTTTAGAATGTTAGTCTGACATTATGTGATTTGTGTTAAATCGCATCTTGATGGATTTGACATTGTTGCATAAGTAAATTCTGGCTAATCACCTCACTCTTTAGAATTTCAAATGTTGCACATTATAAAAGACCTGTCACCTTTTTATAAATATTGATACTTATCTTGCAAGTGATTTTTTTCTTCTGTTGTATGTGGTGTGTGTACAGACTTTAAGAGTGGGACCATTTTCCACAGCCATAATGAGTAAATCAGTGAAGGAAGCGTTAACCCCCTCACGAGAGCAGAGTGCTTGATGAATTTCCAACACGGGGAGAGGGGAAGGAAGCTTTAATCCCCTCACGAGAGCGGAGTGCTTGATGAATTTCCAACACAGGGGTAATGTGTGGTTAAAGCGAGGCTGTGTGGTCCAGTGGTTAAAGAAACGGGCTTGTAACCAGGAGGTCCCCGGTTCAAATCCCACCTCGGCCACTGACTCATTGTGTGACCCTGAGCAAGTCACTTAACCTCCTTGTGCTCCGTCTTTCGGGTGAGATGTAGTTGTAAGTGACTCTGCAGCTGATGCATAGTTCACAGACCCTAGACTCTATAAGTCGCCTTGGATAAAGGTGTCTGCTAAATAAACAAATAATAATAATAATAATAATAATAAAGCTTAGATAGCCCTGTGCTGGCTACAATGTATGATTCGAAGTGCAGTGTTTAGATCTACCCCAAGAGCCTTGTGTATAAAATAATTGATGCAGCAGCAGGTGAATTTCCAGGTGCAGTGCTTTTAAGTGAGATGTATAATATTTCTACGACTGCAGATGCTGAGATTATTGGATTTAGCACATGTTTTGGCGTTAGATGCTCATTGTTCTGTGTGTTTCAGAGCAAAGAATCTAAAATGCACTGAAACTGAAGGGAAGAAGTAGGCCTAGGAAGGGAAAGAAAAGTATTGGAACTAAAATGAAACCTTTAGCAGAACTGCATCATCTCAAAGTATTTCAAACAAATAAGTACAACAAACTCTCGCTAATCATAATTGACCTATCATCTGTGCGATCATATGAAATGCATACTGATACATTAGCAGCTGTAGAAACCGAACTTCAGTATCATAATCCTGTGATAAGCGTGTAAAACATCTACAGCAACTACTGAATTTTATTGAGTGCGATATTAGAGAAAAGCGAAGACTGGACAAAGACTTTTAGTGTGGGACAGGAAAAATTCTGAAAGTAAACAAAAACCTTAACGAATTGTGCGTAACATTGAAATGAATAGATAATGGAGAAACATACAAGCAGTAACGGTAATGCTGTATATTACAGAAGGGCATCATTCTCAGTACAAAACAGCTTTATACATAGCATGCAAGGATTGTAAACTCTGAGTAAGGGCTGGTATAAAACACAGAACATTTATGCATACAGTATGGCCCCATTCTTTTTTTCTCCAGTGTTGTTTTATGGACTAGTGGCTGTCGCAGCAAGACAGAGTGGGTATTTAATTTATTTTTACTGTTCCGCCATTTATTAAGTTTGAAGTTACAGTAGTTGCTGCCAGAAGTGCTTTGCTTTAGCCCGTTTATCACAGAATGCCAGATTTGCTTGTAAATAATCAAATCTTATGCATGGACACATCCATATTGCCTGTTTATCATCAGATTAGTCTTTAATAAAAACCTATGCTTTGTGATCTGTATTGTATTAATATAGTGAACTGCTTTATTGATTTGCCTTTTGTGCCACGGGGGCCGAATTTGTCTTTATTCTTTGTTACCTGTCAACGCTTACTAGGTTTACTGAATTCACTTCAGTTTTGCCTTGTGGTGGGTAGTGTGTCTTAAATGATTGCTGTTGCGTACCACTTGCATAACCATCTATCCTTTTTTACTGTATTTAAATTGATGTTGCAGGGCTCTTAATCTCATCTGTACAGTAGTTGCATTAATTTGTAACACATATATATGTGTGTGTGTGTGTGTGCATGCATGCATGTATGTATGTGTGTGTAGTTATAATATACATGGGTTCCTAGTTTTTAACATCAAAAAAACAAAATGTTTGTTTAAAGTGAAAAGGCTTGAAGAAGTTCTAAGACGGGACACCACATCTGATAATGATCTTGTGTCACTGGCTACTCCTCACACTGCCCCATGAAAGCCCGTCATTATATTCTGATTGCAGGAGCCATGCAGAGGTGGTCTACTGAATTTCAATAGTCCGCTGAATTCAGGGTTTCCAGAACCAACCCCAAACTACTCCATTGCAAAAAAAAACACGTCAGTGAGTGCGAGGGTAGAGTATAGTACTGTACAGAGCCTGCAGTTGTGTGCGCTGTGCTGCATGTTTCTGAGTGCTGACACTAGAAAGAATTGGTTAAGGATCTCACAGGAAATATCAGTAACTACCTAATTTTCCCGCTCACTGTGTAGCTGCATCAACAACACTGAAAGCATCATAAACCTCTCTCTTCAACAGCCAGTGTTCATGACACTGCAAGGCTGTTTCATGTATCCCCAATTGCCTATACGTAACTTAATCAGTGAAATGTGTTTTAGAGTGCTGTATCTTTCTTTAAGAGATTACTGCAGTACAACTGTTACATGACCCGGTTTATTATTATTATTATTATTATTATTATTATTATTATTATTATTATTATTATTATTATTATTAGTAATAGTAGTAGTAGTCGTAGTAGTAGTAGTATTCAAACCTGTTCAGATTAGTATCCTGGATTTAGCAGGGTGAAAATTAGGTGTACTCCAGAACAATGAAACTGGTGGCTCACTGGAACTGAGGCATTGCTCTGGAGTGTATTTCAATATTGTCAGAACCCTGGCACAGTATTTAAAGGCGCAGTGCCCCATACTGGTTACAAAAAAAAACAAAAACAAAAAAAAAAACATTGAATCCATACAGTTGAGTTTTTACTGGAGCAATCTAGGTAAAGTACCTTGCTCAAGGGTACAGCAGCAGTGTCCCCCACCTGGGATTGAACCCACGACCCTCCGGTCAAGTCCAGAGCCCTAACCACTACTCCACACTGCTGCCCCTGTTAGAGATGTTAGTTTTCTCAAAGTCCCATTCTTTTGATCTTTAAAGGTATTTAGACCGTCCACCCTTTTAGATTAATTGTAGACCCCTATGTTTTGTTTTAAAACAATTAGTCAGCACAAAATAAAATATATCCGTGTAAAATTTAACATCTAATCCGGAAGCACAGCAGCTTTACTTTAAGAGGATTTTAGACTGGGACTTTCAGGCCTTGTGACATACTTGTATAATCGAAAGAGCATCAAGAATCTAACTTTCTCCTTCCTACAGTTCTGTACAGTACCTGTCACTTGTAGTCAATCTGAAGCAAACCGACATGCTGCAATTGTATGTGACAACAGACGAGACCTTTAGACTGCCATGTGTTAATTGACTTCAAAAGAAATCAAACTGCTAAATATCTACAGTCATTCATTTATAATCCACCATTGTTAAATTCCCAGTGCCCTAATCTGGATTCCAGTGGTAGTAGTAGTGGATCTGGCCTAGTCGCCACCTTCCCCATTCTGCAACATCCCGACATTGTGGGCTACTGCATCATTGTACATTTGAACAGATTTTCAAATGGAAAATAAATGTAGGCCGAAAATAAGTCTTGCTGGACTGAACTGATTTTTTAGTTATTTTTTTTTTTAACCTCAATTACTAGTTTGATCTGAAGTAAAAGCAATCATTATTTAATCCTGCACTAAATATTCTCAATTAAAACATGTAGGCTTTGTGTGGCAGAGCTGGAGTCGAGTCCAATTCAATCCCAGATCCAAAGTCAGAATAATATTCAAAAGTACACATTCATATATACTGTAAGTTACTGCTTTCTTCTTAAATACAGTAAGCAAAAAATCATAGTTTTAAAGCAAACAGTAAAATCATAAAAAGCTCCTGCTACTACTTTCTATCATGCTGATAAACTCATTTAATGATGATTACATTCCTTAGCATTTTAATGAATAAACAAAGCTGTTAATTGCAACTTACCAGGCGTAGCATTAAACATTAAAAAAAAAAAAGCGATTATAAATACTAGATTTAATAAATATGAATCTTCTCTTCAAATTTCTTATTGTATTAAGCTTATGAAGTACGGCTCCTCAATGGTTATTAGTATTATTATTATTGCAGTACAGTAAACTGTATGAAGATCAACACACAGTATTGCTGCTGGAACAGATGGAGAAATATTGTTATTATTTATTTCTTAGCAGACGCCCTTATCCAGGGCGACCTTACAATTGTTACAAGCTATCACATTATTTTCACATGGTATTACATTAATTTTTACACATTATTTTTACATACAATTACCCATTTATACAGTTGGAGCAATCTAGGTAAAGTACCTTGCTCAAGGGTACAGCAGCAGTGTCCCCCACCAGGGATTGAACCCACAACCCTCCGGTCAAGAGTCCAGAGCCCTAACCACTACTCCACACTGCTGCCAGGTACACTGCACTGAAGAACCCCCAACAGGGCCACACATGTCTGCAGTTACTGTGCTCTGATTTTTGAAATGCTGTGAATGTAGAAGCCTTTTGGCGACTTTCATGCGGTTTGATTGGCTCTTGTAATGCGTAGATTTGCATATCCTGATTACCTGTGTGTGTGTGTGTGTGTGTGTGTGTGTGTGTGTGTGTGTGTGTATATATATATATATATATATATATATATATATAATAATAGATGGGCTTCAGTGAGTTTTACAGGAAAATAATTCCATTAATCAGTCCCTAGAAAAATAGATCCAACTATTGCCCCTGTGACGCTGCTTATGGTCAGCATTTTTTTCTGTTTACAAACTTCCTCAAATTACGTCATCACACTGATCTTCCTTCCTCTCTTCACACAACAACGCAAAATGGCGGACATCAGAAAATGAATTATAAAATATACTACAAAAAAAAGATGCTGCAAACACTAAAATCGTTATAAAAACTTCGCTTTCAGTGTTTTCTGACTTCTTAAAATTCAAATAAATCCAACTTGACGATGTAAATATGACGTTCACAAACTCAATGGACTGAATTCTGTGCCGTAGTGAGAAAGTCAGATGGACAGTTCTATGCCAACAAAAACTTTAATAACTATACGCTATGGACGTCAAAAATATTACTTTCTTCACTGATTCATAAAGCAAATAGGTCTTCCCTCTGGGGTCATAGTTTCCTTGAATGCACCTCCTCTCATCCATAATATATATATATATATATATATATATATATATATATATATATATATATATATATATATATATATATAATGATGTAGGCCTAATAAATTAAATGAAGTCATACAAACAGCCCCACCCAACTTCCTTAATTGCATGTATTAATGGTTGGTTCCCTATTGAGGTTTTGCCACTGGCTACAGTCTGGCCGTCCTGTCCAGGTCGTTCATCTTGGACAAACTTGATGTCATTCTTTTGGTCCCCTGGGGCCAGTTAGTAGCAGGCCTAATGCCAAATTCAAGTGGATCCCATGGGCAGCGTATAGGAAAATCAACTGGCCTAAAACACCAGACCTGTAAACTGATCTTCTCTATGCCCATGTGTTTATTTGCCCACTTGTATGCATCATGAAGTATAAGTCACTGAAATGGCTATCTGTGGGTTCTACTGCATTTCTATAACGTTGCTCTGTTAAGAGTTCAAAACAAACACAAAGGATACAATATTTGGTCACTAGATGGCAATGTGTGCAATGCCACAATCCCATTATAAGTGAAAAATAATACAGTTTTAAAAAGAGAAAGTGATTAAATCAGGGATTTAGTAGCTTCTAAAATAGTCAAATACAATACAATTAATCAGAAAAATGACTTGAAATAGGGTTAGTTGAAGTAAAGTAAGATCATTTTAAGACTTAAAAATAAAGAAAAGAGATTGAAGCTAACGTTTGTCACTGACTAGAGTTTGTCACTGACGAGAACGGATACCAAAATAGGAGAGCTAAAGAATCGGTGTTGCTTATTCTATTTCACCTGAGCAAATATTTAGCACAAGGAAGGCATCCATGGAAATAAGACAGGGCACGCCTCTTGAGTGGAGAGAATTATTTTATATTCCTGATCAAATAACATGTAATCTCATCCTCCATTAGTGGGTGGAAAAGTAGACATTGCACAAACAAATGAGCCATGTAATGATGACTTGTTTTTACAGAATTAGCATTTAGCATACAGGAGCTTACAAAAACAAATTATATATATATATATATATATATATATATATATATATATATATATATATATATATAGTGACCCTTTTATGTTCACACTGCAGTGGTAAATATAATAATACTGCTGCTGCTGTTTGTATGAGGATCAGAAATATTGTCAAGGTTACCAAGTTGTAAGTGTAAGTGAAGAATTTTAGTATCAGGCAGGGAATTTCATTACCTAGCTTAAAAAACATAAAATAAATAAATAAAAAAGTACTGCAATTCTGCTTTGTTGAATAACTGATACATTTGGCCAAGCTACTCGGTTTTAACAGCTGTTACTTCTTTTTAAAAGTTGCATCCAATGAATGCACTTCTGGCAGGCTTACCAGAAATGTGTACGTATGCTTCAGAAAAATAATTGTTTTCATTGTGCCCAGAGCTCCATATAGGAGGCATTGAAACAATTTGATTAGTGTTCTTTGGTGTTGATATGGCTTGGTATTCTGGTTGGTGTCCAGGTGTGTGTTCTGTACATTCTTCTGTAGCCATGGAGCTGCTTTGCAACATGGCCCTGCCCTACAATACAAAGTTCAGAAAATGCATCGCCACAGTTTTTTTTTTTTTTCCCTCAAAGGTCTCTTGTGGGCTTAGGGTGTAACAGTCCCAATTAAAAAATGAACTACAAGTTCCTGTATGGGTTCAACAACAAGAACAAACTAATAGTGAAGACAGGGCAGCAGTTAAGGAAATGCCCCACTGATTTAAGACATTGAAGTTCTTTATTTAGTTAAAAAAAGAGAGAATTGCCTTTATGACCAGAAAGAAATGAAGAAAAAGACCTAAAGACTAGACTAGCTCACTCAAGAGAACAAGGGCTTACAGTTGCTGAAAGAACACAAGCCCAAAATGATGTCATTTATTCTTAGTTCTCTTTTCTGACAGTCTTTGTCCAAAAGCTTTCATCACAATTCCCTTTATTCCCTTTATTCCTGCCCCATACCGTCCCATCCCTTCTTCTCTCTCTCTCTCTCTCTCTCTCTCTCTCTCTCTCTCTCTCTCTCTCTCTCCCCTTCTCAGTGAGGTTTTTGTTTCTTTTTGTGTCCCCTCCCCCGCCATCCTCTCTCTGTTGACTGAGTAATGAGCTATGATATGGTTGGCTACCATCCAAAGGCAGCCTCCCTTGATTGGCGGGCTCATAGCTCTCGTATGCTGTGATTGGTCTCAGGCCCCACTGCTGCATATTTTCCTGGAGCACTAGCATATTCTTGGTTTGAAAAACCGAAGGTGGGGATGCAAGGTTTGTGATCTTTTTTTGTGTGCGTGTGGCTCCTTTTATTTCCCTCTCTGTTTTTTCATTGTTGTTTATTGAAATGTGAAGCAGCAGGTTGTGGAAGGTGTCTGCTGACTGAGGTTCCTGTACTGAGGGTAGATTAGATTTTATTGCTGGAAGGACTTTGGGTGGGGTAGCCACGGATCTCATGCTGGGCAAGCTTTTGCTGTGTGGGTTGTAAAGAGGATGAAAGGGGCTGGCTTGTATTTTTAATAAGCTCACACAGGCTTTCTCTTTTTCTTTTTTTTCTACTGTGCTAGCCTCCTTTTGGTCTTGCTCACAGTTTCAAGTTCAAAAGCAGAGACTGAGGATGCATGGGGAGATGATCTGTATTGCTTTAGATTTATATTGCTTTAAATAGGAATGTAATTTAACAGATGCACAGCATGTGACAATTCAAGGCTATTGCTCTGCACAATTTTTTTTTTTTTAATTTGTTTTTTATATATATATATATATATATATATATATATATATATATATATATATATATATATATATATATATAAAGCTACTGGGGCAAATTTATAAACACATAATTAGATTTGTTTTACTTTCGTTACCCTATGTAGGACAGTGATATTCTAATATCCAAACCATAGAAATTAAATTGAATTTTGTGTTGTGGAAAAAAAAGAGGAATTGAAATTCTGCAAGTTGCTTTAGTTTTCATGCACTGTATTATCAGTTGTTTTTCACCTTATCTGTTTTCCAGAATAGCTGTTAAGATTTATTAGATAGGGCTCAAAACATATGGCAGCACTGCAGTCGTTTCAAAACAGTTTTTGTTGCTGCTTTGTAATTTTATTATTATACAAAGTGATCTTTCAGTAGCGTGTGTAATTGTGAGAGGGGATTGTGTAATTGAGGAGACGTTTGTGAAACCTGTGAAACTATGTGATTCACAGTAGTTATGATATCTGACACAGCACTGCTATTAAAACAAACATTTATTTATTTATTTATTTATTTATTTATTTATTTATTTGTTAATTGGAAAAATGGAAAACATGCCTCGTTTTGAGTGATTTTTTATTTATTTTTTGGTTTCAATAAATATTTGTACCAATTTTAGGGAAAAGGTGACTTTTTAAAATCTTAGTTAGCAGTAATACTGTAATTTACCAAAAAAAAAAAAAAAAGATGTGTACAATACCTACACAGGCAACCTGGGTACTGTTACACACTCAAGTGTGTGCTTGGAAGGAGTTAACTTATGCTTGAATATGCTAAATGACACCTTTATTTACCAGCTGGTAATGTTGACTATCTTTATTATTCAAGTAAATCTTTAAAACGCGGAACTGTGGGAGCTGAGGATAGAGATTAGTGCAATCACACTTTCTTTCGAACGCAGAGGCTTGTCAAGTGACGTGAATTCCCCGCTCACTAGCCATTGCAGTTTTGTCTCTATACTCTCCCCCCAAATCATGGCAGTCACTTGGACTGAGTGACTAAGCTTTAAAAAAAAAAAAACAGCAGGTTTGAACCCCTGTCAAGCATAGCTGAAAAGTGTGCTGCTGAAAACGTGTCTTTCCTGACCAGTATTAAATATTTAGCTGATATTAAATACTGTACTCAGGGGAGTCATACCCTTTTTAAACAGGTTAGACTTGACTGAGATCTGCCTGAAGCCTTGAAAATCTGGCCTTTACAGTGGTGGCCTGTAATTTGAGCTTGGAAATTGTTGTAATTCGAAGCCCCACATGGTAGTGGTGCAAGGACAAATATTTTTATTTTAAAAAGGGAAATGCATCAGAAGCATATTTGCTGTTTTGAGTACTGATTTTCACGTGTTTCTACCGTGCAGGTGCAAACTTGTAATGCCTCCCCTCCTATTGATTTGAATGGAAGTTTATTTAATTAGCGTGTGAGATCCATAACACATGATAGCGCTATAATGAGTGTTCTCCTGCAGGAGAGAGATAACCCCTGTATAGCACATCCTGTCTCTTGTAATGTAGTGTTTCAGGATGTGCAAAAGAATACATGTTACTGTCTAATATGTAACTACAGTATATTAGAATAGCTTTTATTCAATCGGGATTGCCCATGTTCACAGTGCAATATCCAGCAGTAAAATAATTACCGATTTTGGTCTTTGTCCAAAGAATAATAATAATAATAATAATAATAATAATAATAATAATAATAATAATAATAATAATAATAATATGTCTTCATTTGCAAAAATCTGATTTAACCCTTTAAAGATGAGCCTTTTTTTTGACCCTTTGGCAGCTTTCCATCTTAAACCAAATGTATTAATAAATTCAAATTTCTTCTTTGACTTTACTTTTTTTTACTGTAGTAAACAACCACAGGCTGTTCGATACAGTCACCCTTGGTTAACTCGACTGGTGGATAACTCGACACCTTCGCTTAATTCGACAGACAGTCTTGGTCCTGAATTCTCAATATAAAATATATGCATCCTGCCTCTTCATTTTTTAATTCGACACCACGCTTTACTCGTAACTCGACACGTATTACCAGTACCAATGGGATAAAACCTATTATAAAGACTAGTGGATACCTCGACACTGTCGTTTCACTTGACTCAACTCTGAATGGAAATTCACTCCTTCGCAACTACCAAGTACAGTATCAGTGCACTGCACAATGAGTGAGAAGCAAAAAATGAGTTCTCGTTCAATTGACTTTAAAGCTCAGGTTATTCGGGATAACAAGCTTGTCAGCAGAACTTTCAAAGCGTGTGTTTCAGCATGCGAAACAATCGACAATGCTTGATTTCTGTGTTCACCAAGTTAATTCTGTGTAATGTACATTTGTTAACTTTCGTTATTTAAGTTGTCAAATTAGACAGTACAAGCCAATACCTAAAACAATTTTGTGGTTGGATTATTTTCGTAAAAATAATGCTGTAGTTATTTTATTAATTATTATTTCAATCGAACTATACGAGTTGTACCGAGTTTGTACAGTACTGTATACTGTAATTGATTCATTCACTGCAGTTCTTTCAACTGTTTTCATAAGTACATTTAACTAAAATAAACTTGTAAATACTGTAATACTGTAAACGTGTGTGTTACTTATACTCATGTTAATGCCATGGCTGATGTGCACCTTGGATAAGACAACACTAAATGGCACCCCTGTGAGGTGTCGAGTTAACCGAGGTTGACTGTGTGTGTGTGTGGGTCTATATATATTGTAGCGTTCCCCATCGGCTGACCCCACAGAGACACTCCGGACCACATTGTTCAGGTACAAAGAAGTATTTATTGCCTTTTAAATGTTTACGCTGTACCGGTCCACTCGAACAGTGTACCCGAAAGTTACAATTAGCTCAACTCTGCCCATGCTATATAATCATTCCCTTATCCCTCCCACACGAGAGTCAACCTCCTATCATAACCCCAAATTAAACCTGCGAAAAACACCCATGGTACTCCCACTTGTCAATCAAGACCCCCATAACATGCTATAGGCAGTCCCCAACACATTGGTGTGTGCCTATGTAGAACCACCCTGGGAGCAGGCAGATCCCTAATCCTGTTTCCCCTTTACCCCACTGGGGGTGACAGCACGTTACTATATATATATAGTGTATATGTGTGTTGCTGCCAGCTTCAACATAACTGAGGTTGTTTTGATATTTGTGTTCACATGTAGTTTAGCTTTTTACTGTTTATATAAGCTATGGCCCAGAAAAAGTTCTGTTACTGTCAAAGTATGGTCTGTTTCCAGTAGTGGTGTGTCTAAAGTATGATGATTTTAAAAAATTAAAAAAAACAACCACCACAAACAGGTAGGTGAGTATGCACACCAAATTAGTATTTAAGTATAAAAAGAACAGCGCTATCTTTTATTTCCACTTTTACATAGTATTATAATAATAATACTAAGAAGAAAAATGGAAGATTTTAGATCTGTTGTTGTTCCATGAAACAATAACTTTGATTCACAACCATTCTGCTCATTTTAAACAAGCATGCATGTAGGTTTGACCTTATGAACACCCTCACTCGATTTCTTTATTTTTTTTTTTTATTTTTTTTTTTTATTTAGACTGACCAATTTATTATTTTTATTTATTTTTTCCCCCCCATTTGGAATGTCCAATTACACAGCACAGATGTTCTGAGGGCGTGTGAGCATCCTCCGATCTCACAAGCCTAAAGCTAGAATCACTTTTATGGCGAGCAATCCAGAGCAGAGGAGGGCGAGCTACCGATCCCGGGGGAACAGAGATCAGCCCTGCCTCTTATCCACTCTGAATGTGATCGGTGTCTGGCCAGTAGGGTTCAGTGTTGTGCAATGGGGAGAATGAGTCCCTGCCGGTTTCCCATCCCCCACCCCGGGAGCGTCAGAGCCAATGTGACTCCCCACTTCGGAGTCCCCATCAAAGTTTGGATTGGATGAGCCACTGTAATGGTTCTGGGCCTGGTAGAGACCTCAGTGTTTTCACAGTCTGCATGCGAGAACCGGAAACAGGAAGCCCTGCATGAACTCCTGTACAAGCAGTGATTAAAAGCACAGGCACCTGGCTTCCCCTGTCAGACAAAAAACCAAACAACACAGCTGTCTACATCTGTGTAGCATGACAGGGCTGTCAGAAGCACTTTTTCTGGTCTATATCTGTGCTCCAGACTTCAGCAGTGATGTGCAGCTTTCATGTATGTCTGCTATGAATAGTTAAAGTAACCTAGACAGTACTGTCTACTGTCAGAATCTTCTCTAGAGCTTCACTGTTTGTTAGGAATTCAGTACCATGCATTCCTTTTGTTACCAGCAACATCTTGCATAACTTTCCCCAGGTAATCTGCATTCATCATGTTTGCCATCTTAAGAAATAAAGTGTTTTTTTTGGTAAATCCGTTTTTGTTGCCTAGGACAGAACACTATTAAAGTTACTCAAACTCAAGTGCGTGGCTAAATTTGGTCAAAATAACTATTAACAGTTTCAAGTGTCTGTGTGTGTCAATGCGAGCAGGGTTACAGATTAGGGGTAGCATGGAAAATGTAGCTAGACAACTGGTTGAATGTAGACAGTCGGCAACTACTTGCATGTCACATGATTGTAAAATATTAACATATAAATGACAGTTTAATAAACTGCATTAACATTTAAAAATAATTTTTAAAAAATGTAAATAATTTTAAAATATAGCGCACAAACAGCAGTCTTATAAAACATGCTTTATATATATATATATATATATATATTACACACACACACAGTGCTGTGAAAAAGTATTTGCTCCCCTGTCTGATTTTCTGCATTTTTGCACATTTTTCACATTGTATTTGGTCCGATTTTTTGGGGGGTTGTAGTAGTATATAGAGGGAGTCTGAGAGAAAATGTAATTTGTTTTGTGTGCAAGGTAATCAAACATGCAATCTTCAGGTGTGAAAAAGTTATTGCCCCCCCCCCCCCCCCCCCCCCCCCCCCCCCCCCCCCCCCCCAGTTAACTCAACCCAATTAAAGGGATAATTAGGGTCAGCTGTTTGAGTACTTTGGTTAACAACCAGGCCTGATTTGGGTCAGCCCTGCCCAATATAAATCTGACTAACTTTGGCACTTACCATCAAAGTGAAGTTGTCAGCACACAGGTTCTAGAGGCACATCGTGCCACGAACAAATGAAATTCCTGAAGACCTCCGGAAAAAAGTTGATGCCTATCAGTCTGGAAAGGGTTACAAAGCCATTTCTAAGGCTCTGGGGCTCCATCGAACCACAGTCAGAGCCATATTGTCCAAATGGAGACAGCAGTTGTCCAAGTGGAGTTGAAGCAGTTCTGCATGGAGGAGTGGGCCAAAATTCCTCCACGGCGCTGTGAGAGAAAATGTAATTTGTTTGGTGTGCAAGATAATCAAACATGCAATCTTCTGGTGTGAAAAAGTTATTGCCCCCCCCCCCCCACCCCCCCAGTTAACTCAACCCATTTAAAGGGATAATTAGGGTCAGCTGTAGTGAATCTTCACAGGAGTGGCCGTCCTGCCAAAATCTCTCCAAGAGCATGGCATAAAACACTCAAGGAAGTCACAAAGAACCTTAGAACAACATCCAGGGATCTGCAGGCCTCTCTCGCCTCAGCTAAGGTCAGTGTTCATGACTCCACCATCAGAAAGACACTGGGCAAAAATGGGATTCATACTAACGGTCAAGCATGATGGTGGTAGTGTCATGGTTTGGGGATGCTTTGCTGCATCAGGACCTGGACGCCTTGCCATCATTGAAGGAACCATAAATTCTGCTCTGTATCGGAGAATTCTACAGGAGAATGTCAGGCCATCCGTCCGTGAGATGAAGCTGAAGCGCAGCTGGGTCATGCAGCAAGACAATGATCCGAAACACACAAGCAAGTCTGCATCAGAATGGTTGAAGAACAAGAAATTTAAAGTTTTGGAATGGCCTAGTCAAAGTCCAGACCTAAACCCCATTGAGATGTTGTGGCAGGACCTGAAATGTGCAGTTCATGCTCGAAAACCCACAAATGTCACTGAGTTGAAGCAGTTCTGCATGGAGGAGTGGGCCAAAATTCCTTTACGGCACTGTGAGCGACTAATCAATAACTACAGGAAGCGTTTGGTTGCAGTTATTGCTGCTAAAGGTGGCGTAACCAGTTATTGAGTCTAAGGGGGCGATTACTTTTTAACACGGGGGCATTGGGTGTTGCATAACTTTGAAATATGTATCACATTTTTGTGTTATTTGTTCACATAGGGGCCCTTTTATCTAATATTAGGGTTTGGTTGAAGATCTGATAACATTCAGTGTCAGAAATATGCAAAAATGCAGAAAATCAGACAGGGGGCAAATACTTTTTCACGGCACTATATATATATATATATATATATATGCCGACTAGCCAACCTATTTGAATATTATTACCTCAACTATTTGTTGAGGATATTTTAAGGAAACACCTGCTGCTCAGAGTGACTAAAGCAGAGACTAAAGGTGATTTTAAATCAAGGCATTGGATTTCGTATTGGCCCATCAGTTGATTGGGGAGGGGGGAGACACGATCCAATGTTCTTTCACGATCCTGTGGTCTTTCTTTCTCTCGTCTTCGAAGCAGATTCTCTTAGCTTACAACGTTGCTTTAAAATTAAAAGGTGACTTATTTTCTTGACCACCTGTGGTTTCTTCCCAGGCACAATAGGGCCCCACTTGTTTAAAATCGAAATCCACTCTGCTCATAAAATAATGGCTTAATAAATTGACCCAAGCATTTTATAATGTGATTGAATTTACACTAGACAACTAAACTCGGAATGTTTTTTTTTTTTGTAGGGGTAGAGGATAAAGAAATGGTACTGTATGTGTACAGTAAGCTGATAAATTATCCTTTACAATTTTGCAACATAACTCTCAGAACTGTACTTGTGCTTGCTCGAAATGCGCATTCATGTGCTTGTATTTATGTATTTATTACTGTACCTGTTGCAGAAGTCTTGCACACTAAATCGACAGTTGATTAATATTGGATTTCCTGCCAGATGTAATGAATACAGATTGCCGATGATAACACTGTTTATTCAGTTTCTGTGTAATTAAGTGTTCATCCTCACAGTTAGGGTAATATCTGCAAAAACTTAACAGAGTGCCTCCTTTCTGCTGAGATCCTGTTTACTGTACAGTATTCCTTAAGTTTAACATTTCACAACTAAATTTGTGTTTCAAGTTAATTGGTATATCCTGGGGTGTTGACCAAGAACTTTTTTTTTTGCTGGCTCCTAATAAGTGCCATTAAGAGAGTATCCCGCAAAGTTACAAATGATGTTGTGGTTAACCTTAAACCCTTTTGGGTTGTCCAAGTTCATATTAATCAGGCTGCACTCCATTGAGATGAAGTGGCTTTGGGAATAGAGCGGATTGTATTTTTGTTTTTTTTTTGCTTGAAAATTGACGGACTGACTGACATTTCAGCGTGCGTCCGTCCTGTCGCTCAGCAGTGTCGTCTAGGACTAAAAGATCACAGTTGGATATTGAAAGTGTTTTTGGGTTATAATAAGGAATATATCAAAAACACTACAGAGTACCCTTTGAGGTGCTTATGACTGTATTCATAGGATATATAAACACTGCATGAAAAAGGTCTTTTTATTAAGTTTTCGCTATAGAGACTGTACATGTTTAAGCTTTTTTCATCACATTTGGTTCACAGCTGTAGTATCCTGAGGGGTGCACCCAGATTGCACCCATGAAGACAGTTCCATCTAGCCATACAGTGTAATCTCCTTGAGGAGTACCAGGAATGCATTTCAGTAGAGTACACAATGAATGAGTTACATTTTATGGACTCTGCAACCTTCTGGGAGGTCAGTCCTGCTGCTACAATGATGCAAATGCCACACTGAAGAATACTTACAGTACTGGACTTCTAAATTATACTAACTGACAACCTCCCCCGACCCCCTTTTTGCACTCAGCATATGGTTTAGGCCTGCCAACATAAACAAAATAGTGTATAATATGTACAGTGAAGTATTGTCGGCCCCCACAGGGATGAACTCCCTAAACTGAAGGTTAAGTAATTACACTGCTCAAATGGAAATAGTGGAAAGCTGTGGCTGTGATGTATTAGGTATGCTGTAATAGAGACTACATCTGGCTTACAGGTGGTGTTCACACTCTCCCTGCGGTGTGCCCTGACTGCAGTACACTACAGTATTCAGAGCTATACAGGAACAAGTTCACCTTTCTTTAAACCTATAATAGAATGCCAGATTTTGCTCGAAAGCAGTGGCTTCCTCTATTCTTATGGTTCCAGCATAGTCAAGGTTTTGAAGTTGTTTTTTGTGAAGAAACTAAAATGTATACAGTATGTATTTTGGTTACACCCAGTGAACAGTTCTTTCAGCACTGACTTTTAGAAAACTTGGCTTACTGCAGAACTCCAAAATGAAAATATGTTTTTAATGCTTTTAGTTCAGTGGTACATACATACATACATACTGTAGCGTGCACAGGGGAAGGCAGCAGCAGGGCTGGTAGGTGACGTAATCACACATGAAGACATGAGCCCGATATACGCTCCTTGCAAAGGAGCTGTCTCTTTTTGTACAGTGATATCGGCTCCATGCTTTAGTGCGCATGGTCCCTGGTTCGCGCCTGCCCTCTGCCTGTGTGTGGATTGCCTCGCCCTGTGTGATGCGCCTGCCTGTGTTAACCGATATCGCTACCATACATACATACATACATACATACATACATACATGCATAATATTACATGCTAAGTAAGGTCTGTTGAGGCTGCATGAAGAATCCTATGTACTGTATATGACCCATGTATGCTCAGATGCTTCCTAGCCTAGAGGTAAGCACCGTACATACTTTATGTTGCTTCTTTACCAAGATTTATGTATAGAGAGGGAATCTGAAGAATTCTACATACAAATTTTCCTCCTAAGCAACAGGGCTTGTCTGGATCCAATCTGCTAAAGTAGAGGGGTACCCCAGAGTGTACAGACTGGAACAGCAAGGAGCAATGCAAAGCATTTGTTGTACAATCTTGCAAGATCTTGTGAGTCTCTGGCCATAACTACCGTACTGATTCTTGGAGCAAGTCAAGAGAGCATTAGCCTAGCGGCTGTACTGTAGCGTCTCCTCCTCTGTCTGACACTTGTGAATCTTCATTTTAATATGACATGAGAATTCTGTATGTCTGTCTGACTAGTTTTTCATTTTCTTTCACAATTAAATTCAGATTCCCTTTGGTGTACTTGCTATCCACTAGTGTATTGGAAAGTGAACACCCACAGCCTTTACAAATGGATGTGGTTGCTATTAATTTCAGTCACTGTTGGTTCTACCTGTATGAGATAAAACAGACACTTCTGTACTGAATGAAATGTACTAAAACTGATATCAGTAATCTTTCCTTCGGTATCCATTTAACCGATGTCAGCAAGAGAACAGATAAAAAACAGAAATTTCGTTCAGCTACTGTATTCACTGCCTACAGAAGAAAATTTTTTTCCCCCAAAGCATTTCCTAGTGTGCGAGTAGTTATCACCTTTAGGGAATAGGTGGTAATGGGTTGCCATGGCAGTTGTTTTTTCATTTTCCTAAGTCAAGTCAGTGCAGCCTTGCTGCATCTGTTCTGTTATAATGACATTATTGAGAGTCAACTTGGTATTGGAATAATTAGTGATTTCTTTTTTTTTTTTTTTTTAAGTGGAAATATAAAAGGGTGATAAGGAGTTGATGATTTCTACCATATTCTTTAGCCATCACAAAGTCAATTTGAAAACGACATCCGTATTGAAAAACACTGATTGCATCATTTTCTGTGTTCTCATCACTGCATTATTATTATTTTTCTATACACAAAACAGTTTCTGTTTAATCATTTAAATAATAAAGGGCACAGGCTGCACCTCCCCACCCAAAAGAAGGTGTTGTGCAGGTGTGGCATTGTACAAACATAACAGAAAGACGTTCCCACACATCTGACTCAGATAGCTAGTGTTATAAAGTATCAGTGTGCCGGGTTTTATTGCAGTGCTTCTGTATGCATGCCTTTGACGGCACAGAGTGTTAGCTCAGTGGAGAGACTTGCGCAGGTCCGATTTTTACGACTGGATATATTTTAACATAGTAACATATTAATTATGTCTATTCCATTCGTGCCACCAATTGGAAGGGAGCTACACCTGTGCTTTCGCAAGGATGTACCAGTGTTGTGGCTGTCGAACACAAAAACATAATGACGGGTTTTACAAGCAATGTTCATATTACACCAGTTCTTGCCTCTCTGCATTGGTTGCAGGCCAAGAGCAGGATTGATCATAAAATGTTACTGTTAACTTATAAGGCTCTAAATGGTTTGGCCCCAAATTACATTTCTGAATTGTTAATGAGGTACATTCCCACTCATAACCTTCCCTCTGAATTTGGGTTTGTTAAGGATTCCAAAGGCTAAGCTTCGTTCTATGGGTGACAGGGCTTTTTGCTGTTATGCGCCTCTAGGCTTTGGAATAGTCTTCCACAGGTGATCAAGGATGCCAATACTGTTGATGCTTTTAAAAAACAACTAAAACCGCATCACTATATACAGGCATTGCATTAGGGTTAGGCTTATGCCACTGTGCAATACTCTAATTTCTAATCTTTTTTTATTTTTAACTATATATTGTGTACTTGTTGTTTTGTACTTTGTTTCGTTGTTTTTAATATTATTGTTTAAACTGTACAGTGCTTTGAGATACTTGCATTTAGGCGCTATAAAAAATAAAGATTATTATTATTTTCATTCACTATGATTCCAAACGAATTCCACACTTATGATTTACCTCTTGAACTATTATCCACGACAAGGAGACAATCTTGCAATCTTTAGTGCAGGAAATACCGGTACATTTACCTTCTAATACGTTATTTGGGAAAGGGTTACAGACGAGTATGCTGAAAGGACAGAAAACGGTTTTGGTGATTCAAATTCAGACCTGAGCCTGACCCGAAAATTACATTTTTTGATCCGCGCCCGAACCGCAAACCACAAAAAAGTTCACATTCCAACCCGAACCTGACCCGCTTTTGCGGGTCACCCGCAGGTACCCGACCCGATGCAGGACTCTAGCTCAATGTTGTTAACATAGTATAGTATTCATGGTTCCTATTGCTGGTGGGAAGGAGACAGGAAATATAATAATAATAATAATAATAATAATAGTACTGTACTTATATTAACTGTATCCCTTTCCATACAGAACATTTGTGGAGCAAAATGTTTAAGTAAATTAACAGGATACAAAAAGATATGTCTGCAGATACACTGCATATATTGGTTGAATCAATTGGTCTGCATTGATTGTGCATCAGTAGTTGCTTCTTATTGCTCTGTTTTTGTGTTTAGCAGGGCTAGAAGTTAGCTTTTTAAGGCAGTAGTGAGGGTTTGCTGCCTGCCTGGACAGCAGGTAGCAAAATGGCCCTATTCGATAGCGAATTATTCGACTAACAATTGTATATAGAAATTTTAAAAAATAAACACCTACCTACTGTTTTTAATAGACTGAATATCACAAACTATCACATAGTAGGCCTATATTTAAAATCAGAAAGTATTCATTGAAACCACCTTGTGCTCAACTAAGTGATGGAACTAATGCACTAATGCAATTCCTTGTCGAAATGTATTTTGTTTTATTGTTAAGTTATACAAGAATGCAACTATATCTGTCATCTAAGCATTTGATATGCCATCAGTACGGTTAACCAGGTTATGTTTCATCGGTGCAGATTAAGTGGTACGAAATTATCCTGTTGACTGAGATTTTGGTAACTAACAAATCATACACGCCTATAAAGACAGCAATTTTTTAAATATATATATATATATAGAGGTGAGACGATACATATCACAACACAAGCCACGATACGATTCATGTCACGATACTTATGAAAAACTCGGCTCTTCTTGACAGACTTGAAAATGTTTCAGATCTATACACAGATTCAGTTGAAAATCAATTCTATGTATTTACCACTAAGTAGTATAGCACTTGTTTGAGTTTAAAGACAAGGCAGTATGTTAGCTAGAGTTTCTGGGATATCAGATTTAACTTCATTAAGCAAATCTCCTTACCACATTTCTGAGAGAGGAAAAAAATACTAAACAATGTGTTTGATAAATATTAAAGTACAAAAAATGTTCATGGGTTTCTTTAGAAAAATCTAAATATCGAGTCTTTCAGCATTAAGTGATGTTATTTTTTTTAAATGTACAGTAGCGTTTTTGATTGCATCATACTTTAACTCAATAGTATTATTATTATTATGATTATTATTATGATTATTATTATTATTATTATACCATACATTTTATCACTAAGTATTTGTATTTTTCAAGTTAAGGTTGAGTATATAATTTTTATTTTGTATACTATTCTATACTGTGCTGTTTTTACATGTGGTTAGAAATCATTTAAATGAGATTTAAATTAATGGTAAAATTTGTATTAAATAAGTAATTTTCATCAGGTAACACATTTCTTTAAAGTAACATATTCAACCAAATCAAAGTTTAAGGATCATTCCACCAAATAAAAACATTATTAGGGCGCACTGAAAGGTGAGCAAATATAAAATAAAACTCGTAAGAAATGTAAAAATGCGATATGTTTTGTCATCTATAATAGCTTTTACAGGAAACATACGTTTTTTCCGCAAAAAAAGTCGAGTCAGATGCACTTAAATTCTTATAGCCTATCCTCCATCACAAATGACAGACTTTCCGTGTGTGTGTCTATATATATATATATATATATATATATATATATATATATACCAGCTTATGATAAGGAAACA